>NW_025106643.1:6856149-7253126 GCF_013123115.1 Colletes gigas | reverse complement strand
CAACACGTATTCATGCAGACGCCACCTTGTTAGAACCGAGGTAATGTCGTTCTGCAATTTTGGACCTACGTGTAGGATGTCGTTTAGGGAGCGACCTCCAACCGTTCTGCTGGTCGCAGTAAATACGACCCGCAATTTGGTTGTCGCACTTTCCGTGCGAATGACCGCTCTGTGCGGGATGTAGAGCCTAGTTTGGTCAATGGGCTCGATTCGAGTCATATGACCTAAGGACTCATACTCCGCGAGAAATTCAGAATATTCTCTTTTGAGGGTCATGTCGCCGTCCAGTTTCCTCCGCAACCTTGTAAGAGCGGAGAGCGCTATATGGAAGGAACTTCCTAACGCTTCGTCCGGTCTCGGGTCATTTAAAGGTAACCGGACTACAAAACGTCCCGTTGCGTGCCGCGTGACGGTTTTTCGAAAGAATGCTTCGCACTCCTCCTCCGCCTTGGTACGCAGCGAGGTCGAGGGAATTTCCTCGCTCTCCCAGAACCGCCGAATTGCGTAATCAAGCGATTCGAGGACGGTGCAATGCAGCGTCCTTACGGTTTTCTGGTTTTCGCCCGCTGCATTTATCGGGCCGGATATGATCCAGCCAAATACAGTTTCTTGGGCGATGGGACCCTTGTTCGTCCCTCGTCGGAATCCCGGTCGGATCACCTGTGCATACAGGTCCGCACCGATCAGAATTTCAATATTCCGATCAGCCTCGGGGTCGGGGTCAGCAAGCGGTAGGCCACTGAACGCGCCATAATTAAGCGCATTCGCCGACGGTGCACGGTAGGTCGTGATCTTTGGCACGACGTGCGCGTTTGTACCACATATCGGTTCTATGGCTTTTACCGCGCCGAGACTCAGTCCGACGCTGTATTTTATAATTTGCGTCCGACCGCCCCCCAAGCCCGTTACCGTGGCTGGGGTTCGTTTACGCAATAAATGGAGGTCGTTTGCTAAGCCGGCGGAAACGAAAGACGTTTCCGAGCCCTGGTCTAGCAAAGCGCGCGCGATTCGCGACGCACCATTTCTGCCGAATACTCGTACTCGTGCCGTTGCCAATACCACCGGCCTCGGTACGCCTGTACCGAGCGCGGTACAGTGCGACGTCGAGGCGGTATTTGTATTGGTGCCTGAAGCAGAGGTTTTTGCTTTCGGCTTCGATTTGACCGGTCTGCGTGATGGGGCGTTCGTACGCCTCTCCTCACGCTTACCGTACGAATTATTTGCAAACGGCCTCGTATTTTTTCCTTCCCGGTTTTGCGCGTAATGCAGCAGGATATGATGCTTCCCACTGCACTTTGCACATACTGCGGGGCTTTGGCAGTGTAGCACTGTGTGGGTAGAGGCCAGGCATTGTACACACCAGTGGCGACCCAGCACATATTGGCTACGTGTTTTTTCCGGCAGAACCAAAAAGGCGCTACACTGCTGTAAGCTGTGCGGTCCGGTACAGAACCCGCACTTTTGCTTCTGCGAAGGGCCGACCTGCCTTACGGCGTCGAGGCTCGACCCTCGCGACTGTGCAGCCGAGTCGGTTTCCACAACGGCGTTATGGCTGCGCACGTGTCTTGAGGCCGATCTCGTTTCCCGAGTCGTGCTACGACTACGTACGCTCGATTTTGTGGCAGCCGCAAGTGCAGCCTCGCGACGCTTCTCGTCCATGGAGAGCAGTGCGCGTGAGTGCATCTCGATGAACCTCCGTACGTCCTCGAACGTAGGATATTCTGTCGAGAGGTTGAGCGTTTTCTGCCACTCTAACTCAAGCGCAGGCGAAAATTTTTGCTTCGCCCAATGCGCGAGTAGCCAGTCTCGCTGCTGTTCGGGCGTGCCCTTCTTATCGAGGGCGGCGAGCGCCTGTGTACAACCCACGGTGATCTGCTGCATGCTAGCCAGATCACCGGTATCAATGGGTTTTAAAAACAGGAGCTTATCCAGCAATTTTCCCGTGACTATGCGTGGGAGGCCGAAGGTGTTCTTCAGTCTCGACCATGCCACTGAAAAATTACGACCGACGATCTCGATCGAAGCAATGGACGCTAGAGCTGGTCCCTCTAGGCAGGCATTCAGATAATGCAATCTTTGCACATCCGACAGTCCTGCATTCCGTATGACCCCGGAGGTGAACAGGTCCTCGAAATGTTCCCATTCCTGAGGATCTCCTCCGAACTTGGGTAATCGTTGCTTCGGGAGTTCGATCGGTATACTAAATTGAACGTCCGACGACGCTGGTTTAGACTCAGCGCTCAGTCGACCGAGTTCAGTCAGGACGAGATCCTGGAAATCCTGGAAATCTTCCTCGGCATTCCTCATATAATTCAGCTTAAAGATGTCGTGTGACGGTCTTTCCGCTGCAGGAATTTACTTACGCACGCTATTATACTTGGTACGTATATCGCGCCAAGTTTCTTTAGCGTGCTCGAGCTTTTCCTCAAGCATTCGCTCTGAGTACTTCGCTCGTCCTAACTTTTTTAGGTTCGTGCCCAACCGTTTTAGCTGACCACATAGATCGACCAAGTCTTCGATTTCGTCGTCGAGATCGATTTCTATGGATAACTGTGCTACGGCCATAGTGAGCGTTTTCGAGGACCAATCAACTCGAAAAAAACCTCCTACGTGGATAACTTCTCACGTGAAGTAATGTGCACCCTTATTCCTAGTCCGTTCAACCTCGTATGATCCGGCTCGAAGGACCTGTTGTTAGAATGCCAGGAGTTTTCCTGGCCTAACGGGGTCCGGATTACGAGGGAAAGGACTTTAGGAAAAAGTATATTAAAAATTGATGCACTTGATTTATATTTTCGCTTGGTCGCTTATCGCGGCCAAGCCGTTTATTTATTTTAACTTTGATTTATTAGTAACAAAAAAAAGAATAGGAAAAAAAAACCACCTCGACGTCAGCCAGACGTTGGGGGGGGAAAAAAACCTACGGCTGCCGCTCACCCTCAGCCCTCGTTGTTTGGTCTGTAACAAGGAAAGACAAGGCTGGATTTTAATACCTTGTAACGCTTGTCGCGTTGCCCGTCTCGCTTTATTTCGCACGCTCCTGTCTGTGCTAGTCGCACTCAGGAGCGGGAATAACAGACCGTGCTCGTCGAACTGAGCGATGTCTATGTGGACTGTATATGTGAACGTTCTCGTAAACGGAGAAACGTTCGATCGCAGTGCGGAAGAAGAGATTTAATTTCTCAATTCTCCGCTTTTTTGCGATGGTTGAAATGCCGCAGGAATGGACAACAGGTGGAGGTTGTAAGGCTCCAAATGTTGCTCAAATCCGCAGTTTCTCACCGTTCTCGTATGCGCACAAGGCGCGGTGTGGTGTAGCCCTTAACGGCGCACGAAACGTCTTACGTTTAAAGGAGCGTACACCACGGTGCTCTTTTGCGGTGCTCTGCGCACAGGGTACGTACACACTGGCGGTCAAGGAGCGTTGCTCGAGCGTGTCGGAAGCGGGAAGAATCCGGTTTTCTCCAGCTCCGACACGAGAAACGGCAAGCCCACCGGGGTATCGACCAAAGGTTACCCTGGGGGTGAAAATTCAAAACCGTGCGGACAATTCAATGTCGATCACGACCGCGTCAAATGCAGCAGTACGTGCGACAATTTGCTCTTCCACGGCCGCGAAGCTCAAGCGCTACGTGGAGAAAATCAGCCTCACACGACCGCGTCGAATGCAGCAGTCCGTGTGAAGGTCAGTACTGAGTAGGCCGTAGCCACTGGCTGAAACTGTACTTCCGACGACCGCTGAGTTCAGCGAGACGTTGGAAAGTCAGCCTCACGACCGCGTCAAATGCAGCAGTCCGTGATATAACCAGTCTCTCACGACCGCGTCAAATGCAGCAGTCCGTGGAGCCGTCAGCACTGACTGGGCCTTAGCCCTTGGCTGTGACTGGAGTTATCGACGTACGTGAAACGAGGATTTTCCTCGATTCGCTTCACGGCCGCGAAACTCAAGCGCTACGTGAAGCTGAGACGAAAACCCACAGTCTGTTTGGACTGAAATCTCGACAAACGGGAGCCGAGTTTCCTCGATTCGCCTCTCACGGCCGCGAAACACAAGCGCTACGTGAAGAATTCGGCGAGATTTATATAGTCATTTAATCGGGGCTGGAAAAATGCCTCACCGATTTAATTAATTGCGAGCAGCATTCGATTAGTCTCAACGAAAGGTTCGAGTGTTCTCAGAACCCTTTTTCGGAGAATCTGGCTTCGTCGCGGAGCGGATTCGTTCGTCGATCTGCTCGCTGCGAGGACCAGAATTCGAATCACGAAGCGAATAGACATCCGCAGTCACGGCCACGGAAGGGGTAATCACCCTCTCGCGGCGCTATCCCTGCTCTTCGATATCTATCTCTTCTCAATTTTAATATTTCGATACCCTCTCTGTTTATGGATCTTCGACGATCGATCCCAAGTATACGGTATTGGGTCGATCACGTGACTGAGAGCAAACAAACTCGTGTGTGGTTCTTCTAACCTGTATTGGTCCGTGTACCGATCTACGCATCAGAGAGTCTCTGGAATGTCGTGTACGCGAAAGCAAAAACTATACGAGGAATTTACGGTTCTCAGTTATGGTTCACGTTAAATTAGATAATTCTCTTAACGGTTCTCAAACCCGTCAATTAACGCGATATTTAAACAAATTGCATAGTGGTTAGTGCCTGAAAGGATTATTTGTGGATACTTGTGGACACTGTGGACAATCGTGGGGCGTGTATAATCGCATGTGGGTGATTTTTGTTCACAACATTGTGTATTGGAACTGGCATTCACCCTTTCTCTGTGAAAATCTCGTCGGGCGAGTTTTGATATGCCCTTCTGGATTTTCATAAGACAGGTTGAATCTTATTCAACGTAAGGTGTTCGCATTCCCATAAGTGGACAAAAATCTAAGGCTGTCGATAATGTCTGTTGGAATATATATTTTAACGTGCCGTGGGGTTCATCACAGTCCTCTTACCAAAAGGCCAAGCCTTCCCCACTCCGTGGCCAGATCCTTCTAGAAAATCCTTATCTTACTACACGTGTCGTACAGCACCATGACTTCGGGTCATCGGCCACACGCACGGTACCTTTTGAAGATCGGCGATGGGGCTCCCTATCGCCGACATATAAACAAAACATCCGCGACTCTTGGAATTCGTCGCGCCTCAAGTATCGACTACATCGGCCCAAGTCTGATGACAGACTTATGGTTCCGGTATCGATACCTACAGTACTCTTGAGAATCTGGTCAAAGCCCCAAATGCATTGACCCTGACACGTGCCACCCCTTAAAAAGGGATTGACGCTAACACGGCCAACCTGATCTGCTTCACGCTCTCGGGAAACATCAATTCAGAAATTCATTCACCCAGTGCACCCACAACAATCTGGATCACCTATGCACATTAATCAGGCATTCGAGCCTCCTTAGAACAGCGTCTCCAGGCCGCATGGTCCCCGGCTCCGCACCTCTTCCGTGCCCTGCCGTTACCACCGCCTAACGCTTCTACGACAAGTGTCCCCAGGCGTCGTAACCTCCACAGCTCCGCACACTACCTGTACCCTGCTGCGGTTACCGCCACACTTTTACCATCCTAGGCCGACGGGATCATAACGTCCTCTATTCCGCGCAATTTGTATACCTTTCAAATGCCGTCCTTCGACTACCTTGTCAAGGCAAGACCACGTGTCATCCCTGACAAGATTTAGTTTCGAACACCTAGCGTTGCTCTATTCCGTACACAACATTGTCGCCTTTCATACGTTATACCCGGGCCTTTCCACACTCACTTAAAACACTTGCTACAACCAGACAACCTCCCGCTTTTCCATGACTGAAATGTTTGGGTTAGATCTTAAATGAGAAAAATGCAAAGTTGACAAGAATCTTTTTAATTTGACCAAATATGCAAGGATTTCAAAATACTAACAGATATTAACATAAAAATTGAACTAAAGTTTAACGAATTGGCGTACAAAAAGTAACTAATACTAACTCTAATATAAATATTATCCAACAATCTTCAAGTAGCGTATATATATGAGCGCATTATTGAACTATTATCATTTTTTTTTTTTTTTTGTTTTTGTTTTTTATTTAATTATCTACCGCTAACACGGTTCATCGGCACTCTCCCATTCATCGTCGTCGCCCGGCCATTCGCCCTTCCATAACCGCAACCGATCTTTCGGTGCTACCTGCAGTTTACCGCTCTTGCCTACAATCTCATACCTGTCCTTTCCCATTGCGCGCGTGATTTTAAATGGTCCTACATATTTCTCGTCCAGCTTAGCCCGACGAGTATCGGATGGACGCACAAACACCGTATCACCATCTTTATACACAATATTGTCTCTACGCTGCTTATTAAAACGTCTATTCTGCGATTCAGCGTTTTTCGCCAGCCGTTCTGCTGCCAAGATCCTATCCGCGCTGACGTCGATCCGCTCTCCCATATCTGGTATTTCCCTCTCGGCAGCTACCGCGCTGCCCGCGCTACGCTCCATACCAAACAGTAGTCGCGTAGGTGAAAACCCCGTTGAACTCTGGATGGTGGTATTCAAAGAAAGTTGGATTTTCGATAATTTGTTCGGCCATTCTGTAGTATTTGCTGCTTCGACAGTAAGCAAATCAGTTACAGTGGCAACGTAGCGTTCCGCCTGTCCGTTCGCTCGCGGGCCCCCGGTGGCAATTAAGTGTAATTCAACCCCGTGTTTCCGAAAGAATTGTTCTAGCGGTTTATATGTAAAGTTTGTTGCTCGATCAAGGACCACCCGACGCGGAGTTCCAAAGAGAGTCAAGCGATCTCGAAAAACCTGCAATGTCTCCGGACCGCTTAAAGATTTTAACGGGATGAGTTGCACGTACTTTGTAAAAGTATCAACGATCAGCAAAATGTGCTTATAACCGTCTCGCGACTCGGGAAATGGGCCCACA
Organism: Colletes gigas; assembly: GCF_013123115.1. NCBI lineage: Eukaryota > Metazoa > Arthropoda > Insecta > Hymenoptera > Colletidae > Colletes > Colletes gigas. Next base: position 7,246,207 of record NW_025106643.1, on the reverse strand, counting down.
CAGTCACCGTGAATGGTGTCAAAGGGAATCGCCGACTTGGGTATCGAGTGTAATAACCCCTGCTTCGGCCCACTATGCTTTTTGGCGACGATACACGTGATACAATGGTCTAGGTATTTCTTTACAAAACTCCGGGCTCGGGGAAACCAGTACCTTTGCGCAATGCGATCGTAAGTTTTATCCAACCCCACATGGCAATTTTCGTCGTGATACATCCGTAATAGACCAATCCGACTTCCCTTTGGCACGTAACTGCGGTAGATCGTGCGCCCATTGTCTTTTAAAATCTTTCGGCATAAGATATTCTGACGGAGAACATAATCGCTGCAGATTGATTCTTCATTACGGACCCGACTTATAATATTTTGTGTTTCCTCGTCTTTGCTCTGAACTACCTCCAACCAGGAACCCTCGCAAATTACATGTACCCGGCGATCTTCGGGCGGATTCCTACTCAGGTAGTCTACGTGTTCGATATACATACTTCCCTTTTCGGTACTCTAACTCGAACGTAAAATCCTGCAGGTAAACCCACCATCGAGCGATGCGGGGCAACAGGTCTTTTTTCGTGCTAGTAGCTTTAACTGCGTTGCAATCAGTAACAATCTTAAACTTAATTCCTAACAAATAAACGCGGAAATATTTAAGAGCGTTCACGATAGCCAAAGTCTCGAGTTCATACGAATGGTATCGTGACTCCTCCGGAGTCGTACGCCGACTAAAATAGGCTATCACCCGCAAATCACCATTAACCCGCTGAAACAGTATGGCACCGTACCCGATTGAACTCGCGTCTGTATGAAGCTCCGTTTCACGTATCGGATCAAAAACAATCAACAACGGCTGTGAGCTGAGGTTACCCAAAATATATTGCCGAGCACTCTCTTGCTCCTGGCCCCACTGCCATGGTTGATCCTTTCTTAATAGCCTCGTTATGGCAGAGGCACGCGTAGCAAATTCCGGTACAAACTTGCGAAAATAGCTCGCCAGGCCCATAAACTGGCGGACCTGACGCACGTTCGTGGGGACAGGTGCCTCGAGCAGCGCTTTAAGCTTCCCTTTTCCGGGCCGAATACCGTCGGCAGAAACTTCCCGTCCCAAATACTCTACCGTCGTTTCAAAAAATTTACATTTCCCCAGATTTAAAGTGAACCCCGCTTCTGACAAAGCATTCAGTACCCGGTCTAACTTTCCCAGCCCTTCCTCAATAGTCTCCGAGGGAATAAGTATATCGTCCATATAAACAAGGGCAACTGAATTCCTCAACGTGCCTAACGCCTTGTTAATTGCCCTTTGAAACACAGCCGGTGCATTCGATAACCCGAATGGCATTCTAAGGTACTCGTAGTGACCATCCGGGGTCACGAACGCAGTTTTTTCAATCGATTCGGCAGCTGTTGGGATTTGGTGAAATCCTGATTCCATATCTAAGGTAATAAAATATTTACCCTTACCTAAACGATCGAGCTGGTCGTCAATCAACGGTAAAGCGTAACGGTCCCTGATCGTTATTCTGTTTAATGCGCGATAGTCCACACACATACGGTCGCTTCCGTTTTTCTTTTTAACTAAAATGATCGGACTCGCGTATGGGGACGTACTCTCGCATATAATATTTTTACTTAGTAAATCATCCACGATGGCACATACCTTCTCACGCCCCACGAGGGACAGGCGGTACGGGCGGTAACTTATTACCTGGTCGGTTTTTGTACAAATTGTCATTTCCCCAGTCGTCACACATCGGGTACAGTCAGTCGGAGCTATCATGTGCTGATACTTCTCTATCAGCGTGTCCAAGGCACTCCGATCCCCGTCGCTGCCGCTGCTGACTGAGTAACACCGTGGTGCTGTCTTCTTCTCTCCCGACGAGGTTGTCCCTTCCAATCCTGATACCACAACTTTGCGGCCCCCCTCAGAGCATGCGTGGCCAGGTTCAACCGCACTTGAGCCGAACAGGTCTTCGTAATATCTTCCACCACCTTACACCAACTGTTGGCATCTTCGCCGATATCACTACCGTTAAATTCTGGTATAACACCCGTCGACGAAGGGATGGTCGGGTTCGTGGGGGTCGCGGAACAGGTCGCGACGCTCTCCCCAATTTTCATTAGTACCTGTCGAACGAGTTCGTCCAGAGCAGGCGATGGTACACCCGCTTCCATCGTAAAATTTACTTAATGTGCCGAACACACGAACAAACGTCACACGCACCACCAGTGAAACACTGAACAACTACTCTTAACCGTAACAAAGAGGCGTCGAATCCCAATTATTTCTTACAGACTAAAGACTATATTTGAGTACGCGTCGTCTTCGGTGTGGATTACGTGTATTGCCATATGCCGTTTAATAACCTGAACTAAAATGAGTATAGGGGCGTAATCTATACGCTTAGTTTAGTATAGAAAAAGGCATAGTAAAAAACTATACTAGAGTGACAGGAAGAGGGAGTTGTTGGGTTAATGGGTAGAAGGTAGGTTGGGTGAAAGGGGGATAGATACTGGTTTGATTAGTTTAATCACCAGTATTTGCGTACATTTTTTCGATGCTTATCTGTTAAGTCTATGGATGAGAGTCTATAGGTAAATTTGAGATTTTCGTCGTTTACATTGATATTTTGATCATGTAGCAGTTTCTTATTTGACGGTTTTCTATTAATGTGGTAGATTAGAGGAATGTTATTTTCATTTTGGATGAGGCCCTTTTCGTCCATGTAGATAAACGATTCTGGTAGGGTGTAGTCTGTGTGTCTGGTTTTTGTAAAATATTGTGGGTTGGGATAGAGTGTATGTGATATTAATGAGTTGGATGTGATTCTATTTATTTTTTACCAGTGATCTCTAATTAGTTTTAAAATAAATAAATCTATTCGGACTATTTGTGCCTCCTCGTAGAGTTTGTGGTTGCTGATGTATTTTATGTAGTCAAATTCGGCTGATCTGTGTTTTCCTATGCAAGCTCTTAAGCACTGTCTTTCGAATAGTCTAATTTTTCCCATAATACTGGAGCTGATATTATACCATATTTGACATCCGTATGTTAAAATGGGTCTGACTAGCAGCTTGTAACAGAGGATTTTCGCTTGTTTGTTTAGGTCTTTAGAGTAGAATAATCTTTTATGGATAATGAAGGCTTTCTGTGCTTTTTGTAACTGTATGCTTATGTGTTGTGTATAGTTTAATTTGAAGTCTATGTTAATACCAAGATAGCGAACTGTCTTTTTGTGGGGTACATTAATATTTGTGTTGTTTGTTACGTCTAAGGAAAGTGTTTTTGAGTGTACTTTTACGTCTGAGCTTGCGTCTGAATTTGTTGATATGTATAGTCTGAACAATATTGTTTCGCATTTTAGTGCGTTAATTTTCAGCTTCCATGTTTGGAAATAGTCTTGGATTTTATTAAAAAGTTGTTGTAGGTCTGTTTTTATTGCCGAGGGTTTGTTACCTTTTGTGTAAATTAATAGGTCGTCCGCGAAAGCTATTGCACATTTATTGCTATTATCGTTAAGTCCATACATATGTAAAAGGTCGCTGGTGAAAATGTTGAATAGTGTAGGGGAGTTGGCCGTTCCTTGTTGTAAACCGTTTTTTATTGGGAAGGAGTTTGAGGATTTGTTATTCGCTTCGGATACGATGAAGCGCTTATCGTGGAGCATGTGCCAAATCATCTTTATTAGGTGCCTAGGGAATTCTCTTTTTATTAATTTATAAAATAGTCCGTCTAACCAGACCGTGTCGAAAGCCTTTTCGAGATCTATAAAGCAAGCGCCAACGCAGTCGCCCGCATTTCTGGCCCAGCAAATGTCTGAAGTAGGTCAGTGCATGAACGATAGAGTGTTTCTAACGAAATTCAAATTGACATTCTGGGATTACTTTTTTTTCAAAACAGTGATTATTTATGGCGTTAGAGATGATTGTCTCAAAGACTTTGCTAATGTTTGGGGGCAGACTTATGGGTCTGTAGCTTGATGGATCACTGTCTTCTTTACCTTTTTTTTTTATTGTTATTAGTTTCGCTCTTTTCCAGATTTGGGGGAAGTAGAGTGAATTAAGGCAGTTGTTAAATATTATTGTGTAGTAAGTAATATATTGTTGTGGTAGTTGTTTTAACGCCTTATTTGGAATTTTGTCGAAACTGGAGGATTTTTTGTTATTTAATTTTTGGAAGGTAGTATTTAATTTATCAAAGGATGTGAAGTAATTGGGTGGTGTCATGAGTTCGTTTGGGTTGTCTGATGTATTTTCCTGTGAAAAGTTACAAATGGTGTTGTTATTTGATCTATCGGTTGCTATTTCTGCTTTTAGTGTGTCTATTTTAAGTTTGATGATATTTGAGAGTTGTTCTTTGCCCATGTTGTCATTTTGCGTGTGCACTGATTGGAAGTGAGCGCCTAGAATGTTTAATTTCTCTATTGGGTTGTTAATAATGTAGTTGTCATTGTTGTCTTTTTCTAGTGTGGAAGTGTCGATATTCGCTTCTCGGATGATGTGTTCGGAGTTACTAGGGATTTTTAATGTGCCTGTACCGCTAACATTTTTTGGTCTAAAAATACTATTTATTTTTGGGAAGAGGTCTTTTCGTTTGTGTATGGATATGCTAGATATCTTTTTTTCCAGTGATTATTCACTGATTCTTGGAAGGCCAGTTTTATTTTGTGTCTGGTGTTTTCTAGGAGCTTTTTTAATGTTTTAAGGCGGATTTTTGCTGCTTCGGTGACGTAGTTTCTTTTAGATAGGTTATTTATCTGCGTTAGTAGGTAGCGTTTTTCGGTGCGTAATTCTTTGATGAGGGGTGTGATATATTTGTCGGTGGAGTTTATGTTAAAGTTGTAAGGGGGAACAGCGTGGTCTATTGCTTTGTTTATGTTTTCGTTTAGTGAGTCTAGGAGCGAGTCTATTTCCTGGATTGATAGGTTTCTGTTGTTGGGTATGTCTAGGTTGAGGGAGGAGTCCTGTAGAAATTGTCTGTATTTGTTCCAATCTGCTTTGTAGAAGTTAATTTTTTCATCTGGTGAGTTTTTGTCAAAGAAAAGGAGTGGGTGTTGGTTTATGGTGATTTGCATTTTTAGAGCTTTGTGGTCACTATCGTAATCTATGCACTTTATTTTGTCAGAATTTAAGTTTTGAAATACTAGTCTATTATCTGAGAGGCATAAATCTAGATAAGAATGGCCTCTTGGAAAAGAGGGGGTGTCCGTGCTACGTAAATCTAGTTTATAAGTTACTTGGTTTTTTTGATACCATGAATGGAGGCAAATACCCCTTACATTGTTTGTGTCGTTGCCCCAGGAGGTGTGTTTGGCGTTTAGGTCACCTGCAAGAACGTAGTAATTGCTTATGCTGTCTAGATTTAGTTTCTCGAAAAGGCTGTCGAGGTCTTGAATGAATTCTTTATTTTGGCCCCCTGCTGCATAAGCGGCAATGAAAAGGAGTTTTGTGTTGTCCGGTAAGTTTGTTTCTATTATTGTGGATTCTAGGTTGGAGTTTTGTTTTGCTCCTACGTTGACAATTTTGAATTTTATGTCGTTTCTGACCAGGATGGCAGTTCCTCCCGCCTGATTGGAGTTAGGTCTGTCATTTCTGATTAGATTATAGTCTTTAAAATAGAGTTTGTGACTTGCGTTTAGTTTGGTTTCGCATAAGAATGTTATGTCCGGGTTTTGTGATTCTATGAAGTCGTTTAGTGTGGTTCTTCTTTCGTTAGATATAATAGAGTTTACGTTTATTGCAATAACTGTAGGATTAAAATTGTAATTTAATCACTTAATCAGAACTCGCGAATTAACAAAACATGGAACAAGGAACTTTATTATCACAAGAACGAACACCAAACAAATAATATTCACAAAATCGTTATAATCGTAATCACAAAATCGTTATCACCGTCACGTACAATCGTTTCGTCCCCGAATCGACCGGCAAAAGACCCTGATGCCTACTCAACGCGTCCTTTTAAACCTTTTTGTCTCAAACATCCGCCGATACCATATCCAGAGGAGTTTCCAGAACATTCCCGTCGTTTCGCAACAACGTTTCGTTTCCATGCTTCATACATTCATACATCCAATCATGCAATCGTTCAGGGTCGACACATTCACGCAATTCAATCCTTGCCAGTTCCACATCCGGTAATCTTTCCCGAATGTTCTTAACATTTCCAAACATTCCATCTCTATGGCCAACGCACTCATACATTCAATCATTCAATTAGAGTCGACACATTCAGATCACTCAGCCGTTCTTCACGATCGATGCGAAACGACGGAAAACACTCGTCTCCTACATAACCTTTAACGTTTTGATTTGTATTTTCCCGTTTACTGCGCGGTTGAATTTATCTAAAGGTTTATATCGAACATCTCAAGAATCATGTTGATTTTGTTTGTGTTTGATTGGATTTGTTCAGATATTTTGTTTATGTGCGTGTTTATCGTTTTAGCAATTGTTTTTTCTAATTTTTCAAACAGGGAATAAGTGTTCAGTGTATCGTCTGTTTGGGGGTTGGTTTGAATAGGGGTCGAGTCGTTTACCTGTCTTCGGTGAAGGCTGTTGTTACCTGCGACCACTGAGCTAAAAGAAATCCTCTGATCTACCAGAGTTTGTATGCTTTTGAGACGTTTTTCTTTTAGTTTATCTTGCTGGTCCCGTTCTTCGATTATTTTGTTTTTAATTTCTATAAGTTTTGGGCATCCCCTGTACGATGCGGGATGTCTATAATTTTTGCAGTGTACGCAGTACGGTTGTTCTAAGTTTGTGGATCTGTCGTTATGGTTCTGTGGTAGGAGTTTACATTCGCCCGGGTTATGTTTTTCGTTACATTTCACGCATCTATATTGCAATTAATAACGGAATGACCTATTCTTTGGCATCTTTTACATTGTACTTGTTCTTTTTTGTTTAGTTTGTCCCATACTACGGCGGAATATAATAGTATTTTAATTTGTTTTAATTTCTCCGGTTTGCTGTCAGGGGAGAGTTTGACTAGAAAAATTGGCAGTTTTATCGCTTCTTTAATGGAACGTATCGTTTGCAATTTAATTACATTCAGAAAGTTAAGTCCTTGGATCTTTTTATTTTTTAGTTCGTTGAGAACTTCCTCAGCATTGAAGTCCCCATCTAAGTTTTTTAGCAGTACCGATATTGACTTTTCTTGTTTGGGTGTGAAAGTGAAGAATTGGGTGTTATTGTTTTTTAGGATTAAACAAGCGTTTTTAAAATCTATTGAATTATTTACATATAAGAGATGTTTAGCGTTATTGATTTGTTTCACGAAGAAGTTGGTTATACGTGTCTTTTGATAATATCTATCGTTTCCTTTGGTGCTTGAACGAATATGTTGATCGGAGGTTGCCGTGTAGGTTTGGTGGTGTTGGCATCCCCTTCGCTGAGCGGTAGCGAAGACGTTACGCTTTCCCTTTTCTTTGGTGCGATGGCCTGGCTGGCCCAATCCTCTGTCAATTGTTTTCTTTTGGCGTGGCGTTTTCCGCTAGGGCTGGGATATTCCGCTTCTTTTTCTTGCGTGTTCGTTTTTTTTTGTTCGCTTGCAGGTAAGCTCGACTGGGGGCTGGAGTCGGCAGTGGTGTCGAGTTGCAGACTTTCAAATTTGTTCTGCACTGGTATTTCGATCGTGTACGATTCATGGCTTTTTGATATTGTTTTGTGTTCCTCTTCTAATTGCTTTTCTAACTTTGCTACTGTTTGTTGTAAATCGGTTATTAGTTTTGTGAGTTCTTCGGGCGATGGTATTTGATCGTCTTTCATTATTATTTCACGATCGCAGTCCATTGCGTTGACCGCGACCGCGGTGTTCTTTTGTTCCTTCGTTTTTCCCATGTCTGGTGATTCTGTAGCTCTTAGTAGCTTGGATCTTCTATTAGGAAGCTTGGGAGGCGGATTTAGTCTTTTTATAAGTTTATTTTTTAAGTTTCGTTTTGCGATTTTCTCCACGTTATTGTCATCGTCGTCTATATATTTGATGAGTATTCTGTTTTTGTTTAATTGCTTGGCATTGCTGCCATCCTCTTTTAATAAGTTTTTCGCGAATTCACTGTATGCACATGCTGTTTCGCAAATTTTCTCGTTTGCCGAGACTTTTTTGAAAAGTTCGCGAGGCGAACCCCCCACCGGGGGAGTGGTCTCGCAGACACTTATTTTAGTGAGTTTATAACACAATGCTAAACTGCACGAATGACAATTAGTAGTATAGCTAGGGGGATTCTAACCCACGGGGCAATGAGGGGAGCGTGCGGCGAGGGGAAGGTAGGGCGCGCGGGGGAGTGCGGCGCGGGGACCTTTTGGCGCGGGGCCTGTGGGGAGTGGAAGAGTGGTTGCGCGCATACGAGCCGTGGAGTGGGGGATGTCAGGGGATTAGTCCAGGCCGAGCCGCCGCGGAGACCTCTCCAGACCTGGCCCGCCGTCGGAAATTTTTTAAGAGGGGGGGAATGATCCCCGAAAACTTTTCATACCGAACCGAGGGACGGGATGACCCCCGAAAATTTTTTTCAACACCCACAGGCATTTTTTTTATTGTCTTTTCGGCGTTCTCGGTACGTTTGTTGAGATCTAAAAAAAAAAGAATTACATAATGTTCTCCTAAGAAAATATTTACAGCTAGCGAAAAAAAAAGAACACATCATTCGGCTCGTAAATCTATTCTTTCTATTTATTATTCTAGTACTCGTATAAATTCAGATTTTTATAGTTCACTGTGGTTAGGTTTGGTCAAACTCTTGCAAAACGCGTTATAGAAAATGGTTAATATCATTACGAAACACAAGAAATAAAAAGTTTCATACTGTATACTAAATGCGAAAATTTACTCGAAAAATTGCAGCTCCTCTTTCATCCAGAGTCGAGTCTCGCGCAACGATGCGTTTTCGCGCTTTGTCAGCGAGTACGTTATCTGCTGCGTGCCTTTCGCCGAAGTCGTTGCTACGCGAATATGCAATATCGTGTTCGCGACACGTTTAAAAAAATATCATACCTTTAATAACTCTGAATAGTAGAAGCAGATTTTTACGTATAACATTGACGAGCATTATGGGCGCGGGGAAAGAAATTAGATGCCTTTAAAAAATATGATATATTTATTTAAAGCAACAAATGATTATATAACATTACTTTTATGGATCCATGAATTGTGCGAGTTATTGAGTCCTAGCCATTTTACGTATACACTGTTCCCCTTCTTACGTAATACTTTTTCAACCAGATACACGTCGGAATTAGCAACTCGTTGCAACTCTGCTATTGATGTATTTGATTTCGGAATTCGATAATACCCCTCTCCAATTGATTCAGCTGATCTTTCAAGCTCTGAACGTAATCTTGAAATATGATCATCTTCTTGTCGAATTCATCTTGCCGATTTTTTATAATTGTCATGTTTTCTTGCAAGTACAGCTTGTTGATAGCATCGCCATCCTCTACAGGTGGTGCTACCCGTCGAATCTTGCGCGACTTTGCATCGTAATTGGCACCAGCAATACAAAGAGCATTGTCATGTACATAGTTTCTGACTACTCCATTCCAGCGATAGTATGATTCCACTGTTCCAAACGATGACCCAAACTTGTTGATTGGCATTTTGATATCGATTGACAGCATCGTCAAAAGTGCAGGCTAATTTATAATGAGTTCTGCCTCGCGAAGCTCCTCGATAATCGATAACATCTCATTGTTATGTGCATTGTGACCGGCTTGACGCGAAGCCTCGAGCAGTCGAAGCCGATCTACGAGTTCGTTGGGATCGTTCCAGTGAACATAATCAATCTTGTTGCTAGTTAATCTCATGGAACTTGGTACGCCCTTTCCAACTTTTTTATCTTTCAATAATGGCTTGATTACATAGTTATACTTGTATCCTTTATTGCCTAATGTTTTACCATACGAATCATGTTTGTACTTATGCGCACTCGTGGTCAGCAGTATGTCCCTATATTTGCGTTCATCAGCCTCAGTATAAATGTTGTCATCTGGAATTTTCTTAAATATCAATTCATAAAGGCCGGGCGTACCAGAATATCGTATGCCATCGATAATTATGTTATCGGCATTGCCCACGTCAACACGTTTATTACCAAGCATCGGTCCATCACTGTCGAGATAAACACCATACACATGATCCATACCATCCTCCACATCACCGCGTAATACAGGCGCGATGTATTTTTGACTCAGTGGACCTAGGTGATTCCGCAACGTTTCTTCACCTTCCGACGTTTGCAACCGACTTCGAACAGACGTCGAGAAACTGCTTTTTGGACTTTCAAAAACATCTTCGTTTGCTAAGCTTTTTGGACTATCAAAAACATCTTCGTTTGCTAAGCTTCTTGTTGCTGGTACTGGCTTAATCGGTATAGAGGTCATCGGATTCATATCGGGTAAACTGCTTAATCTTACTGAGCTTTTTATTGTTGGTACTGTCCTAATCGATGTAGAGACCGGTGTAGAGGTCATCGGATTCACGTCGAGTAAACTGCTTAATCTAGGTTTTTTTATTTGTGATGGTTTTGGAAGATTTAGCCATAAATGTGATTGTGTTTTATCCGATTCCTTGATATTTGACGTGAACAATGGCCCGCTTCCGATATCTGTATTATTGTGTACATCATAATTTTTTAACGTGTTGTTGGCAATTGCCTTCAGCGGCTCAGTAACAGGCTTAAAGTGTTTTTCCAGTGCAATCTCTTCCTCCATTTTACCAGTTTTCAATTCACGATACTTTCTACGAATCAAATCGCTCGTTCTTGCAATCTGTTTCGCTATCCTTTCACGATCTTCAATATTGCTGCTGCTCATGTTGGAACACTGCTTTGTCAACGTATAGGAAGTAACTGGACATGTTACGATATTGCAAAGTCATTAAATCCTTTTCTATAGCGACCATTCCATAATGCACTGTCTTTGTCAATCACTACAAATCCATATTTTTCTTGCCAGCAGGCGGTACACAATGTGCAGAAATTCTCAAATGACATGTCAGTGTTTACATGATCGTTGTACACATGTTTCAGATTAGTACCATCTTGTTTGAACATGATCAGCAGGTTCGCGTTGTCGCGTATCAGATGCTTCGGTATCTTCGCGTATGTCTGACAAAGATAGAAACAGTCAACGTCCGAGTGCCTACCCATTGCAAAGTATTCTCTTACCGTGTTTTGCTTATCGCATGCCACGTCATCAAAGATAAAAATGGAATTCGGAAGTGCCTCGCTCGACGGAACGACGTCGCTGTTATTCGAAAATGTAAAATAACCAATTTCGTCTATCGATGAGAATATATTTTCTAAATATTGATATTTCGGTTGTTGTAACGATTTCGAGTACACGTATATGTTTTCGAAACGAACGCCGTACGGACTTTCTAACAAACTAATCAACACGTTCGTTTTACCACAATTCGATGGACCGCAGATTATACCGCGTATAGAGGTCGGCAGCATATTTCCATGTTTGCGCACCTCTTTCTCAGACTGTGTCTTTTTGTCTACATTAGTCACTTTGATCATAGGTGATTGGCGTACGAACTGCATATTTTATCGGGGTGCTATACGAATGAAGATCCATTCGAGAGAGCTGGTCTATTTATAGCGATGCATAGAGCTGGAACGATCAGTGTTCAAATATAGCCTGTCGAGTCAGCAGAATGCACATTGACAGTCCACCACCATTGATAAACAACTGTGGCGAATGTCAACAAAAATTGGAAAGGGTCTATTAAATCGCGTTATAAACACACTTCCGATTGAATTACATATTCCAGGTTATCAGTATTGTGGTCCTGGGACACATTTAGAGAAACGCTTGGCGCGAGGCGATCAAGGTATCAATCCGCTGGACGCCGCGTGCCGCGAGCATGATATAGCGTATTCGCAAAATAACGATCTCGGAAAACGACACGCGGCCGACAACATCCTAGCAGCGAAAGCGCGAGAACGCATTACCGCGAGAGATTCCAGTCTCGGGGAAAAGGCTGCCGCTACAACCGTTTGGGCGGCTATGAAGGCTAAGACAAAATTCGGTATGGGTTTGAAAAAGAAAAAGAAGAGTGGTTCGAAGAAACGAATACTTCCAGTGGCAAAACGTGGCGGTATCCTACCGATTTTACCATTATTGGGGGTTCTCGGCTCATTGGCCGGAGGGGCGGCAGGAGTCGCGAAGGCTGTGAACGATAAGAAGGCAATGCAGCGACAGCTGGAGAAATGAAACGTCACAATCTCGCCATGGAAGGTCATGGACTTTATCTCGCGCCGTACAAACGCGGGCGGGGAGTCTCAAAGAGAAAAAAAAACGTCAAAATTAAAATGCCTGAAGGCGTAACCACCAACATACAACTACAGCAACTCGCGAAAGCGCATGCGTATCCATATTTCAGAGGTATTTTTATGCGCAATAGCAATATCGTGTTCGCGACACGCTGCGTCCAACGGATTAAAATATAAAATATAAATTAATTGTATCAAGAGCTACGGATTAGATTCAGCGCATTACTATACTCTACCTGGTTTCACATGGGATGCAATGCTAAAACATACCAAAATTACATTCGAATTGCTCACAGACATCGATATGCTCATGTTTATCGAACGCGGTATACGCGGGGGCTTAAGTCAATGTTCCGGAAGATACGCACATGCCAATAACAAGTACATGTCATCTTACGACGCATCGTAAGAGTCATCGTACTTGATGTACTTTGACGTGAACAATTTGTAAGGATGGGCAATGTGTCAGCCTCTACCATACGCTAAATTTCAATGGGTCGAAGATGTTGTAAATTTTGACGTATCTTCAATCGGTGTCGATTCGCCCACGGGGATACATTCTCGAGGTAGATCTGGAATATCCGCAACGTCTGCACGATGCTCATGCAGATCTGCCGTTCTGTCCGACGCGTGCCAAACCACCTGGCAGCAGGCAGGACAAGTTACTCGCGACGGTATACGATAAGCAGCGTTACATAATCCATTATCGCAACCTGCAGCAGTGCACGCGTCACGGTCTTCGTATTACAAAGATACACCGCGTGCTTCAATTCGCTCAATCTCCCTGGCTTCGCGATTACATCGAACTCAACACACGATTTAGAACAAGCGCGACAAACGACTTTGAAAAGAATTTGTACAAATTGATGAACAACGCAGTATTCGGTAAAACTATGGAAAATGTACGAAACCATGTGGATGTAAAACTTGTGACACATTGGGAAGGGCGATATGGCGCGGAGGCAATGATCGCGAAACCGAATTTCCACAGCAGAAGTGTTTTTTCGGAAAATTTAGTAGCTGTTGAATTGCGAAAACTCGAGGTGAAATTCAACAAACCGATATACGTGGGTATGTGCATTCTGGACATATCAAAACTTTGTTTGTATGAATTTCACCACGAGTACATGTCTCCTAAACACGGGCAAAATTGTAAAATTCTATACACCGACACTGACAGTCTTATTTATCACATTCGGTGCGACGATATCTACGAGTCTATGAAGCACAATATCGATAGATTCGACACAAGCGATTATCCTACCGACAATCCATAAGAATAGCGTAATCGAGTATAATCACATGCCTTATCAGCGCTATAATCAAAGCAATTGTGGACAGCTATGTTTACAGTTTCTGCAGTCGGTTGACAATCAATTTAAGGACAGTCATTGCTCACCTTAACTCCAGTATCCGTTTGAACATGTCGTTGACGTTAATGCTCACCGGTCAAAGTAGCATTCTCGCAGTAAGCTATTTTCCAGCCATCGATTTGAGCAATGGTGATTACGAGCTCGGTCTTATGGACTTTGAGACTTATTACACTATACCGAATATAAATTTGTCGAATAATAAATTTTACTACGATAACGATGATAAGGAAATCATTATTCCCGAGGGATCTTATGAGCTGGACGACATTCGCATGTAATTGCAACGATCGCTTTCACAGGGTAATGAAGGGAACCCCCCCATGATGCTTAGAGCCAACAACAATACGATGAAGAGCGAAATCAAGTGTGATTACAGCATAAATTTTACCAAACCCAATACTATCGGCTCGCTGCTGGGGGTTTCGACGAATCGGGTGCTACAACCGCGGAAATGGCACGAATCGGATGCACCAATCAATATAATGAACGTAAATATTATTCGCATTGAATGAAACGTGACGGCTGGTGCTTACAGCAATAACAAGTGCGTGCACACGATACATGAGTTTTCGCCTACCGTTCCACCTGGATATAAGATATCGGAAAGACCAGCACAGATCATTTACCTCCCAATCACTGCGCGAAGCATTTCGGATTTAACGATTCGCGTTGCGGATCAAGACGGTCAATTGCTCGATTTTCGAGGGGAACAGATCACCGTTCGACTGCATGTACGGAGACAACGGCTGTAGTAGGAGATGCTTGTGCTGAACGAAGCGGAGCAGGTGAAACAGACAACACGTGAAAACAAAGAGAAGACAATTCAATCGTCGGCGCACCTCACTGTATCGAATATTGACTGTCTAAAACCATCAGGCGAGAAGGCAATTCGATCACCCGCGAAACTCACCGCATCGAATATTGAATTTCTGAAATCGTTGGGTTTTGTTGTACGAAATGGCTAATATCTTAAACATTGGAGGCAAACCGATCTTTGACGACAGCATCGTCAAGATGGAGACTCATACGTACAACCCATACGCCAACACAACGTTTGGACACAGCGATGAGATACGAATACCTATACAACAGCAGGATTTATGCACGTTGCCAAGCGAGAGCTTTCTATACGTTGAAGGAAGATTCACAGTAAAGAAGCCAAACAAGGAGTTGGAAGCATATCTCGGAAATAATTGTGTTGCGTTTATGTTTGATGAAATTCGATATGAACTCAATGGTGTGGAGATCGATCGTAACAGAAACGTTGGAATAACAAGTACCATCAAAACCTTCGTGTCCTCAACATTTGATAAATCGTTAATTTTACGGAATGCAGGATGGGTCACACAGTCAAACATACCGACAGGTTACTTTAACTTTTGCGTACCGCTAAACATGTTGTTGGGTTTTTGCTTACAAGCGTATAGTAATCAATGCTCGTCATGAGCTCATTCTTATACGCGCTCGCAGCGATAACAACAGCGTCGTTGCAAATTCCGCGCTGGAGCCAGAGATCGAATTACTAAAGATACAGTGGCGAATGCCTCGCATTATACTGAACGATACGAATAAACTATCGATGT
Source organism: Colletes gigas (assembly GCF_013123115.1). NCBI lineage: Eukaryota > Metazoa > Arthropoda > Insecta > Hymenoptera > Colletidae > Colletes > Colletes gigas. The sequence goes on along the minus strand of NW_025106643.1, from coordinate 7,230,983 downwards.
TGCGGATTTTGGAAAACGGGCAATACCTAAGCATGAGTTTTCGTTCGTGGGACCTGTACGAGTACCCATTATTGCAAAGTACAACTAAACATTCGTGGGCCGTTAAAACTGCAACTCAGCTGGAGAAACCGCGATACGTAATTTTTGCGCTGCAGACTGGTCGAAAGAACATCATGTCTCAAGATGCGAGCAACTTCGATGCATGTAACTTGACCAACGTGAAACTTTATCTAAACTCTGACTTTTATCCATACGATGACTTGAATCTCGATTTTGATAAAAACAGATATGCTATTCTTTTTGATATGTATGCACGTTTTCGTAAAGCTTATTACGGATACGACTGTTACGAAACGCTTTGCAACAGAGACAACTTTTCGTTGTATGGACCATTTGTAGTAATCGATTGCTCGCGACAGAACGAATCAATCAAGAGCGCAACCGTAGATGTGCGAATAGAATTTGATTGTAAAGAAAACGTACCAACAAATACTACTGCGTATTGTCTTATTTTGCATGATCGTGTCGTCGAATACTGTCCACTGTCCAACGTTGTGCACAGAATCACATAAATTGCAGCATCAGCAGTATCTGTAGTATTTAAGAGCTGGGCACATCATATTGCGGTATAGTTTCAAAGATATTGTTGCGATGGTACCAACGTTTGTTGACATACAAGGATTCTTCCACAACGACAAGTTTGTCGTAAAGGAAGTTGCAGTGCTGAGAAAAGGAAGCATTATCGCACACTATATATTCCAAAGACCATTTACTTGGAGTGCGTTGTCTGTAGCCGATAAATCCCAGGCTGCTTGGGTGACGAAGAACATCCATGGATTGTCATGGAATGAGGATGGTTTCGTTCCACACCACGAAGCAAAACAATTGATTACAGCGGCAGTTGTGGGTGACGATCCAAGTACTCTCGTATATGTGAAAGGATCCCAAAAACGAGACTGGTTGGTAGATTTGGTGGAGGAACATGTGCCAATCGAGACCATGGATGCTGTATATGAAGATATCGGTCGTTTAGGAGAACTTGATAGCGATAATACATTTCGATGTAGCATCCATGAAAAGGATTGTTTTTTCCAAAAAAAAGAAAGATTTGCGCATTACAAAATGTATTCAAATTATATAATTGGTGGTTAAAAAATCAGAAATAAATGTATTTTTTTAAAACAATTTACATCATTAAAAAGAGATCTAATTTCTTTCCCCTCCTTCGTACACGGTCCAGCCTTAGATTTATGCGAGGAGAGAATGTGGAAGACGGGTAAATAAATAAAATTGGAGAAATAATATATGTTTTAAATGATATTATATTGTTTTGAAACGTCGAATCTTAGAATTATGCGAGGAGAGAAGGTGGAAGACGGGTGAAATAAAATTGGAGAAATAATATATGTTTTAAATGAATATATATTTTGTTAGGTATGAAAGATTGATTAAAAAATACAAAAAATAAATAAATAAAAAAAATTAATCCTCCGGCGGAGGCGGCGGCGACAGCGGTGGCGACGCAAGCCGCGGGATGCTATGGGGCAGCCTTAGTGGCCTATCGCCGCTGTCAAATGGTTGCAGCATCCTAGGCCACCGGAAATGTGGAAAAAAGAAATGCATTCTCTCCACCCGCTCGCGCAAGTTCGCCGGCGGCGACGGCGGTGGCGACGGCGTCTCCGGCGGCGATGGGGAGGGCGGTGGAGACGGATCGTTCTACAACCCACAATAACTGATATAATATTCGCATGTAATAAATGCCATAAACATTGGTATGTACATACCTCCTCATCGCCTCGCCGGGGCAATCCTTCAAATGCCGGTATAATTCGCGTATTAACCATTGCGCGTAATTATCCGTCGAATGTCGATTGAGAACTGATCTCGCTGCATCTCCAGGCTCATGCATGTAAACGTATATCTCGAAAGATGCATAGCTTGCAAAATAGGATGTCTTTGTTCTTCGAAATCTTTTGCTGACCATCTCCATTCTTCCTTGCATGTATCATTGCCTAAGCCGTATCACTTCTCCTTCTTCTTTAAACCGATTATTCGACTACTCCATATCAGTTGTTGCAAAAATAGGATGTCTTTTTTCTTCATGTTCTTCGAAATCTTTGTTGACAATTTCCATTCTTCCATGCACGTATCATTGGCTACGCCGAATCACTTCTCCTTCTTCTTTAAACCGATTATTCGACTACTCCATATCAGTTAACAATGTAGGGGTACCACTTTTGAACGTGTCTCATGCCATTTTGAACCATGTATTTTAACATATTATATAAGTTAATGAAATGAGATGTGTGATGAGGGATGGGGGAGATGCGGTGTGGTGACATTGATCATAGTACCATGTATATAAATTGTTTTTTATTGCATATATGTTTATAATGGAAAAAATATATTAATAATCACATACAATGATTGGACACGCTGGTATTGCCATGGGCGGGGTATGTAATACTGCTGTAACGCACGTTACACAATTCTCAAAATTACCCCTCGAATACATGCGGCTGTGGCATAGCCTACAGGTGGCTAGGGCATGGGCCCGTGCATAGCCCGCCACTAGCAGATGCACGGGCTCTCTTATGTATTCCGCAGCTTCCCGTGGCGGAAGTGTATGAAAACACCCTTCGCATATTCGAACTCCCTCATCGGTGTCTTTCCAACACATGCCTCCCCGCAAACAGGTGCGTTGTCTGATGAGATATTGCTGATGTGTCGATCATCATAGGTGATGATTCCGGCTGTGGGATGAGAATGTTCATATTAGAATATTATGTTGGACTATTTTGATAAAAAATAAATTCTATCTGCTTACATACCGAGGTCCCATCTATCTGCAACCATTTTTTCACTCCTCACTTGTTTTTTACTTTTACGTTTTTTCACAGATACACTTTTTGAAAAAAAATGACGCGGGCTGGTTGTACAACGGTTTATATAGTAAATTATTCAGGTGGGGGGAGGACTTGGTCTTCTTAGGAACAGCGGTGGTACTCGCTTGTATCTGCTAACGTTAGTAGAATTGCATGCTCCAAGCTTCTCCCACAGCATTCTGCAAATTTTGCGTTCTTCGCAATCGAGAGCATCATCGTGAGACAATGTTACCGAGGTCTGTGTTTGAGTTACAAAACATATGTATACTGGTGCGCCTAAGACGGTATTTTATAATGCCCCCATGGTAAGGTCTCGGTTGAATATGGTACAATATATCGTTTGTCGTCGTGCGGACTCAGAGCAATTTTTGTTTCTGATATCGTGTACACTTCATGCAACGTGGATCTTATACACGATTGGTGGCAAATCTTTTCAACCTCGCCCATCAAACATTGCACATAATCATCGTATGTTATAGTTCGTGCTACAACATTACTCTTGACACCTTTCACCTTCTTCGTATCGTTCTTGCCATCGACTTGCATGGCGTACATCTTTGCTCTCAGTCCAACAAATTCGGTCATAATCGCACCATTATTTTCGTCTTTCATTAAACCTGGTATCTTCTTATTGACAAGCGGAATACCATATCGATTATCTGAGGGATAATCGCTCGTGTCAAATCGGGCAATGTCACGTATCATAAGTTCATAAATATTGTCACACTCGATGTGATAAATTAAACTGTCTGTATCGGTGTACATAATTTTACATTTATCGCTATGTGTGGGTAACATGTAGTCGTGATGGAATTCATACAAACAAACCTTAGATATATCTAGTATACACATACCCACATAGATTGGTTTGTTCAATTTTACGGACAGTTTGCGCAGCTCGATTGCAACTAAGTTTTCCGAAAATATGCTGCGACTGTGAAAATTTGGTTTAGCGATCAATGCCGCCGCACCATATCTCCCTTCCCATTTTGTTACTAATTTTACATCTACATGATTGCGCACATTCTCCATAGTTTTACCAAACACTGCATTGTTCATTAACTTGTATAAATTTTTCTCAAAATCATTTGTGGCAAGAGTTCTAAACTTTGTATTTAGTTCGATGTAATCGCGAAGCCATGGCGATTGTGAAAACTGTAATACGCGGTGAACTTCAGTTACGCGAAGGCCGTGACGAATACATTGCTGCAGATTGCGGTAATGTATTACGTAGCGTTGGGGGTGTTGGGACGTTGGGGGACATTGGGGATGGTGGGACGTTGGGACGTTGGGACGTTGGACGTGGGGGACGTTGGGACGTTGGGACGTTGGGGACGTTGGGACGTTGGGACGTTGGGACGTTGGGACGTTGGGACGTTGGGGCGTTGGGGACGTTGGGGGGACGTTGGGGGACGTTGGGACGTTGGGACGTTGGAACGTGGGGGACGTTGGGACGTTGGGACGTTGGGGACGTTGGGGACGTTGGGACGTTGGGACGTTGGGACGTTGGGGACGTTGGGACGTGGGGGGCGTTGGGGACGTTGGGACGTTGGGGACGTTGGGGGCGTTGGGACGTTGTGGACGTTGTGACGTCGAGACGTTGGGGCGTTTGAAGGTCGATTTGATGTTTAATAAGACGTGTACGTCAAGTCTTGGCATCAGTGGCGAGTCATACATGGCTGAGAAAAAGAAAACCCCCAGTATTGAGAAACGGCGTCTTGTGGAAGAATTGCATGCTCCGGCGAGAAGACATTTTCCCCGAAGACGCGTCATAGTACATGGATACGACGATCTATGGCAAGCGGACGTGGTCGAGATGCGTCCTTACACGCGGTATAACAGAGGCTTCCATTACATACTCACTGTTATCGATGTGCTGAGTAAGCATGCGTGGGCTATACCCCTCAAAACCAAGAATGGAACTGAGGTTTCTACTGCGATCGGGAAGATAATCCGAGACGGCGGAAGGTATCCGAAAAATTTGCAGACCGACAAAGGAAAGGAATTTTACAACGCAAATGTGCAAAAACTTTTGTCAAAATACAACATAAATCATTATTCAACGTATTCAGTGATGAAAGCATCAGTCGTTGAGCGGTTTAATCGTACGCTCAAAAACAACATGTGGAAAATGTTTACCCTTAATGGAAATTACAAATGGATCGACTCGATTCAACATCTCGTATCAAAGTACAACGCGCGAAAGCATCGAACTATTGGTATGCGACCAATTGACGTTACACCAACAAAACGCCGCTAAGCTCTTAACAACGGTGTATAGTCATGTAAAGATTGCCGCTCCCGCACGATTCAAAGTGGGAGATGCGGTACGCGTGAGCAAATTTGCGAAAGGCACGTAGCAGATAACGTACTCGCTGACAAAGCGCGAAAACGCATCGTTGCGCGAGACTCGACTCTGGATGAAAGAGGAACTGCAATTTTTTCGAGTAAATTTTCGCATTTAGTATACAGTATGAAACTTTTTATTTCTTGTGTTTCGTAATGATATTAACCATTTTCTATAACGCGTTTTGCAAGAGTTTGACCAAACCTAACCACAGTGAACTATAAAAATCTGAATTTATACGAGTACTAGAATAATAAATAGAAAGAATAGATTTACGAGCCGAATGATGTGTTGTTTTTTTTTCGCTAGCTGTAAATATTTTCTTAGGAGAACATTATGTAATTCTTTTTTTTTAGATCTCAACAAACGTACCGAGAACGCCGAAAAGACAATAAAAAAATGCCTGTGGGTGTTGAAAAAATTTTCGGGGGTCATCCCGTCCCTCGGTTCGGTATGAAAAGTTTTCGGGGATCATTCCCCCCCTCTTAAAAAATTTCCGACGGCGGGCCAGGTCTGGAGAGGTCTCCGCGGCGGCTCGGCCTGGACTAATCCCCTGACATCCCCCACTCCGCGGCTCGTGTGCGCGCAACCACTCTTCCACTCCCCACAGGCCCCGCGCCTAAAGTTCTCCGCGCCACACTCCCCCGCGCGCCCTACCTTCCCCTCGCCGCACGCTCCCCTCATTGCCCCGTGGGTTAGAATCCCCCTAGCTATACTACTACAATTATAACACATATTATTTTTTTTTTTTTTTGCTCGGTCACTTTCCCTTTCGTTGTTCTTTTGTCGGGTAGTGCAGGGACGGTGCCTGGGCTAACACGTCCTACCTTTCCGAGGGTCAAACCACGACTCGCTCACTGCACCATCACACCTCTACGAAATACTGCTGATACCTCTGAATACAACGCACATAGCACCTTTAATTTGGTGACTTATTTTTGTTTTTATATTCTATACACCGTTCTACACAACATAGAATTGTTTAAAACCAAAGTATAAATTGCTTTTTCACGCGAAAAACGCCGAAAAAATCGGTTTTTGATTTTTGCTACTACGGCGCATCCTGTCAAAAAATCTGAAAAAATTCAGGTACATAACCAATGACAATATGCATTTACAGTAATTATATAAATCTAGTGTCTCGAAAGCTTCAATACGAAATTGGTATTTTTCTCTGTTTTTTTTGCGTTCTTCATTTTTCACGCCTAGGATTTGGAATCGAAAAATCAGAAAAAATTCTCAAACACGTATCTTAATAACCACAATGCACCAGATTTTTTTTATAATTTTCGTACTCTATTAAATAGGGGAAATAGGCACAAATTCACTAATCCGGATTTTCCCTATAACTACCCTTCCGAACAAGATAGAGGGTTAAAATTTGGCGTAGAATTTTTGTTTTCTGATGCTCTATCAATGGATTCATCGTATGTCAAATTTGGTTCAAGGGCACATTTGACCCCCTTATTCGGCTATACCCTTTGTCTCAGAGGATTAAATTGAAAAATTAGTAACTTGTACTACCGCCCTTGTTCTTAATTATATCAGATATTCTGATTTTCATACTATTTCTTAGTTTCTGTAATGTTGTTTTTTGAATTTTATTCTATTCGAATCTTATTGCACTCTCTAGCTCTTTAATGTTATTGTATTGTTTCCCATTTTTATACAGGGTGATCGGCCACCTCTAGGAAAAATTTTAATGGGAGATTCTAGAGGCCAAAATAAGACGAAAATGAAGAATACTAATTTGTTGATGGAGGCTTCGTATAAAAAGTATTAATGTTTAAAGTTCCGCCCGTACTGAATTATTTTCTAGAAAGTGGGTAGGATTTCGGGGGTAGGTCTATTCACCAAAAATTATTATAATTAACCCCCGCTACCGAAAATAATTTTTTTAATACTATTTGAAACTTTTTTTCCCCCCCTATCGATTTTTCTTAAAAAGTTGTTTTTCATTTTTAATAAATTTGTTTGACGTCCTGCAGAAATTTTGTTTAATTCTTTTTTGCAAGTACTCGCGGCCTCTGCTTCAGAAAAAATTTAAATGAGAAACCTTTACTATTGTAAGAGTTATGGCCGTTTGATAATTGGACCCGTTTTAGACCCGGTTTTTCTCACTTTACGGTATCAAGGAACAACTTTTTGTTATATTTAATGTGGTATAGAATATTTATATGTTTGTTCAATATATTTGACAAAAGAAAATAACTTTATATATAACTGGTGAATACATAAGATGATTTGTGTTTGTTAAGGATTCTAAAGGAACCTTAACATCGCGAGGTTTATGATACGGACGTGACTTCTCCGCTATTTTTGAGGATTAGGCCTTCAAGACATTTTTACTTGCTAAATTAGGATACGGCCATTGAGGAACCTCCAAACTCCACACGGGACTTGGAATCCTTGGAGCTCTTCCTTGCCTCAATAGCGATTGACGTATCGTAAACCCGCGTTGGCACACAGCTGCGGACCACCGGGGTCTCGCAGTCATTGGGTATTCCCAATGTTAATAATAATGCAGCGTTCTCGCTCACTCCTGCATGGTCTACCTGGACACTGGACAGCAGGGTGGGCGGGAATGTTGCAAAATGCAGGAAACGCCCTGCCAAGGTGACAACTTTGAGGATTGGCTTGACCAATCCTCCCACCGGTTCGCGCTGCGCGCTTTCGTCACCTTGGCAGGGGAAACCGAGCTTAGGTTAAGGGTAGTTTTACTTCTTAGCATTAGATTCGTTTTTGATCGAGCCTTACAACCTCGAGCAGAGTCTCCGCGAGAATACCAAAATTCACGCGTCATAAAAAGAGCAACGGGCTCTTCCTTGAAGCAACGGGCTTCAAGGTTACCGGTAATTTCTCAAACACCAGTTTGGGTGGTCCTTCGAGAACGGAAAGGGAACACAGTACGGAGCTGTGTAATACGCACGGTCCGCGCACTACAGAGCACGAGGGCATAGTAGCTTCGCGGCCGAAACAGTGTTTACTTCTTAACGACTGCGGAGCGACTACGGAAACGTTTCGGGTGTCCGTATTTCTAATCCCACTCTAACTACGGCGCACATACTAATACATATTACATGTTTGTCTATACGTGTAATTGCCTACAATCTCCTCCTATGAGCAACGTAGTTTTACATCAATCTTTATCTGGTCCAATCTCGTCGTAGTCCATTAATTTAATTTTACTTAAAGACCATAACAGTTCCTCCCGTGTCACCGCTTTAGTGAGAAAATCCGCAATCATGTATCTCGTATCAATATGTCTAACGCTTAGTCTACCCTTTTCGATTTCATCTCGTACGAAGTGAAACTTTAAATTTACATGTCTAGTTTTGTTGGAAGAACGACTATTTTTCATCTATTCAATAGCTGCTGTGTTATCGCAGTACATAATTGTAGGTTTTGGACAGAATATTTCTAAATTCATTTCGGCTAATACGTTACTAACCCATGTAGTATCTTTTACTATTTCAGCGCACGCGAATAATTCTACTGTACATGTCGAAAGTCCAACACACTTTTGCTTATTACATCGCCACATAACTAATAGCTCTCCTATCAATATTGCTCCCCCTGAGAAGGATTTACCTCCTTCCGCATTTCCCCAACTCGCATACGAGTAGGCTTCTAAATTACCATGCTCATCGCTATAATAAAGAATTTTATCTTTTGTACCTCGCAAATAACTTAGTACTCTTTTAGTCAATAACAAATGTCTCCTTTCCGGTCGATGATTGAACTGTGACAAATACGATACTACGAATGCGATATCTGGCCTAATTCGATTCGCTATGTAAAGTAATTCGCCGATTGTTTCTTGGTACAATTCCTGATCGATTACGTCCGTTGACGTTTCACAATTTTTATCCTCGCCTGGTACTATTGGCGTTGATACAGCGTTACATACGTACATATTGTGTTTACGTAACAATTTTTCAATATATTCCTCTTGAGATAATCCTATACCCGTTTTGAATCTCGCAACTTTAATATACAGAAACGTGTTAGCATTTGTAGTTTCAACCACTTCGAAAGTCTCTTTAATTTGTGATATTATTTTGTTGAATAGATCCGTATTCCCATATAGAATTGTAAGATCATCAACATAAGCTGCAATTACAATGATGTTCCGCCCTTCGGCCAATGTAAAAATAGAATTTTCTGATGTTAACTGTTTAAAGCCGATACCTGTTAGAGTATTTTTAAGTTTTAAATACCAATTACGCCCGAACTGTGGCAGTCCGGGTATACTTTTTCTTAGTTTTAAAACTTTATTGTCACCATAATATTTTTCGAATCCTGGGGGTAAAGTAAGAAGAACCTTTTCGTTAATTTCACCATATAGATATGCTGTTTTGACATCAAAGAATTTAAATTTCCAATGTAACTTTACGCCTATTAGCATTAACAATCGCCATGCTTCTATGGATACGACCGGTGCATATGATTCATCGTAATCCTTTCTTTTTATTTGATTATAACCTGCCGCGACTAGCGGCGCCTTATATTTAATACTGTTTTGTTCCTTATCGTCCTTTACAGTGGAAACCCATTTGCTTTTAATGAGTTCACTATCAATCGGTTTATCGACCACTTCCCAAACTGAATGCTTTTCAATAGATTGTAATTCATTTTCCATAGCATCTTTCCAATTTTGTCATTTAGTGTTTGTCTTTGCTTCTAAATAGTTAGATGGTATTACATTACTACATATCAAATTAACCTGATCTCTGTTTCTAACTCGTTGTGACCTACACGATCCTTCTCGCTCATTTCTTTCTACGGCTTCTATTCTACGTAATATGCTTCTAAACTCTACTGCCTCTCGGTTTGAGCCCGGAGGTCTACCACGTTGTCGTGGAGTTTCTATATTTTTGACATTTTCCTCATTGTTTCTAACTGACTCTACTTGTTGGTGTGAGTTATCGTTCCTTTCTCTATCATAACTGTCAATTTCACGATTGGTTTCATCTTCGTTATTATCGGACGTTTCGTTAGTGTATGTTAATGTAGTAGGATACTCTAAATCGTACATTTCTTTGTAATTGTCATTACCCTCAAAAAATTTCTTTCCCGACTCTTTCTCATTAAACTTTACTAACCTTTCTTCTACTATTTTCTTTGTGTTTGTCACCGTCCCCCGTAAGCATGAGGCGGAAACTCTTTAAAAGTAAGGGAAAGGTTGGAAATAAGTAGAGGAATTTAATCCGTGATCCCACGATCTAACAATAAAGCTTTCCTTTTATTCTATTTAAGATAGATTTAGTCGTACAGTGACTGTTTACTCGACGATTGTCTGAGGTATAGCTACACGCGGTCAAAATCAAAACAAACGCGGACCTTGACGATAATAATATGCTCGACCCGCTGTAGACGAATACGTTACAATAATCATACGTAAATTCCTTGTTCCGAAATCTTACATCTAGTTTACGCTCGCCGCGGTTTCGAGCTCACCTTAAATTAACGTTTGACCTGCCGTCGAATCCCGTTTCTAAATTGTAGCAGAATTCTAAGCCGTGTTGGTGCCTACTCGCTGACCGTCCTCTCCATGGCTCGCTTAGGTACAAATTACTTCGATCTCGCGGTCTCACAAGGAAACCGGTAGATGCTTAGAAATATTGACCACCAGGTTGTCGTCGGAGAGACAAAGCAGACTAAGAAAACAATTCCGGAATACGGTCATTCGCAATTCCTGGTCTCGTTCGCTGACACCACCACGGTTTTCTTTTAACGTTCGTCCTCAAGTAGGTCTCGACGGCAAGTGATCGGCACTCGCACCGGTTTGCACCTCGCTCGCGATCCTCGCCTGCGGTATGGCGGGGGAAACGTCGGCGCTTGCGCCGTTGGTATCACCCAATCGGGTGGGGTATAACGCTTGGGCCCCCCTGGATATATGTAACCGTATCGGCGCCCGTGGCGATCGGTTACATGTTCGGATCATATATCCTGTATCCGCGTCTTTCCCGGGAATAGCGTACAAAAATACCTATCCTACCTGGTAGATCTAGCTTAGTTCTCTTTTCTTTCGGAATATAATAATACCTTACGCATCCGAAAACTCGTAAATAATTCACATTCGGTTTTACTCCGAAGAACAATTCAAATGGTGTCTTCGTTCTATTTTTCCGCGGAGTGAGATTACTTACGTGACTGCTATAGGCTGCAGCCTCAGCCCAGAATTTTGGCGGTAAAGAGCTACTATGTGATGACATTTTCGCGCATTTTAATATTGTTCTGTTGGCAGAATTCTTGCCAGTAGTGATTCACGAATTCACCCCCGTTATCCGTTCTAACTCTTTTAATCTTTTTATTCAACAAATTCTCGTATTTTTCTTTAAATGTGACTAATTTTTCGAATGTTTCACTCTTATGCTTTAAGAAGTACGTGAAATACATTCCGGAGTAATCGTCTACAAATACTAACATGTATCGCAATCCGCTTAATGACGGAGTTGGTAAAGACCCGCATACATCGCAATAAATTAATGTGGGATGTTCAGGGACCGTGGTTGCTCGTAAAAACACGGGAAGTGATTTGATAAACTCTTTATTCGGACTCACTCCGCTAACGCTTCGACAGTATCTCTTTGCTAGTACTCGACAATATCTGACTCTTTTCTCCGCGGCTCGCTCGTATTTATTTTATTCAATACAATTAAACCTACGTTCGGCGGTTGCCGACTTTTTTAATCCTTTTCTCTTTCTCGCTATCGTTTTCTCGCTCTCTGGGTTATTCACCCATCAGCCGTTCGGCCGTTCGCTCGCCGCGTGTTGACAGTTTTTTCCCTCGCTCGTGCCGGACAGCGAACGATTCGCTGTTTTATGAGAAGTTTTACTTATTTTTCCAATGTTACAAGTAGTGCAATTGAATTCTTTGCCAAAACAAGTTACCTCTATACCAATGGCTAAATTTTCATTACGCATTCTCGATAAGTACTCTCTATTAATATGTCCTAATCGTTTATGCCAAATTTCGGAAATAGTTTCAATTCTTTCTACGTTGTACGATTCGTAATTATCGCGTTCATCGCCGTGCGGTTCTGCTAGGAATCTAATGTGTTTATCGTAAAGTTCACCGGTTACTACCGTATTTCCCTCTCTGTCGTAAATAATTATTTTGTTTTCACCTTGTACGAGTGTGTATTCTCTGGATGTCAGTACAGTCGTAGACAATAGGTTTTCTCCTAGCTTAGGTACAAATAGGACGTCCTGGATCGTTATTATTACATCTTTGTTCGGATGTCTTACTTTAATACCGACGGTACCTATTTCCTCGTAGTATTGTTCTCCCCAGCTTGGTGGAGTTTTCCATGCTGAAAATTAATATTGTTAAACCACTTCAGATCATTTACCATATGATTGGTCGCACTGCTATCGAATAGCCAATAATTACGTAAATTTTGGATATTACCTCGGTTGTCCGCATTCTTAATACTAAACGCGTTTATTTTGTTTTCATTTTCAACGTTCTCGATTACTGTTCGGTAAACGAAAGCTCGCTCATTCCGCTGGCCAACTCGAGTTGTTTCCGGTCCTTTATGTTGCCAGATGCGGGATCGGTACTACGTTGCAAACGTCTTCGAGTCTCTCGCATCTGGCAAATGTCAATGTAAAAGAATAGCATTTTTGGAAAACGAAAGAAACGCGACACTCGAGTTGACCAGCGAAGGGCTATATTGTTCCGCGGGTGGTACGGTCGTCGAGGCCAAATGTAGGCACCGACGACAACGGCCATCGCCGACACGCGGAACAATATAGCCATAAAAACAGACGTAGACCAGACGCAACCCCTTGTTGCGTGGATAATCCGGAGTTCCGTTTCTTCCTCGATAAATTAACGCGGCCGTCGACTTGGGGAGGAAACCTCGGCCACCCTCGCCAGCGTGGCCTGGGACTTTCCTCCACCACCGAGGTGAAGGAGGAGCTTGCTGCCAAACTGGGGCAGGAAAATGGGTCCTCCTCTCCCAAGTCGATGGCCAATCAATCGACTCACGATTCCACAGAGGAATTTGCAAAACACCCCCAAGTGTACCTCTTGGAGGGGATCTAAGCTGAGGAGGAAACGGACTCCGGACACATTGGGCATTCTAGTTTCAGTCGTCAACCGACAAACCAGGTTCATTCTAGTTTCAGTCGTCAACCGACAAACCAGGTTCATTCTAGTTTCAGTCGTCAACCGACAAACCAGGTTCATTCTAGTTTCAGTCGTCAACCGACAAACCAGGTTCATTCTAGTTTCAGTCGTCAACCGACAAACCAGGTTCATTCTAGTTTCAGTCGTCAACCGACAAACCAGTTTTCAATTCTCGGTTCAGTCGTTAACCGACTAAGTCTAACAAGTCTAACTAACAAGTCTGTAACAGTACAGCAGTTTTACTTGAGTTGAACGCATTTTGATAAAGTAAGCGCGGGGGAAACAGTTCCTCCCACAGTTCAACGCGCTTGAAAACATTCATACAGTCCACTTTGTGATTATTAAAAATAAACCATTTGAAACCTCTCCAACACGACGACATCGCATCACTCCAATCCGACCTACAACAATTCGGGCGCGAACAATTACATTACTTGCTGGTTTACTTTTATCGAATTCCCTTGTCCTCGTGTTGGTCGGTACATCTTGGCCTCTCCATTTGTTATGTTGATACTGATTCGACCTTCGATAGGCGGCAGCTCCTAATTGGTACGCCTTTGGTGCTCTTCCGTTGGATATCCTTTTCACGCTCCGTTAATATTTCGTTTATCTCTTCCAGCGATTTTTCCCTCTGAGTTTTGAGGATTTCTTTGATCTCTCTATATTCTTGATTGATACCTCGCACTGTATGATATGCGAGATCGCGTGGCGTTACTGCCACGCCGAGCGAAGCACATTTTGTTGCGAGTCCTCTGGTACGTGATATGTAATTGCTCACCTATTCGTTTTACTCCATCCGCAGGAATTTTAAATCGTTACTAGAGGTTTTGTTTAACACTAGAAAGACTGAAACTTACTATATACCTATATTCCCCAAAAGCAGTAAAAATGACTGCATTATGAAAGAATAACTAATGTGTAAAGAAAGGGTATAGCCGAATAAGGGGGTCAAATGTGCCCTTGAACGAAATGTGACATACGATGGATCCATCGATAGAGCATCAAGAAAAAACGTTCTGTGCCAAATTTTAACCCTCTATCTTGTTTGGAAGGGTAGTTATTGAGAAAATTCGGATTAACGAATCTCTGCCTATTTCCCCTATTTAATCGAGTACAAAAATTATGAAAAAAATCTGGTGCATTGCGACTATTGAGATACGTGTTTGAGAATTTTTTCCGATTTTTCGATTTCAAATCCTAGGTGTGAAAAATTAAAAACGCAAAAAACGCAGAAAAATACCGATTTCGTATTGAAGCTTTCGAGACACTAGATTTATATAATTACTGTAAATGCATATTGTCATTGGTTATGTCCCTGAATTTTTTCAGATTTTTTGGCAGGGTGCGCCGTAGTAGCAAAAATGAAAAACCGATTTTTTCGGCGTTTTTCGCGTGAAAAAGCAACTTATACTTTGAATTTTTGTATTCCCTTTAATAGATAACTATATTCTGTGGTTTTAAACATTTCCATGTTGAGTAAAACAGTGTATACAAGTAGAAAAGCAAAAATAAGTCAAGAAAAAAAACGTGCTATGCGCGTTGTATTCAGAAGTATCAGCATTATTTCCAAGAGCTGCAATGGTGCAGTGAGTAAGATGCTTGACTGTGAGACTGCTGCAAACTTTTTGACGCGCGTTCGCGCCCTGCTACGGTACATTTTTTTTCATTATATTAATTTTTTTTTTTCAATTTCTAACTAAACGACAATGAAAAACTATTAGTTTATTAATATTTAAAAAATATTTTTACCTAAAATATACGCAAAAACAATTATGGAGCAGTTTCTATTCCATCATTTCTCTAGTCGTATATTTGCTTAAATATCCTACTGTTTCATTTTTTCTACGTTAAATGAATATACGTACTTAGTTTTAAAATCGCATACCTTTAATAACTTTGAATAGTGGAAGAAGATTTCTTCAATAAAAAGAATATAAGCAGCCTTTGTCGAATGGGAAGGAAATTCCTATGTATATTGAGGTAGTAAGACACTAAACGCGAATCTGGTCGACAAAGCGAAAATATATATTGCAGGAAAGCAATTTTTAACGCTTTAATCCCTCGTACAAGTAGGTGATCAGAGCAAAAATAGAGCATACCTGGCGACCGTATCATAAACCCAGTTTTTAAAATCCAGTGATTGTGTGCTACGTTGGATGAGTGTGCTTAAGACTAAGCAGTCTTCGCGGCAGAGGTCGGCTAATGATTAAGTATCGAAAAATATAAAGAATTGTATTATTAATAGGAATCCTCAGATTAGATACTGCGAAGAAGCAATGAAGCCACCTGAGTCTTGGGTTAAGCATTATGCATCACCTTTGTTGAAATGTGGACATGTGTAACGGAAATGGATAATAAGAGAACAATTTCTCGTCTAAAATAAGTAATTTAGACTGCCAATAGACGTAAACATTCATAAACCTTGCACATCATAAATCTTGTCATCATGATATCCGTAACTATATGCAAAGACTGCTAATGTTCTTTTTATTGAAGAAATCTTCTTCCAGTATTCAAAGTTATTAAAGGTATGCGATTTTAAAACTAAGTACGTATATTCATTTAACGTAGAAAAAATGAAACAGTAGGATATTTAAGCAAATATACGACTAGAGAAATGATGGAATAGAAACTGCTCCATAATTGTTTTTGCGTATATTCTAGGTAAAAATATTTTGTAAATATTAATAAACTAATAGTTTTTCATTGTCGTTTAGTTAGAAATTGAAAAAAAAAAAATTAATATAATAAAAAAAAATGTACCGCAGCAGGGCGCGAACGCGCGTCAAAAAGTTTGCAGCAGTCTCACAGCCAAGCATCTTACTCACTGCACCATCGCAGCTCTTGGAAATAATGCTGATACTTCTGAATACAACGCGCATAGCACGTTTTTTTCTTGACTTATTTTTGCTTTTCTTCTTGTATACACTGTTTTACTCAACATGGAAATGTTTAAAACCACAGAATATAGTTATCTATTAAAGGGAATACAAAAATTCAAAGTATAAGTTGCTTTTTCACGCGAAAAACGCCGAAAAAATCGGTTTTTCATTTTTGCTACTACGGCGCACCCTGCCAAAAAATCTGAAAAAATTCAGGGACATAACCAATGACAATATGCATTTACAGTAATTATATAAATCTAGTGTCTCGAAAGCTTCAATACGAAATCGGTATTTTTCTGCGTTTTTTGCGTTTTTAATTTTTCACACCTAGGATTTGAAATCGAAAAATCGGAAAAAATTCTCAAACACGTATCTCAATAGTCGCAATGCACCAGATTTTTTTCATAATTTTTGTACTCGATTAAATAGGGGAAATAGGCAGAGATTCGTTAATCCGAATTTTCTCAATAACTACCCTTCCAAACAAAATAGAGGGTTAAAATTTGGCACAGAACGTTTTTTCTTGATGCTCTATCGATGGATCCATCGTATGTCACATTTCGTTCAAGGGCACATTTGACCCCCTTATTCGGATATACCCTTTGTTTAAAATTAATGGTAATTATTTACTTTAGTGATTCCTCACCGATTTCGATGACCTTGAAATATGTTGTCAAGGTCACTGTTATGAACATTTTTTCTATATACATGTTATCGCCGCTCGGCCTTAGTTTCCGAGATTTTTCGCCAAAATGATCGCTCCCACTACAATGAATTCCGTCTATACGTACGTGCCTGTGGCAGCATGTGTGTAAGCGTTGAATCGCCGATTGTTTATTGTTTCTATAGATACATCGAGGCGGCCGGCAATGGATGCATATAACGGGTGTGCTTAAAAACTCGATTTGAGTAGCCGGCCGGTATAAGAAAATCTAATCCAGACCTAACCCAAACCTAACTATTCTACCTAGTAACTAATATAATGAATTAGGTCTGGGTTAGATTATGTTATACCGGCCGCCGCAAGGCGGCCGGCCACGCATTCATTTTCTATTTCAATTTTCTTTATTAATATTATCCGATATTAGCTTGACACCACAGTATACATTATTTGTATACTGGTATTTGATTATTGGTTTGTACCAAGTTGATATGGTGTAAATATTATGATTGAAATTTTACATGACACTATGTTTGTAAGCAGTTACAGAATATCTGCATTTTTTTATATAATGGCAGAAATTTTTCCAATTTCTGTTAATAATAACGATAATAGTAATAATAGTAAAGAATAAAGTATAATTTTTTATCCCCAACTCAATCAGAGGCTAATTCGGACATAAAATTATTTTTGCAAATATCTCGAAAACAAAGGGCGAGCGGCGGTAACATGTATAAAGAAAAAGTATTCATAACAGTGACCTTGACAACATATTTCAAGGTCATCGAAATCGGTGAGGAATCACTAAAGTAAATAATTACCCAAGTATCACTGCATAAAGATTCGACTAACAAGTACTACTTTAGCTTATTGAGAAACTGGAACTTATCAAGTATACGCCCAAATCGGCAATTTATCATGTACTTGTATGTTATCATGTGTCGGTAATCGAAAAAAATGAAAACTGTTATTTCAATACAGAGCCGAACTGGTCATATAAGAAATTTACTCAATTCAATAATAAGAGTCATTTGATTATGTAAAATTTCCTAAGCAGTCAAAATGACAGCATTTTGGGCAATATAGGTATAACACATACACGTATATATACCGGAAATGAAGGAGGGGGGAGGTAACTACAATTATTAATAAACGCATTTATATGTTGTAGAAAAAGTCACAAAATTCTAAGAAATTGTGTCATTATATACATAATTGTTTTTCTAATTGAAATTAAAAAGCAGTCAAAATGACTTCCTTGCGCAATCTAGTGTTAATAGTGTTAAGGCGGAGTAGACACAGCGTGATTTCAGAGTTGGAAAGAAATCGGAAAATTAGGTGGAAAATAGTGAAGTGGCAGAGGAGGGAGTGAAAGGACAAGGAAGAGGAGGTGGTGACGGGGGGACGAGTGCGTGGGTGAGAAGAAAACAGGTGCAGGGGAAGTATAAAGAAGGAAATAAAGGCACACCTGGAGATGTGGGGCCTCCAGGGTGGCGAGGGATCGGAGGGCGAACGGGCCAGTGGCACTAGGCGGAGAAAAAGAGATACGAAAAGAGATGGACATGGAGTTAGGAAGAGAGGAAAGAAGGGCGAAAATGGAGCTAGTAAACGTGAGCGCCGCCACCATAAGGCGGCGACAGGAAGAAGAATACAGACGAAGGAAACGGGCAAAGAGGGAGGCAACTAGTGAGGAGTTGGACAAAGGAAGGGACAAAGATTTGGAAGGAAGAAAGAAGAGAGGGTGACATGAGAGCTGGGCAGAAGTAAGAAGGAGTGGAGAAAAAAAGGCGGAGGAGAAGAAAAGGAGGAAGATAGAAGAAGATAGTTCAGCAGGAGAAAAGGTGATAGAAGTAGAAAAAGGTGGAAAGGGAAGCGGTAGGGAAGGATATGTGGAGAAAAGTGTGGAAGAAAATAGTAGAAGGAAGGGAAGAAGGGCGAGGGTGGGGAGTAAGGAAGAGCGGACAGGGAAGGAAGGTGGAAGGATAATACGGGAGAGGAAGAGAGAAGTAAGAAGAAGAGCGTGGAAAACATAGGGGTGGGCGAAAGGACCAGAGGGAAAGAGGAAACGGTGACAGGAACAGAGGAGAAAGTCCCGTTGATAGAAATCGAAATAAGAGGGAAGAAAGCTAGATATAGGAAAAAGAACAATTTTATTAAAATTTTTTAATTCTGTAGGAAATCAGCGAAAAAGATAGAGGCGATAAAAATGATAGGGAGGAGAATGGCGGAAATAAAGCCAAAGGAAGAATGGAAGGGTGGAGAGCTGTTCGAGGAATTGCGGGAAAAACTAGGTAACTATATCGAGAAGAATGAGGGAGAGATGGGAGGTCCTGCGGGACTGGGAGTTCTCCATTAAAGAACTGGAAGAAGAGATGTGTTCGGATCAAGGAGTGGTGGGGATGGAGAAAATGAAGAGAAAGATAAAAACGGAGAAGGGGTATGAGGCGGTGGAGACCAGCCTCGTACTAATAAATTTTAAAGGTGGCAGTCTGCCAACAAGGATAACGATCTTTGGTGAATGTGTAAGTCTAGGAGTAAAACCCTTTGTCAAAAGTATTAGACAACGTTTCGATTGTTTAAAATTCGGGCATATTAAGAAGTGGTGCAAAGGAAGATGTTTTAATTGTGGCGATGCCTTCCATGGGGAGTGTAGGAGGAAGGCAAAGTGCTCGAACTGCGGAGGTGGAGATGGAGCGCTTGACAGGGATTGCAAGGTGGCACAAATGGAACGGGTTACAAATAAAATAATGGCGTATAAAAATAAAAGTTTTGAAGAAGCGAGGAAAATGGCGAGGATAGAAGTAGGGTTGGAAGTAAGAGGGAGAAGGTATGAAGAAAGAGGGAGCAAGGCTTTCCAAGATTAAAAAGGGGAAATAAGACAGTAATAGAAAAATGGAAGGACAGACCGGTCCCAAATTTGAAAAATGCATGGATCGAAAAAGAAGTGAGGAGGAAAACAGAGGAGAAGATGGAAGGGAAAAAGGGAGGGGAGAAGAGTAAGAAAGAGAAAGAAAGGCAGGAGAGGGGAGAAGACAGCAGGTGGCAGAGCAGAAACAGGTTCGGGTATTTGAGGGAGGACAGGAGAAGAGGGGGGAGAGGGCGGCGAAGGGGTCGGAGGACAAGAATATTAAAAGACAGGAAAAGGAAGGGAGAGAGAGGAGGGGAATGGGGATTTAGGTGCAGGAAAGGGAAAGGAGAGGGGAAGAAAAAATTAGGTTTTTTGATAGAAGGGTGGTGGATGAAAAGTTGTTAGAGGAAATGTTGGAGGTGATTAGGGAAAGGGGGTTGGAGGAGGAGTGTGTAAGCAAGGAGTTGGGAAGGGCAAAGACATGGGGGTGAGGGCAGAAGTCAGAAGGGGATAATGGTACGTGAAGTCATAAAGGAGGTGGAGGATAAGGCGGGGAAATCAGTGGTTGGAATGGGGGAGAAGGTGTCTGAGAAGAGTGGGGAGAAGGAGGGAGTGAAACAGGGGGAGAAGGAGGGAAAGAATAGGGAGCTACCGTGGGTTAGGTCGGTGGAGGTGATTAGAGGAAAGAGAGCGACGGTGGATAAAGGGGGAAGGGAAGAAGAGGAAACAAAGGGAGGAGGAAAGGAAAAGAGAGAAGATAAGATGGTGGAGGGAAGGAGTGAAAGAGAGAGAGAGGAGAAGAGGAAGGTGTGGAAAAGCGTGGAGGTGGAAGTGGCAGCGGAGGCGCTGATGGTTGAGAACGGTGGAGTGGAGGTGAAAGTAGGTGAAGAGCGGGAGCCGTCAGAGGAGAAGTTTTTGGGGAGGCTGGAGAAAAGAAAGGGAGTTAGGGACAAGGATTCGGAGTCATTCAAATCTCCAGAGTCGGAGACGGACCAAGAGGACTGGTGGAAAGAGGATCAGCGGGACGCAGTAAAGAAGAAGAGTAGTAGCAGCGGGGTTAGAGCTCAAGGGGCAAGTAAATTGGAGGGTAAAAGGAAGAAAAAGAAAATGCAGAAAGGGGTGGATAGAAAAGGAGAGTAGAGGGGACGAATGAAAGAGCTGAAGATTGGGTTATAGAATGCAAGGAGTGTGGCGAACAAGGGGGATGAAATAAAGATAATCATTGATGAATATGATTTGCTCTTAGTTTTGGAAACGTAGGTGAAAAGGTATGAATTTTTGATAATTAGGGGTATTTAAAAATTGACAACTAGGAGACAATGATTAATAGAAATAAAAGGGAAAGTTCGGTGCCGGGTTCGGGGCTCCTGTGCATATATAAGGAAAACCTGAGGATGGAAAAGATAGTGGAAAGTGCGGTGGAGGGAAAGTATGAATTACTGGGGGTAAGAATAAAGGGGCAGAAGAAAGTGGAGGGGATAAATGTTTTTTTGACGTACAGAAGTCCGTCGGCAAGTTTTGCAGAGAAGGAGTGGCAGGAGATAGTGGGCAGGGTAGGGTTCGGAGGGAGGACTCTATGGGTGGGGGATATGAATGCGCATAATAGAGCGTGGAATTGCAAGAGGAATACGAAAGCGGGATTAAGCTTAGAAAAGGTGTTGGAGCGGAATGAGCTGGTGGTCGTGAATGATAATACAAGGTCGAGAAGAGGGGAGGAGAGAACGGAGTCGAACTTGGATTTGGTGATAGTGAAAGTGGAGGTGGGGGAGTCAGGGATGGACTTGTCGGATCATCAGATAATAAATGTTAGGTTGGAGGGATGTGGGGATCATTCGTAACGGCGAGTGGAAGGAAAAAGGGGAACAGAATATATAACGAAAGTAAGATTGAGTGGAAGGTGTTTGGGAGGGAGTTAAGTGAAAGGGAGGGGGTGGTAGCGGAGGAGTGTAGGAGGGGGTGGAGGGAAAGTACGAGGTGTGGAAAAGGGCGGTGTTGGGAGCGGTGAGGGTGGCAATGGGGGAAGGGGTAGCAGGGGGAGAAGGACAGAAGTGAGGGGGTTAGGGAAAGAGATGGAAATAGTGGGAAAGGAGGGAGAGGGGGGAAAGGGGGAAACAGGAATAGGAATATATGGTGGGACAAAGAATGTGAGGAGAAATGGGAAGGCTAGAAGAAGAGTATGAGGGAGTGGGGAACGGTGGAAAGTTTTCATGTGATGGAGAACAGTAGGAAAAGGCAGAGATTGTTGAAAAAAGACCTGAAGGCGAAGGTGTGGGAGAGGTTGGTAGAGGAAGTAAGCAGCGAGAGGAATGTAGGGAAAATATGGAAGAGGGTAAAAGCGATTAAGGAGGGGTTTTTGAAGGAGTCTAAGGGTTCGAATAATTTTACAAGGAACGCGTTAGAAGAAAAGGAGATAGAGAAATTCGGGGGGCAGGGAGGGATGGTTAAGGAAAAGTGGAGTGGGATATAGATAATGGGGAGTTGGAGGATTTAGAGTTTCTGCTGGCGAGAAGGTGGAATAGAGACATCAGTAGAAGGGAGGTTAAGTGGGCAATTGGGAGCAGCAAGGGGAAGAGGTCGGCCCCGGGGAATGATGGAATTGATTATGTGATACTAGGAAAGTTAACGAGGAGGATGGTGAAAATGTTGTGGGAAGTGATAAGGTTGAGTTTGGAAAGAGGGGAAGTGCCGGAAGATTGGAAGGCGGGGGTGGTGTGTCTAATGGATAAGCCATGGAAGGAGGCTCTGATACCGATAACGCTTACGTCATGCGTAGGGAAGATCATGGAAAAGGTCATTAATAGGAGGCTACAGTTGTGGGTGGAGAGTACGGGGATAGTCGAGAAATGTCAAACGGGGTTCGGGAAGGGAAAATCGACGGCGGATAATATGAATGTGCTAGAGGCGGTGGTGAGGGAGAATTTTAGCAGGAAAAATCCAACAGTGGGGGCGTTTTTGGATATTAAAGAAGCGTACGACAACGTAAGTGTTGTTATTAAGCATTTTTGGTGGGATGGAACGACTGTACACACAGACACAATGTAATTTCCGATAATTAATTAGAATTTATTATAACCCTTTTATACATGTCAATGCGACGCCATTTTGCGTGACGAATGTAGAGAGAAGTTAGCTGAATACATAAAAATATATATATACTCGTTTCAAATGTGCACTTGATTGCGTATGTCCCATTCATGCAAAATCCGATATTTAACTGTTGCATATACCAACAGTAAGGTTCAATAGGTTAGGGCAGATATTGGAGAAAAAGAAATGTCCAGTGAGGATAAGGAACTGGTTAAGGGGATGGTTAATGGGGAGGAGGGTGGAGATGATTAGGAATTTTAACAAAAATCAGGTAGTGAGCTGGAAGAAAGGGGTGCCGCAAGGAGCGATTTTGAGCCCTACGCTTTTTAACATATATGTTACAGGGGCGGGGGAGAAGATGGGGGGAGAAGGTACGGTGATGTTGCAGTATGCGGACGACATCGCAATAATAGTACAAGGGGGAAAGCGGGAGAAGATAAAGGAAACGGTGAAGAAGGAAATAGAGAGAGTGGGGAGGTTTTGGGGGCAGAGGGGGTTAAGTCTGGCGCCGGAAAAGTCCCGGAAATTATTAGAATGCCGGAAGGGTTGAGCGTTAGCTTGGAGGGGAAGAAGGTAAAGGTGGAAGTGAGGACGGAGGCAAAGTTTTTGGGGATTTGCTTTGACAGTTTGTTTAACTTTAGGAAACATGTGGAAGGGTTGGAAGGGAGGGCAAAAAAGAGGGTGAATATTCTGAAATACATATGTAGAGGGTAAAGGGGGGTGGGTCAGAGAATGGCGCTGGGGCTGTATAAAGCCTTGGTGCAATCGGTGATGGAGTATGGGGCGCCGGTGTTTTTGCCAGGGATGTTCCAGGAAGGGAATGAGAATTGGGAGCTGCTGAGGAGAGTGGAGTCGGCGGGGCTGAGAGTGGCTATGGGATATAGGATCTCGACGCTCATAAATGTAATGAATGCTGAAACAGAAGTGATAAGGCTGAAGAACAGGGTGGAAAATCTGGCGGTGAGATATTGGATAAGGCAAATGGAAAGGTTGGAGGGGATAGGGGAAGCCGTGAGGATGATGAGGGGGAATAAGGAAATCAGGGAGAGAAAGGGAAATGCGGAGGAGTGGAGTAGAAGGCACAAGGCGGTAAGCGTGACGGAAAAAATGTTCTATAGAGCCCAAACGAGGAGGAGATTTATAGAAGAGATTGGTAAAAGGAGGAAGAGTTGCTGTGGTTAAGGGTTCGGGCGCAGGACGATGATAGGTTGGAGGAAAGGTGGGAGATAGATGTGGAACTGGGAACGCAGGTTGAGATGGGAGTAGTGCCAAAGAGGAGTGTGGAGAGGGTGGTGTTAGAAAAGAAAAGGTTGAGGAGGGAGAGTACGGTAGTTTACTATACGGATGGATCGAAGATAGAGGGAATAGGGACGAACGGGGTGGGAGTAGTAAGGTATATCGATGAGGGGGGTGGAAAGTGGGGGGATATCGGGGGATGGAAAAATGTCGATTTTTACGACGGAGGCGATTGCCATAGTGAGGGCGTTAGAGAATTTTGGTGGAGTGGAGGGCAAGGAGAGTGGGGTGGTGTTCTCGGACTCGTTGTCGATGTTGATGATACTGAGAACAATCAAGAAGGGGGGCTACGGAAAAAAGGAGGTAAACCCGTGGGTGGTGAAGATAGTGGATGTAGTATGGGGGTTAACAAGGAAAAAGAGGGTGGTGTTGGTGTGGATACCTAGTCATGTAGGGATCGAGGGGAATGAGATGGCGGATAGGGTGGCGAAGAGGTATGCACAGGGGCCTCCGGACACGAAAATGAAGGTGCCCACGGAGGAGGTGTTGGAACACAGGAAAAAGGATGATTGGAAGAAGTTCAGGGTGGAGATGGAAAGGATGGGGAGGGAAAATGGCACGGAGTATTTTAGGACGTTTTGGGTCAGTAGTAAGAGGGAGAGGTTTAAGCCGTGGTTTGAAAAGTTAAGAGGGGTGAATAGGGGAGTGATTAGGTTGGTCTCCAGACTAAGGGCAAATTATTATAATCTAAGAGGGTCATTGGCAAGGAAACGGATAATTAGAGACGGAAAGTGTGAGTGTGAGCAGGGGGAGGAGAATGTGGAGCATGTTTCAGTGTGATTTGTATAACCTGGAGAGAGAGGAGATGCGAGTGAGTTTGAGGAAGGAAATAGCAATGGTAGGGGAAGACGTGGTAGGGTTGTTGGCGATGAATAGGACCAGGGTGTATAGGGTAATGAAGGGTTTTTTTGATAAGATAGGGAAGGATTTGTAAAAAAAGAGAAGAAGATGGATGGAGGAGACGGGTCGCGATAGGCGGTGAAAGTTAGGAGGAAGAGGAGGGAGAGGAGGATATTCCTAATGGGGTAGTAATAATTAGTAATTAAGTAGTGTTATTTTAGTTTTATTGTATTTTGTAATAGGTTAAGGTTAATTTTAATTTTAATTGTAAGCGACGGCTGAAGGCGAGTGTAGGGTTGCGGAAGAGTTAAGAAGGGGAAAAGGAGATGATGAGGGGGAGCAGAAGGAGTTAAAAGAGTAGAAAGGAGGGGAATAACTGGAGTAAGGAACAGGAGATAGGTGGAAGTAGGAAATAGAGAATTTAAAAAATTAAAAAATAGAAGATAAATGGTGTTATTACGAAGCCGATAGTGTCAGATCGCACCCAAAAAAAATAGAAAATAGAAAAAAATAAATCGTTACTAGCGTCTATTCTTTGGTCTTCCGCCGCTCCTGCGTATGATTTCTTTATCTATAATGCTTGTGCGTCACTTTCTGTTGCGAATTGTAACGCTTGTTCGTCTGAGAGGTGTCGTCTTATGTACGCTACTGCCTCTTGGTTTCTTGTATTCCACTCAGTTTTTACCTTTTCACTTTCCGTAACTGCTGGCTTAGGTTCGCTCAATGCCTGACTTAGCCTTTTCAGACACAATATTGCTTCCATTTTCATTGTCCAGACTAAATAATTATTCCCAGTCAATAATGGGGCTGGCGGTAGTTTCTGATTCTCCATGTTTTTCGTATTTTATTCGATAACCTTGTTGCACTTGTTCTTCTTTATAACCACGTTGCACGTGGTCTTCTTTATAACCTCATTTCCCGTGCTCTATTCTATAACCACGTTGCACTTGTTTTACTTTTTACCCACGGTCTGCTACCAGATCTGTTATATTTCATGTCGTATAGAATATTTACATGTTTGTTCAATATATTTGACAAAAGAATATAACTTTATATATACCTGGTGAATACATAAGACGATTTGTGTTTACTTCTTAACGACTGCGGAGCGACTGCGGAATCGTTCCGGGTGTCGGTATTCCTAATCCCACTCTAACTACGGCGCTCATACTAATACATATTACATGTTCGTCTGTATGTGTAATTACCTACACTTTTTCAATATTGTTAGAATTTCTACATATTCTGCACGGAAATACGCGTTGTTTACATTTTAAAAAATTAAAATCCTCCATGCCGTTCAGAAGTTATGTCATTTTAAAGATTCGCATGAAATTTTAGAGAAGCATTTCTGGCCTCACATTAGATTTGTTTTTTTTCTCAAAAGTGCGTAGGTTTTCAGGGTGTGTCTATTCACAAGAAATGCTTGTAATTGTAGGAATTTTTATCGACAGGGATTAATGACTGTTATTTTAAAAGTATATTTTGAAAGGATTGTCGAGGATGGTCAGAGAGGCGTGTGTGGACGGATTCAAACACGTGAACACTAAACGTAACGATATAACTATATTATTGAATATTTACTAGAACTATTTAACGTAAAGAACATAAAACATAAGGACATAAAGCGTAAACATAAAAGAAAAAACCATAAAAGTGAAACGGTAACTGCTCTCGTCTAGCGTTCGATGCAGAGTGACTTTCTGCCGTCGAAGTCGAACATTCTCGATTCCTCTCTACATAATAATAATCTAAACAAAACGCACGTTCGAGGCGCAGTCCCCCGAACATACTTTAGCTTAAACCTAAACACCTCACTCATCGATTCCAACGATCCTAGCCTAAACACTTCTATCGACGCCAACGATAACAGTTCTCCGATCCACAGACATACACTCCTTACAATTTAACATAAAAAATAAAAATAAAATACAGTTCTATTCTCACAGTTTTCTCGCACGTCTTTCGTCTTTACTCTCTCAATATTCTCACGCAACTGACTTGCTTTTCTTTCACGCTCACGGCACTCTTGCTTTCCTAAAACTCACTCATACACGATCACATTCAATCATCGATTCGCACACATGCGTTCTTATTTCGAAGAATTGTTGCACGTTCCAAACACTCTTTATTCACGCCTCACTCGATCCGACTGTCACATAACCCAAATACCCTCATCTCACACCCCACATAATCGACCCCTGTAACTAAATATAATTTTTTTAGTATGTCTTGAAATTTTTTAATTTTGTCTAAAAATTTCATTACCTACCCGAATTTTTTTCTCGGAAGTGAGTAGGATTTCAGGGGTATGTGTATTCACAAAAAATGATTGTAATTGAGTCCCGCAACCAAAAATAATTTTTCCAGAATGATCTGAAATTTTTTAATTTAATTTTTCAATAACTTTTTAATGAAGAAATTGATATTCTTGATTTTCATCTTATTTTGGCCTCTAGAATCTTCCATTAAAATTTTTCCCAGGGGTGGCCGAATATATAATGCACATGATAAAATTCCCCACATGTTCTACATTGGATTTAGGTCCGGAGAACGAGAGGGCCACTTCATAAGCGGCAAATCCTTTTGTCTAAACCACTCTCGAGTCTTCTTTGCGCTGTCTACCGCGGCGTTGTCTTGTTTAAAGATAACATTATTTTCATGATACTCTTCAATAAATAAAATTAAAATATCATCCAAAAGATCAATGTACTTTACTGCGTTCATTCTTGTCGAAATTTTACAAATTGGCGTTTTCGAATTGTAACTAAATGCTGCCCAAACCATGAAACTTCCATCGCCAAAATTTCAGCTCGTGCTTACGGTGTTGGAAGACCAGTCCTCTGTTTACTATCTGTACCTATCCTGAGTCACAATAACCTGCCGTCAAATAGCCGAATTCCGCAAAAACATCTTAGTCATCTTCCATCACCTCCGTCGCTAAGGGCTCGCCCTTCCCCATCGATTTACCAGAATATAGAATATATATATATGTATAGGAGTCAAAACATAGGGACAGAGATTCAGTACGAATTCGAATACGATCAGTTCACGTCACGTCATTCCTCGTTTAGTCTTATCGTAGAACTTTAGTTGCTGTAACCGAGTAATATTAGAAACCACTGTGAAATATATTATACCTGTAATATACCGACAGTCTACGAGTTTCTTACCCGGTTCCCAACAACGGTTTTATTTCTTCTTATGTTTTTTTACAAATTCCAATCTTGCAGCTTTGTGTTCTTGAGTAAGCGGTGGCTTAGTTACCATTTTTGTCCATTTTAATCGTGTATACAGGTAGATGTAGATCTTTCTTTACTTCAACGGCTGTTGTATTATTATTTGTTATTTCTTTAAAAATTCGAGAATGGTCACGCCTGGTTAATTTTCTATTGCCTTCACTGTAGTGATTTTTGCCATATTTAATACCTAACTTTAAGTAATTATGTATGCAAGTACTAGATATATTGATTTTTTTTGCAATTTCTCGAATAGAGAATCGTGCATCGTGATATGCATCTATTTTTGCTTTCTCCTGCAAAGACAAAACTTTTCCTAGCAGCACTTTAATACACCATAGAATTATTTAATGTTCTCATACGAATATTGTATTTCAGTATCAATAGTTACTCTTAATAAGATGAGATCGAGGTTATTTCCATGTATGATGAAGTAAAACTGAGGAATACTTGCTGTTCTTACACAAATCTCGTCAAATACCCTTACTTGTCACATAATACCCCAAATATTCAATTTCATTGAAAGCAAAGCGACACTTGTCTATACGTAACTCCAACAGGTTCGCGACTAACAGTCCAAACACATTTCTTAATACCTTCAGATGTTGTTCTAACGTAATGGTAGAGATTAGAATGTCGTCTATGTAAACTGATACATCACCGCTTCGGATCAGTTCGGCAAAAATCGCATGTACATGTCGTTGGAACCTTGACGGTGCCGGCTTTAGCCCAAATGGCATCTTTAAATATTCAAACTGACCTAGCGGAGTGACAAAGCTATGTATAAAGCTATCAAGCTAAAGTATACTTGATAGATCCTTCGTCAACTTTGATATGATGGAAGCCGTCTTTCAAATCCAGAAGCGAATAGTACCTCTTACCATCTAACGTCTCAAGTAGTTCCTCGATGTTGGGCAACGGAAAGTTGTCCCTTGCGATCACCTGATTTAGCGCACGATAGTCAACGCACATTCGCATCTCTCCATTTTTTTTTCGCACCAGTACCACAGGCAAGGCAAATTCAGATTCGCTGTGTCTGATAATCCCCTTTTCCAACAGCCGGTCTATTATTTTTTTAAGCTCCGCTTTTTCAGCGAACGATACCCTGCGAGGCGAATAACAAATTGGTTTAGTGTCAGTGACAACAAGTTTTAACGTGGTTTCGATTTGGGGAGATTCTGGACGACTTGCCAGTACATACTCACTTAAGTAAAGGTCCTCAATGGCTTTACCGCTTTTAAAACCTAATTTATCATTACCTGTAAACATCGAGGAATCAATGATCATTATTTCTAATGGCCCAGTCTGGGTAGTGGATGTGATAGCATCTAAAATTTCCACATACTCGGCCTTTGCATTATTATTAAGCTTAGCCAACGTTATTTCGAGCACACCGAGTATATCGCGTCCTATAACAACAGGCATTGCCATCGTCTCATCGCTTACCACGTGAATACATGCGCTCTCTCTCACACCTTCATCCATCACAATATCGGTTATAACCTTTCCAATTATGTTCATAGGACTACCGTTAACGCCGCAATAACGATTTTTTACCTCGACCTCTGTAATTATTAAGTAACGCGAAACAAATTCTTGTTTTACAAAGGATATCGGGCTACCGGTGTCCAGCAGGGCTTCTAGCTCAAATTCGTATTTAATATTGGCGTGCGTTCCCCTAAATCGCACACTCCTCCAAAATTCCTGCGGGTTCACCTCGTTCCTCGCGACGTAATTCACTTGTGCCTCCTGTCGGGGGCAGTGCTGGATTGTATGGTCCATGCTGCCACATTTGAAACAAGAGCCCTTCTCCCGCTTGCCAGCCTGTTTACAATCTCCAGAGTAGTGACCCAGCTTTCCACAATTGAAACATCGCACTTTTTGTAGATCTCGAAAACCCTTCGATTCTTCTTTGTATTCCTGTTTACGTTCATTACGGCTCAGGGCATCGGTTTTTGGGAATGGTACATTTTGAAACGCTTTAATCAGTTCATTTGTCGACACAAAGCACTGTATTTTTGCGGTATTTCTCAATTGTTCGTCGCGGATGCCCTCAATGATATACTCAACCATTTCTTGGTGGGCCACTGGCACCCGATTGCCTAACAAGATCTTTTCATGACAATATTCAGAAAATGACTCTGCAGCTTCCCAAATCCTAGCCTCAAACTGTTTCTTTCGACTGGCTATGCCAGGTTGATGGTCAAACATTTGTTTCATGGCCGCCAAGAGCTCATCCATTTCTATTTGAATATATTCGGGACGCGAATGGAACCACGCGGCCGCACCTCCCTTCAACTTGCTCGCAATCAGTATTTTAGCAGAATTTCCATCTAACTGATACGTATCGGCCAAAAGTTTAATCTGCCTCTCAAAATTGGCAAAGGGAGTAGATTTTCCATCAAATTCCCACAATAATTCACCGATATTTTTAATTCCAAGCGTTGTTGTAACATTCGACGCGACACTCACTGGCGGCGATTGACGCAATAACTGATTTTCGCGTTCTAGCAGCCTCACTTCTCTTTGTAATAATTCTGTCTCCTTTTTGAGCATTGCACATTCTTTTGTCGCCCAATTAGACAATATGGTTTCTTCTGGTCGGGAATTTTCTTCCACAGGTGCAACCTGCTCCCGGCTTCCCATCTCGGATCCACTCTCGATCATTTCGTCAACGGCCACGCCGGCCCAGTTTCTAGAAGCATCGGCCGCCATTAGACGTTGAAGCAGTTCCATCTTCGTGCCTGTAGTCGGCAACCGCATTTCTTCCAGCTTTTCCTTCAACTCTACTGTCTTCCAATTTCCTAAATCGGCTCGTTCCATGGTCACCGATACACCAAATAACCGAAGACGCACGCTCAATCCCACTTCTGAGTTTTTAAAATGAGAAAAGTTTTGGAACATAAGACTTTATTCACACTTTCTTCCGCTGCCCATTCTTTTCTGAATCTTCCCGAGAGCGTGATCGGCTGTCGTCACGCGCCGATCGCCCCACTCTTATCAAGAGTGGTTACCGATCCGTCCGCGAGGCTTAACACTATGTTACATACCCCAGTAAGAATGCGGTGGTTGGCGAAGGATTTCTTCATACCAGTAAGTACCAGATATTTATAAAATAAAGGAATATTTTGTAGAAAATCATAGTGTTCTTATAGGAATTTCGTTCACTGTATAGCCATAAAACAGCTGTAAAACACGTACAGCTACTCGACGCGTCTTAATCCGGAGTCCCGTTTTTCCCTCGGCAAAATTAACGCGGCCTTCAACTTGGGGCGGAAATCTCGGTCACCTCCGTCCAGGGTGACCTGAGATTCTTCCCCCCACCACGTTCGGGTGTGAGGGAAGAGTTTTTCCGCCCAAACGGGGCAGGAAAATAGATCCTCCTTCCCCAAGTCGATGGCCAATCGATCGATAGGAAAAATCAACGCGAAGACGAATTTACACTCCCAAAATCGCGTCTCAGATGGGGTTTAAGTTGAGGAGGAGAACTGAAAAATAATTGTGGTCCAGGATATGGCAGTATTCCTCCCATATCTTTTAAATCATGTAATTTTATTATGTCTAGAGTCTTACGGTTAATATTTAATAAATCTTTATCTGCCGGCATCTTTCCCAAGTTATGGAAGTTATGTTTAATTAAGCCGATTTCTAAATCTATTGTTGGAATCCGGGTGGTCAAGTAAGGCTCCTTTTGTATAATCAGAGTTTATTCATGATCGTTGAACACACGCCGAACTCAACTATGAAGAATTTCCAATGGAAGTTGACTCTAAAGCCCCTGGACCTGCGGTCACGGAGGTATATATGTCTTAGCGATAGTAGGGGAGGAGGACCCTTAGACCTAGTGACTAACGACCCTTGTGACTAACATCGATGACGTATCGATGTTTGACCTATTGGTCATCCAACACCTTCCCCCATAAAAGATTGAATTCGTTAGGATTCAATTTAAAATAACTTGATTGAGTTCGGCGTTAGTATTAATTACATGTCACATTTAATTCTAACTTACAAACTACTAATATAAATGTATCTGTGGATATGAATATACGTACAGTTGAATTATATCGGAACTATAAAACTATTAATACGAGTAGTTACAAAATTAACAGTTAGAATTAATTAATTAATACAATTAATACGACTAATTTGATAAATATATGAGTTTGAATTATAATTATGATTATTAAAATTTAACTATTAGATTTACATTTATGTGCTTTTATGCTAAATTATCTTTACATTGGTGTGGTACTTCTGCGTAGCTTTCCTCTGTAGTAGTTTCCGGCTGGAGGACTGCGTATGGGTGGTGGTGTTTAGCTCTCTTCGCTTTCTTGACCATCGGTTGAGCTGGTACTGCCAATTCCAACCGTCCGCCTTCTATTACTATATGTGACAACGTCTCTTCGAAGTTGCAATTAATACAATTTTTTATCATGGGTGGTACAGTCTCCCCGTCGTTTGGAATCTTTGTAGTAGTCTTAGGCAGCCACACTAACGACAACAGTTTATACAAATTATTGTTATTACAATAGCAGCTATTATTCCTAGAGCGATTGTATACCAGCGGGTGTGGGTAACTATAAATGGTTCGTTTAGTCTATGAGTTAGTATTTGATCGAACTCGTTTAGTTTCTTGTTTGCGTATTTAAAATCAGATAGATCCATATTTGTCAGTCTTACTGGTTCCAAATGTGCCGCATCAATTTGGACTTTGTTTAGATCCACAATGCAGCAATCACTGTCCACTATACTAATTGGAGGTGCGTAATGGGTGATGTTTCTCTTAGTTTGCTTCGTTGGTTCCAGAAGATAAATACTGCTGTATCCTTTATACTGACTTTCTAGATGTAGTATTACTGTCTGGGGCAGGACCATGTCTTCCATGTGGTCTCCATCTCCTTGGCAAAGAATGGTTACAGTAGTTGGTTTTGCAGAACGTAGATCCACTGGTTGTTCTGGATGTACGTCCATGTCTCGATGCTAGCCCTGAGCTAGCCGCTTTTCTCGTATGGATGTTCATACATACGTAATTCCCATCCAGATACATAATGCAACTTTTTAAATGTTGTAGGAGGGAAAAGTGCGTCTTAGGTTGGGATATGATTAAACAGGGTTGTTTGGGAAAAATATAAGAGAAAAAAGAGGTATTTTGAAATTGAACGGGAAGTGGAATTAAATGATAAAGGTCATATGTCGTTCTTGTTACTAGTGGATACTTTAAAACGAATATTATAAGATCTTTCGACGGAATTACTTGTAAATCTAAGATATTATAAAATATTGGCAATGTCTCGAGTTTAGGGGATACTACTAGTTCATACTCCCCTTTGTAGCTGGTTAACTCCTTCAACAGAATTTCAGGCGTTACGATTAATGGTGATAAGATATTGTGTCTTCCCAAGTTGATTGCTTCTATGTATTTATTATACTCCTGCGAGATTGTGTTAGTTAAGGACAATAATGTTGCAATTTGTTGTCCTATTATAGATTGAGCTTCTAATTTTGTTATGTATAATTTTGTTTGAGTCATGAATTTGTTAATTCGATTTATATTACTGTTCATTATATCTTCGTTATTTTTTAGTGCTGCTAAAGATTGATTGAAATTTTGTATTGTACTGGAAATAATCTGACTTTGAGATTTTAATAAAGTTTGTGTCTGTTTATTATTATTTAATAGCGTATTGATACTATCCGTATAATACTGTGCATCATCTGCATCAGGAATACCAAAAAGCCAGTTGAGTGCATAAGATACGCCATTAATTAAGCCGCGACGTTTACGTTTATTAATTCCCTGACCTGCCAATCATACAATATTTCATGTTTGGAATTTATATTCTATAGTTCATCATTTATTACGCTTAGAGTTTGTTCGCAATGATATGATCACTTTATATAATGATTACTTTAAACGTGCAAAGATTTTGAGATTTTAGATATGTTTTTTGTAATATTAGTCGAGCTTCCTCAAGATAGGTAATATTAATGTGCGTTAGTAGTGTTAGTTTAGTGTTTGAAATTTTTGCAATTCCTAATTTGTTGTAGAATATTCCACTTGAATTGGTAATTGGAGTATTAGAGAAATGGCGGCTATTTGTTAGAATTGGAAGTGTGAGGAGTATCCAGAGTGTCCGATTCATCTGAAAAATAGTGTTTTAGGAGGTTAGTATGATATGTTTTTTTCTTCCTATCGATTTGAATTTCTACTGTTTTATTAGGAAAAACTCTCGTTATTCTATATGGACCCTTAAAGTTAGGGGCTAGCTTTTTATTTTGACCCGGTTTAGTTTGTTGCTGATAGATACATACGAGTTCGTTTTGCTTAAATATAACAAGATTGTTTTTCTTGTCGTAATATTCTTTACTTTTTGTTTTGGCGTCTAGAATCTTGTCACGAGCTATTTTAAATGAAGTGTTTAATTTATGTTGCAATGAGCGTATATAATCATCATATGTATAGTGGAATTGTGGTTCTTGAACGATGGATGAAGGTAAATAGGGTTTATTTCCGAATAAAAGTTCATAAGGAGTAAAATTAGCAGATTTATATATCGACGTATTACAGCTAAATATTGCGAATTGTATATATTCATCCCAATCTGTCTGAGTCGGTTTAATATAATGTTTTAGGTAATCTTTCAATGTTAGATGGTACCTTTCAAGTGCACCATTTGTTTGGGGATGATAAGGTGTAGTAGATATATGTTTGGTTTTAAAAAGATTACTTAGATTTTTTATTAAGTCGGCCATAAAATCAGGCCCTTGATCTGATAAGAGTGATTTAGGTATACCATAATGCATAAATAATTTAGTTAGGACTTTTGCAATTGTTTCGTTAAATCATCCTGACCAGTCAGAATAAATCTATTCCCTTGTTCTGTTAAGGGTAATGGACCTACTACATCAATGGCTAATCTATCAAATGGTTTTTCTGCGATTGTAGTAATTTCCATTGGTTGTTTCGTTGGTTTAAAATTAGTTTTGTTTAGCTGACACGAATTACACTGTTTAATATATTTCCTTACATCTGTTTTCATTCCTGGCCAGTGATACGTTTCTTTGATTTTCGAATATGTTCTCTGAAATCCACTATGTCCTGATAATTTACTGTCGTGATTTTCCTCTAGTATTTTTTCTATTTCCTGCCGAGGGTAATTATTTATTTTAGTGATTCCTCACCGATTTCGATGACCTTGAAATATGTCGTCAAGGTCACTGTTATGAATACTTTTTCTTTATACATGTTACCGCCGCTCGCCCTTTGTTTTCGAGATATTTGCAAAAATAATTTTATGTCTGAATTAGCCTCTGGTTGAGTTGAAAATAAAATATTATACTTTATTCTTTACTATTATTACTATTATCGTTATTATTAACAGAAATTGGAAAAATTTCTGCCATTATATCAAAAAATGCAGGTATTCTGTAACTGCTTACAAACATAGTGTCATGTAAAATTTCAATCATAATATTTACACCATATCAACTTGGTACAAACCAATATTCAAATACCAGTATACAAATAATGTATACTGTGGTGTCAAGCTAATATCGGATAATATTAATAAAGAAAATTGAAATAGAAAATGAATGCGTGGCCGGCCGCCTTGCGGCGGCCGGTATAACATAATCTAACCCAGACCTAATTCATTATATTAGTTACTAGGTAGAATAGTTAGGTTTGGGTTAGGTCTGGATTAGATTTTCTTATACCGGCCGGCTACTCAAATCGAGTTTTTAAGCACACCCGTTATATGCATCCATTGCCGGCCGCCTCGATGTATCTATAGAAACAATAAACAATCGGCGATTCAACGCTTACACACATGCTGCCACAGGCACGTACGTATAGACGGAATTCATTGTAGTGGGAGCGATCTTTTTGGCGAAAAATCTCGGAAACTAAGGCCGAGCGGCGGTAACATGTATATAGAAAAAATGCTCATAACAGTGGCCTTGACAACATATTTCAAGGTCATCGAAATCGGTGAGGAATCACTAAAGTAAATAATTACCTTTCGTATAAAAGAGGCGTTTTGATATTAGGGTGTTTTCCGGAAGTACAAAAACGAATTTTGTGTCTTGTACATTTGCTTTTAGATTCATTAAGGCTGAAAATATATTCTTATATTCGAGTTTGTCAAAATGTAAATTCATCGCGAAAAGTAAGTATGCTGTTTGAGTCTTATTTTCAAGTTTATGTAACCCATTAATACTAGGCTTTATTCCGGATATATCAAAATTTGAAAGCATACAATCGGAATACTGGTTGCTTTCATCTAAATCCTGTGACCATAATAATATTATAGGATCCTTGATGTTAGTTAATGATTTTGTTTCATTTTCATGCGTTATTAACTGCTGATTCTCATAATGGAATTTAATGAAATCCTGATAGGTAACTTGATTTTGAATACTTGTTCCGTCCGGTCAGCTCGGGTTTTTTCCGCTCGTTTATGGTGCCAGATGCGGAACCTTGACTTTGTCGAAAAAATCTTCGAACATTCCGTATCTGGAAAATTTCATCGTAAAGCATTCAAGCGCTTTAGCTTTTCGAAAGCGCAAGGCCCGAGTTGACCGACGAAGGGCTGCATTGTTCCGCGGGTGGCACGGTCCTCTACAACGACCGTCGCCAACTCGTGGAACAATGCAGCCATAAAACGTCTGCAACGCACGTGTAGCTAGGCGTAATTCGGAGTCCCATTTTTTCCTCGGCAAAATTAACGGGGCCTTCGACTTGGGGAGGAAACCTCGGTCACCCTCGTCCAGGGTGAGATGGGACTCTTCCTCCTCCACGATCGCGTGAGGGAGGAGTTTCCTGGCCAACGGGACAGGAAAATCGATCCTCCTCCCCCAAGTCGATGACCAATCGATAAACTAAAAAAGTCAACGCGATTCGGTTGACGAACCCCCAAAATCGCGTCTCGGAAGAGGTTCGAGCCGAGGAGGAAACGGGCTCCGAACACTTCGAAACTCGTCGCCGAGAGCTCACAGAAAACGGTCGAAATCTTCAGCTCAAGCGGTTCGTGAGCAACAACTCGTGATTCGACATCAAAGAGAACATTCGTATTTCGATTCGAAACAATCTGGCAATTCAATAATCGCTCAAGATTAATTTGGCGAGCGACGGCTAGGAACCCGCGTACTACGAGGGTTAAGAGGGCCTCACAACCCCTCAGAGTTTAAAAGAAAACTCACGCGACTACCTGGCCAGTACCGCCGCGACGGTACGATTCAATACTAATATTTACTGATTCTTCCTTTAAAGGGAGACGCGAAAGTCCGTCTGCATTAGAATTTACATGGCCGGGTTTGTACTTAATTTCATATTGGTATTCATTTAAGCGTAATCGCCATCTAACTAATTTAGACGTCGGATTTTTGCAATTAAATAGCCATTGCAGCGGTCTGTGATCGGTGTATATCGTAAACGTACGTCCGTATAGGTAAGGTCGGAAGTGCTCTATTGAATTTACAATTGCCAGTAGCTCTTTTTCAGTCGTCGAGTAATTCTGTTCTACTTTGTTTAAAGTACGTGAATAATAAGCAATTGGTAAGTCCTTGTCGTCCTTTATTTGTGAGAGTACTGCTCCAATTCCTACATTAGACGCGTCACAAGTTAGAATAAAAGATTTCGAGAAATCGGGGTACTGGAGTAAGGATTTTTCTATTAGTTTCTTTTTTCTTTTTTTTTTTTTATGTAAGGGTTTACGTCGTATCAACATCGTGGTCATTAGCGACGTGGTACTGTGTTGGTCTTAGATTTTGTGGAAGAGGTTGGTTTCGTTAAGAAATTCGATGGTGTTTCTTACATGTTCTTCGGACGTAAGGGCCGTGTTAGAATTGATTTTATACTTGAGTCGTTGGGTAGAAAATTTTTGGCAGTCATATAAAATGTGGTACACTGTAAGTGGGACTTCGCAACAGAAGGGAGGGTCGGTCTTCTTTATGAGGAATTCATGTGTTAGCTTGGAATGGCCAGTTCTCAAACGAGAGAGTACGATTCTTTCTTTCCTACTCATGTGGCTGCAGGGGATATCTTGATAAAAGTTTGTGATTAGGCTATGGATTTTTGATGGTTTCGATTTCCATATGTTGTTCCATTCGTCTTTAATTTTTTCTTTTTCATGATGGATGATTTCTTGAAGTGGGATAGGCGTTGGATGTTGTTTCATTTGGAAGGTAACTGCTTCTTTGGCCCTCGAATCAGCTTGGGTGTTGCCAGTTATTCCTTGGTGTGAGGGGATCCATATGATGGTTATCTTTTTGTTGGAAGAGATGAGCTCCGTATACATCATTAGGCTATTTTTAATAATTTCGTTTTGGTTTCTTTTGGCGGTATTCTTTAAGGCTTGGGTTACGCTCATGGAATCAGTGTAAATTGCGTGGTTTTGAAAATCAGAGGTTTGTATATGTTTAAGTGCGTCGTGTATTGCGTAGGCTTCTGCGGTAAAAATAGATGTTTGAGTAAGTAGACGTTTCTTGATAACGTTATCATCTGTAATAATGGTGTATCTTACTCCTTGTTTGGATTTAGATGCATCAGTGAAAATTTTTTTGCAAGATGTGTATTTTCTGTCTAGTTCTAGGAACTTGGTCTTATGTTCGAGACTTGATCTGAGGTTCTTGTTGCAGTCGGCTAGAGTAGTATCTACTTCCGGGGGTTTGGTCTGCCAGGGGGGGATTTTGTCTTGCTTCCGTTCTATAATGCTTGTTTTTTGTATTGTAGCTGAGGGGAGGTACTTTTTAATTGTAACATACAAGTGGTGATGGCAGGTTTGGTTTTTTCCCCGTATAACTCATAATATCTATTGTCGAATATATAGTGATACGTGGGGTTGCTGGGAGTAGATGACATTTTGAGTGCGTATTTTATACTTAGGAATTTTCTTCTGTGCTCCAGTGGCATCTCACCAGCTTCAAATAGCACACCACTGATTGGACATGTGCGGTATAGTCCCATGGATAATCGCAGTGCCGCGTTGTGGATGGGGTCAATCATTTTTAGAATATGTGGTTTCGCTGAATTGTATACGGTACAGCCATAATTAATTTTGGATCTGATTAAGCCTTGATATGTTTTGAGTAGGATTTCTTGGTCGGAGCCCCAGTTGTGACTGGCCAGAATTTTAATGATGTTTAACCTTTTTAGGCAGGAATATTTTATGTGTTTTATGTGGGAGATCCAGGATAGTCGCTTATCAAAAATTAATCCGAGGAGTCTGATGCTGTCAACGAAATTGATTTCATTATTCCCCATAGTTAGATTTGGGGTTTCTCGACGGGGTTTGTTGGAAAACAAAATGCATTGGGTTTTTTGCGGGGAAAATTTGAGACCAGACCTATAGGACCATTCTTGTAGATTATCGATTGATGTTTGCAGGATTTCTTTTAAGGTTTGTATGTTTTTCCCACTGCACGTTAATGTAAGGTCGTCCGCAAATAGATGAGCATTTACAGGTGGTCTTATGCCATTTGTTAGCAAAAAAAAGCAAAAATAGTGTGACGCTGAGTACTGAACCTTGGTGTACATCGTTTTCGACTTCCATCGGATCTGATAGCGTGCTATTGATTCTTACTTGGATGGACCTATTCGATAAGAAATTAATGATAAAGGATAGTATGGGGCCGTTGATGTTTAGTTCGATGAGAGAGTTTATGATTTTCGGTTTCCAGATCATGTCGTATGCATTCTCGATGTCCATGCACACTGCAATTACAGCCTCGTTATTTTGAAAAGCGTCACATATATTTGTATGCACACTCAAGGAACCAGCGGAGTCTTCTATTGATTATTTTTTCAAATAGTTTGCACATATTGTTAGTTAGTGCAATTGGACGGTAGCTCTCAGGTTCGTGTTTGTTTTTCGCAGGTTTGAGGATTGGAACAATAATGGCTTTCTTCCAGTTATCGGAGAAGACTTCATGTGTCCATATGCAGTTGTATATTTGTAGCAGGTAGCTTTTCGCACTCGTGGGGAGAGTTTTCAGTAATCTGTTAGGAATATTATCTGGGCCAGGCGATGAGTCTTTCGTTAATTGAAGGCAGTTGGTTAATTCGCTCATGGATATATCGGAGTTTATTATTGGGTCTATTGCCTTTTCGTCCCTACGGCGAAGCTTCTCCTTTATTTCTTCCTCTCGTTCGGTGATGTTTGAGAGAAAGGCTGTGGGGCAGTTACTACTACTAGAGTTTGATTTAAATTTCTCGGCGAGGGTGTTGGCAATTTCCTTTGCGTTGGTCACCACTTGATTTTGATTCGTTTTGAGGTACTGGATTCCAAAGAAAGGGTTGTTCCCATTTATCTGTTTGATTTTTTGCCACACTTCTTTAGCGGGAGTTTGGTTTGTTATGGATGAAACATAAACATTCCAAGATTGTTTTTTACTTTCTTTGATTACCCTGCTGAATTTGGCACGGTGTTTCTTGTACTCTATTAGGTTTTCTGTAGAAGGATTCTTCTTGACTCTGTTGAAGGCGTGATGACTATTCTTTAGTGCACTTTCGCATTCTTTATTCCACCAGGGAGTCAAACGTTTTTTACATACTTTTGGAACTTTTATTACAGTAGAACCGGTGGCCGCTTTTGCTGCATTGGTAATAATTGATTCCAACTCACTGACAATATCGTTAATTTTAGTAGGTGTTAGAATATGGAGGACTCAAATATTTATTTGAGAACCTCGTCTAACGGGGGTCCGGATCACGAGGGAATAGGGGGATGGAAAAGTAATTGTCACACGTTAGATTTTATTTTCGCGTCGTCGAAACAGGTCGACGACGCCGTTTATTGGCCTTTAAACGCGCAGCTGCTTTTATTAGCTTATTTTACTAAGATCTGCTTGTTTGACCGGTGTATGGCGGCTTCTCGCTTCACGCCGCTCTGAAACAAAAGAGACGGAACTAGGTGTAAATACACGGTAACGTTAGTCACTCTATCCGTCTCGCTTTAATTTGTACGCGCTCCCGATTGTGCTTGTCGCACTCAGGAGCGGGAAACTCAGCCGCCGCGTTACGCAGCTAAGCTAGTGGACTGTATATGTATGTGTGCGTTCCCTTTAAACCGGGAAACAGCTGATTGCAGTTTTGGGGAAGACGAGCTTCAACCTCGTTTCTTTCCCGACTGCTGGTTTCGACCATCGTAGGAGAGGGTAACGGATGGAGGTTGTAAGGCTGCAACCGTACCCGGTCCTTGGCCCTTTACCACCTTCTTACGTGCGTACGGGCACGGTGTGGTGCCGGTTTGGCAACGGCGCCCTTGGGTCGACTTACTATTGGGCCTGACACCACGTTGCTTAATGAATCAACGTCCTATGGAGGTTCACGGGATGGGGTTGCTTTTCAACCCGTTCCGTATTGAACGTCCTGTACAAGTTCACGGTATAGGATTGTCTTCCAATCCGTTCCGTATTGAACTTGTGGTTCACGTTTACAGCTGTTTTTTAAATAATAAACGGGTTGGGGAGGTTCACGGTATAAGATTGTTCTTCAATCCGTTCCGTATTGAACCTCCTGTACCAGTTCACGGTATAGGATTGTCTTCCAATCCATTCCGTATTTGAACTTGTGGTTGCCGTTTATGACTCTTTGCTTATTTAAATTGTAAACGGGTTTTGTGGAAGTATTGACGTTACCGGATGGATTCCCAATCCGTTCTCGTTCTGCACTTCCAACCCACGTTTACAATTTCGTCGAAAAGTTCGAGTGACTCGAAACTATTCGAAATTCTTGGAAGTTACGGGGGAGCGGGATCGTATGCCCATCTGCTCACGGCCGATTCCAAATTAAGAGTGACGATCTAGCACGGTTTGTCAAATTCGGAGGGGAGAATCTCCGACTAGCGGCGCTGTATCCGAATTTGAATTCGTCTTCGTTTAACTTATTATCGTCGTACCTTCTCTTTCTACACGCGCCGAGACGTTAGCTCGAAATCACGCGTAGTTTCGTCGATCGCGTGATGTTTCGAAGAATTCCGTATGTGACAGTTTTTATAACCTGTCTTGTTTTCGCGTAGCGGACACGAGAACCGAACGTTCTCGCGTCGGTAACATACGCAGAAAAACAATACCGGGTGACGAATATTATTCTACTATTCTTTTATGCTTCGAATTAACGCGATATTTAAACAGTAGGGTTAATTGTGTTAGTGCTTTTTGGCAGAAAAGATATGTTGATCTGGTTTCGGTATATTTCCCAGTCAAAGGGTATAGCCGAATAAGGGGGTCAAATGTGCCCCCAAACCGAATGGAACGAGCCATGGGTCATTCGATAGCAAAAAAAAATAACCCCTGTGTGCAAATTTTTAACTTGAAATCTCGACCGTGGGGGTAGTAATGGGGTGAAAACGAAAATCATGTTTGTGAATTATTTCTCTTGACCTATTGAGTAAAAAAATGTAAAAAAATTCAGAGACATTTCGGGTACCGGGGCACATACTTTGGGAGATTTTCAGATTTTTTGATTGAAGAACCAGGTAGTGAAAAATAAAAAACAGCAAAAAATGCCGAAAAATGCCGATTACGTATTGAAGGAGGCCCGGAACTACTTTTATACTTTTACAGTAAACAGGTACTACTATTACTATTATTCTCAATTTTTTTCAGATTTTTCATTTTGGTGCGCCGCAGTGAAAAAAAATAAAAACCGAGTTTTTCCTCATTTTCTGCGTATTAGAGTAACTTACACGTTGAATTTTTATGCATCCTTCAATATATAAGTGTTTTGTAGACTGTTTAATGTTTCTACACTAAGCAGAATTACATAACAATTGAAACAAATAAAATAAAGCCAACCGTTGAGCGCAATATATCCTAGAAAATCAACGATATTTTCAACGGCGTCGATGGCGCAGCGTTAGAGTGTCCGACTGGTGAACCGCTGGAAGTTTTTTTACCGTAGGTTCGAGTCTCTCTTCTGGACTTAGTATTTTTTTTTCTTCATTATTTTTTTTTCAAATTCTAACTATTGTAGAAGAATGCGAAATAGAAATAAAATTAATGGCGAGCAATGACCGCGAATAAAACACGTCAATCTTGTTTAACGGTCAATTTACTTCTAATACACAATAGTTTTCGGCCGTCGTTAGGGGACTCAACTGTTCTCACAAACGGTAAACGGCAATTCAAACATCGAATGCCCGAATGCCTACAGTCGGCCATCCTGACAATATGACCGTCCTCGGTCATTTAGTCGCGAGATTTTCCCTATCGCATCCAAAATTTCATTTGGTCTGGACCGACAACGCTAGTGAACGGCATCTGCGTTAGCTGGAAACCATCGACATCGCCGACGACGTAACGATCCTGCGCCAACACCTTTTTAACCTCGTACGGCCCTTTAAACTTCGGGATGAGTTTCTTATTGACACCAGGCGTGGTGTCAACATTACGGATCATCACTCGATCTCCTATCTGATACTGAGTGGCTGCCCGATGACGCAAATTATATCGACACTCGTTGTCTTGTTGACAGCGCGTAATTCGGTCAGCTGCTCGCTCACGCAATTCTCCTAAATTCCTCTCCGGGATGGCGTGTGCCTCTAACACTTTCCTTACATTATCATGGATGTCGCCGGTTTGTTTGACGCCGAATAATAACATCGCGGGAGTTTCTCCAGTCGAACGGCAAACAGTGTTATTAAGGGCAAATTCAACGTCTTTTAAAACTTCGTCCCATTTTCCGGGAGTCCTTGATAATTTAGCAAGCATAGGAGTGAGCACGCGGTTAAAACGCTCAACTTGTCCGTTGGCACGCGGCGTGCCGACAGCGACCAAAACGTGAGCGACCGACATGTCCTCTAAAAAGTCTCGAAAACCCTTGGATGTGAACGACGTTCCCCGGTCCGAT
Organism: Colletes gigas; assembly: GCF_013123115.1. Lineage (NCBI taxonomy): Eukaryota > Metazoa > Arthropoda > Insecta > Hymenoptera > Colletidae > Colletes > Colletes gigas. The sequence continues at coordinate 7,186,902 of NW_025106643.1, read as the reverse complement.
ATCACTCGCCTCGGGCGACTATAAACTCGGAAATAATCGCGCAAATGCGAAATAACTTCGTCCGATTTAGTTGTCTTACACGGAAATAGTCGTATATGTTTCGTGAATGCATCAACGACCGCAAACACGTATTTATTGCCGCGTCGGGATCTTTCTAATGGACCGTAATGATCTAAATGAACGGTGTCAAACGGTAGAGCGCCTTTCGACACGTTATGGAGGTATCCCTCCTGTTTGCCGGTTGACGGAGAGAACTCGATGCATTTCAAACAATTCTCGATGTACGCCTTGACTTTCTCTCGCATCTTCGGAAACCAGTAAACGCGCGTTAAATTCTCGAGCACTTTGTCTATACCTACATGTCCAAGATCGTCATGGCTCGTACGGATCACGTTATACTCCATCTTACAAGGAACGTAAAACAACAATTTTTCATTTTTCACCTTTCTATACACCAAACCATCGCGTAGCTCGTATGATCGATCTTCGCCTTTCTCGAGTCTTTCGCGGATCGCGTTTATCTCTTCGTCCTGACCCTGCTTTAGAGCAAGAACCTGTTCAAAACTATTACCTTCGAGGATTAAAACGCTATTACACCTACTCAAGGCATCAACATGTTTCATTCTAATGCCGGGACGATGCTCAACAACGAAATCATACGCCTGAAGAAACATGGCCCATCGTGATATTCGCGGGTTTATAGTTTGCTTATTTAACGTCAAACGAAAGCTATCGCAGTCGGTTAAAATTTTAAATTGTATTCCCGATAAATACACGTGGAATCGTTTTAGCGCGTATACCACCGCGAGGCATTCGAGCTCAAAGCTATGATATTTCGACTCAGTCGGAGTCGTCCGCCGACTAAAATATGCTATCGGGAGCAATTCACCACTTCGCTGTTTCTGCAATAATATGGCGCCAAAACCGCTGGAGCTCGCGTCGCAGTGTAACTCGGTGGGCAACTTAGGAGAATAGATTGCTAACATCGGCTGTGCAGACAAACAATCTCTTAGTCGTTCGAAAACTTCATTCTCTTCCGATCCAAATTTAAAATTGTTATTTTTCACGATATCGTAAAGAGGCTTCGCTACGCGTGAAAAATTCGGGATGAACTTCCGAAAATAGCTCGCGAGTCCGATGAATTGTTGAACTTGTCGAACGGTACGTGGTACCGCATAGTTCGCCACCGCATCTACATGTTCTCTACTTGGACTTATGCCCTTTTCGTTAATTAAGTACCCCAAATAAGTAATCTCGGTATACAAAAATGAACATTTATCGAGACGGAAGTTCAGTCTATGCTCTCGCGCTAAACGAAAGACTTCAGCGAGAATCCGAAGGTGTTCGTCAATATCCTCCGTCGCGACCAAAATATCATCCAGATATAACAGGATTTGATTCCGCTCTATCAGTGGTCTAAAAATTTTGTTCATAAACCTTTGGAAAACGCGCGGGGCGTTTGTTAGCCCAAACGGCATCCTCAAATATTCGTATTGCCCTAAAGGGGTCACAAAAGAGGTGTACTTAACGTACGAATCGGACATCTTTACATGGTGAAAACCACTCTTCAAGTCGAGTTTACTAAAATATCGTTTGTCCCTAAGTCGATCTAAATGATCCTCGATCAGAGGCGTCGGGAAATTCTCACGTACAGTAATTTTATTTATTTCGCGGTAATCAATGCACAATCTGGTCTCACCATTCTTTTTCCGAACCAAGACGATCGGGCTGGCGTATTCGGAATCGCTCGGCCTAATAACGCCATCGCTCTTCAGTTTTTCTAAAATTTCTCGCAGCTTTTCCTGATCTGAAAAGGCCAAACGTCTCGGGCGGTAAGCGATAGGACGATCATGTTTTAGATGAATTTTCATTTCAAAATCAATTTCCGTCGGGGTAACATCTATACGCGACACGTCTGTGTAGAGTCGTCGAAGTTCTGACGCGATATTAGAATTAATTTGCGAATTTATATCTAACTCTGTTAATGATTCATTCGAATTGTCACTAATATCGACGCTAAGGATTTCTTTAGCTGAATCTAATAAATCATTTTCACGCGGGACGTATTCTACATCGAAAGTGCTCCCGAACGTTACTTTCACCGACGAATCCGAAATGAAATCTCTTCCCAACAACGCGTCGAATGTCATGGTACCGTCCGGCACCACTGCGAACAACAATGTCATGTTGACAGAACTAACGCAAACATTCTCTCTAAACAGTCCCAGTATAACAACCTTCGATCCGTTAATCCCGCACAGATCGTAGCCCTCGGTCGGTACGGAAGTACGCAAGCCAATCGGTACGTAACGACTTTTAATAAGGTTTACGGGCGACCCTGTGTCGACCAGCGCGGTAATGTTAACGACGCGCCTAATACCGCGGTCATCCGAAACAGCATACGTCACCGGTAACTGATATGGCTCCGTCGACGACGAAGACTGCACCAGGTTCGCCGTGTCCTGCGGAGTTCTCTTCTTCGGGCAATCTTTAACTCGGTGCTCGAGACTTCCGCACTCGAAACACGAACCCAATTCTCGTCGTGGTCGGGGGCAGTCCGCGGGACGGTGTCCAAGTCTAAAACAATTGGTGCACCGGCGTTGCTGTCCATAGGCCGGCGTTTCCACGTGGCGGACCCCAGTGTCTCTTCTAACTTGATTGACCGGCGTTTCCTCGTGGCGGACCCCGGTGTCTCTTCTAACTTGGCGGCTTCGCTCACTCAACTCTTGATGTAGCGGCCGAAGCGTAATTTTCCGGAATGCTTCTAGTAATTGTGCCTTCGCCGAAAAATTCTGCATGCGCGCCTGATTTCGCAATCGCCCATCTGGGATGCCATCAATTAAATAGTCGGTAATTTCTCCTTCATCGATGGGTACCCTATTGGCCAAAATTACTTTGTCATGAAAATAATCGGCGAATACTTCTGAGTAGAGCCACGTCCGTTTCTCGAAATCACGGCGGAGGGACAGCATGCTAGGTCGAAGATCGAACATTTCCCTCATCTCGTTAAGTAGTTCTGGCACAGGCAATTCAAGGTGTTCGGCCCGGGAATGGAACCACCTCAATGCTTTTCCTTTCAGCTTGGTCCCGACTAAAATCTTCGTGGCGTCATCGTCGAGGAAATACATGCGTCGAAGCATTTCGACTTGTTTACGCCATTTCCCGAACGCATCGTCCGCTCCCGCAAACTCGCTCAACAGACCTGCGATGTTATTAATATTTACATTTGAATTTGTCCTTCGACTGCTGACGAGGGACGGGGGAGATGCTTCGCGGGAGGTATTCTCTCTTCGGAGTAGCTGAATCTCGCGTTCCAATAATTCCTTTTCTCGCCTTAAAAGCTCCAATTCGCGGTGAGTTACATCAGGAATTTCGCCTCTCGTGGGAACCGCTTCTACTAACATCGGGGGAACGCTTTCCGACGATTCCTGATCCGATGATGTGCCGATGTAACCGGTGATATTTTCCCAAATATCGCTTTGATGCTCGGTTAATCGCTGAATTAATTCAGCCTTCGTTCCACTTGTAGATAGGCTGAAATGTTTTGCAACCTTCTTCAATGTCGCCACCGTGTAGCTAGAGGGTTCCTTTGTCGCCATCTTGGAACTGTCAACAACCGATCGCACAAACGAAATAGACCACAAATAACAGCAATTAAACAATTAGTCTATTATAATATTACGGCGAACACAATTCGGTCTTTCCAACTAATGGCACGGAACACAAAAATTCACAAAATTCAAACACCACAAAACGGTAACGGTCGCGATCACGATAAACTGAGTTCAAACGGTTGTACCACGTTTAAAATATGGTAAAACAACACGGTCACGCAATGGATCTCGTAATCCCACTTCTGAAAACTGTAGAAGAATGCGAAATAGAAATAAAATTAATGGCGAGCAATGACCGCGAATAAAACACGTCAATCTTGTTTAACGGTCAATTTACTTCTAATACACAATAGTTTTCGGCCGTCGTTAGGGGACTCAACTGTTCTCACAAACGGTAAACGGCAATTCAAACATCGAATGCCCGAATGCCTACACTATATAACAATGCTTTATATTTATTTATAAATGTTCTGATAGCATTTTACAAATATTTTAACCTGAAATATGTATAAATATAGTCTTGAAGTGTTTTTTGCGTTTTTATTTTTTTTGTCAACCACGATTATTGTTTAACATCTCTTACACTGAAATTAATGTGAAATGTTAGTTTTCAAATCTCTTACCTTTGACTATTGTGAATGGATGGGAGCAGAAGATTGTATATTGGCTTACTATTACTTCTTCTCGCCCTTCGATCAAGCAGATCTTTCCTTCTCGTTCTCTTTCTTTGATAAATATGAATGTTTGCTGCGGCTTTAGTATCTAACGTAGACATGTAAGGGCCATTCCACGCCAAATCTATTAACCCACTCTCTGCCAATGATACTTTTTTCTAATAAACCCATTTTTAAGTACCAGTTTGATCGTTTCATGCTTATTTTTGAATGAAGTATCATTGCTCGATGGAAACCACGGGGAAAAATGATTAATTGTCCTACCTGCGTTACGAAGGAAATAAAGGTTCGTTGGGCGAGGGCCCAGACCGTTCAGGTCAATGGGTGATTGTCGCGTTCGGGTTTCACAATGTATTTTTTAATTACTCAGTTCAAGCTACTGTATGCGATGGGATTTATACATAATTACTTGGCATGGTCCGTAGAGGTTGGTCCTACAAGTGTTTTCATTATCTTTAAAACCAGCAGTAAGGAAAGGATAATAACCCTTACATGTCTACGTTAGATACTAAAGCCGCAGCAAACATTCATATTTATCAAAGAAAGAGAACGAGATGGAAAGATCTGCTTGATCGAAGGGCGAGAAGAAGTAATAGTAAGCCAATATACAATCTTCTGCTCCGATCCATTCACAATAGTCAAAGGTAAGAGATTTGAAAACTAACATTTCACATTAATTTCAGTGTAAGAGATGTTAAACAATAATCGTGGTTGACAAAAAAAATAAAAACGCAAAAAACACTCCAAGACTATATTTATACATATTTCAGGTTAAAATATTTGTAAAATGCTATCAGAACATTTATAAATAAATATAAAGCATTGTTATATAGTTAGAATTTGAAAAAAAAATAATGAAGAAAAAAAAATACTAAGTCCAGAAGAGAGACTCGAACCTACGGTAAAAAAACTTCCAGCGGTTCACCACTCGGACACTCTAACGCTGCGCCATCGACGCCGTTGAAAATATCGTTGATTTTCTAGGATATATTGCGCTCAACGGTTGGCTTTATTTTATTTGTTTCAATTGTTATGTAATTCTGCTTAATGTAGAAACATTAAACAGTCTACAAAACACTTATATATTGAAGGATGCATAAAAATTCAACGTGTAAGTTACTCTAATACGCAGAAAATGAGGAAAAACTCGGTTTTTATTTTTTTTCACTGCGGCGCACCAAAATGAAAAATCTGAAAAAAATTGAGAATAATAGTAATAGTAGTACCTGTTTACTGTAAAAGTATAAAAGTAGTTCCGGGCCTCCTTCAATACGTAATCGGCATTTTTCGGCATTTTTTGCTGTTTTTTATTTTTCACTACCTGGTTCTTCAATCAAAAAATCTGAAAATCTCCCAAAGTATGTGCCCCGGTACCCGAAATGTCTCTGAATTTTTTTACATTTTTTTACTCAATAGGTCAAGAGAAATAATTCAAAAACATGATTTTCGTTTTCACCCCATTACTACCCCCACGGTCGAGATTTCAAGTTAAAAATTTGCACACAGGGGTTATTTTTTTTTTGCTATCGAATGACCCGTGGCTCGTTCCATTCGGTTTGGGGGCACATTTGACCCCCTTATTCGGCTATACCCTTTGTTCAAGTTCCACTTAGGAGTTTGTAACGGTTGACAGTAGGTGGTATTGTCGTCGTAGGTTACAGTGAGTGGGAAATGATCGCTGTCGTGTAGGTCTTCTATCACACTCCATTCTATGCGTTGGGCCAGTTTGGAGTCGCAGATGGTTAGGTCGATTGCAGTAAAGGAACCATTGCTTGCGTTAAAGTGTGTAGCGTGCCCTGTGTTAAGCAAAATTAGTTTTGGGTTTTGCAGTAACTTCTCAATTATCTTTCCACGGGCGTCAATCCTGGATGACCCCCACAGAGGGTTGTGACTGTTGAAATCTCCGGTTAAAATTACAGGTGGAGGGATTTGTTCTATTAAATTTTGTATATCTTGGAGATGAAGAGGTTGGCTATTTGGTAAATACACATTACAAACATTGATTTTATTCGGGAAGTGAATAGTTGCTGCAATTGCTTCCAGATTTGTTTTTAGCGGAATTTCAATTGCTGAGTATTTGTTGGAAATTGCAATAGCTACTCCACCACTGGCGATGTTACTGTTTTCTCTGTTTTTGATAAGGAGGCTGTAATTTTTCAGTGATGGATTATGGTTTTTTTTTAAATTTGTTTCCTGAAGACATACGATATCTGGTTTGTATTTTTTAACAATAATTTGAAATTGCTCGAAGTGAGTGTGATATCCGTTTATATTCCACTGAATGATTGTTTTCATAGTGTAGCTGGCTGTTGCTTAGTAGGCTGCTTGGTAATAATAAGTAGTTACCTAACTTGATAGATCATCCTCTACCTCCGATGACCAGTTGGATGTTGATTGCTCAGGTGGGTCCCAAACCATTTTCTGGTGTAATTTGCGTATTCTAATTTTGATTGACCGCTCTTTGAGTAGGGGGTGGATTCTAATTAGTAATTCGGCTAAGGCTGACATGTTGCTGGTGTACTGTTTGGAAATTTCCTTCGGGTTGTGTGCACCTATTGCATTTTCTAAAAAGCTTTTCAATTGGAGATAATCCAAAACTTGGTTATTTTTTTTGTCATCGATGTACTCTTTTGCTGGTTCGAGCATCTCGTCAATTCTATCTATCGAAAAGGCAGGCGACTGGGGGCGTTTAGGTTTTTTGAAGATTGGCTCGGGGGCGTTGTGACGTTTCTCCGTTATTTGCTGAGTTGGGCTCTTGGTATTCATGTCGAGATCTCTTAATTTTACTGGGTTTATTATGTTTTCTACGGATGTTGAGGATAGTGGTCTCTTGTTTCCTGTCTTGTTTTCTATTGGATCTCCTGTTTCTTCATTCCTGGGTTCGGCTATTTCGGGGATATTTTGTGTTGGTGGTTCGGTTTCTTTAGTAATGTCTGTTTCAGTTTGCATTTCGATTTCAGGTACGTAATCGGCAGGAGGGCAGTATGGGGATAGATTCGAAATTGTGTGTGTATGGATGTGTGAATCAGATTTGTTTGGGTTTGTCGTGTTTGTACATTGCTTTGCAATGTTTCATTCTTGTTGGCAGTTGAAGCATGTCTGTATCTCTGTTGTGGAGAATATTCTATACGTGTTGTTATCTAGTGTTATTGTAAAGGAGCTCGGTATACATTTGGCTTCTTCCGGATCGACGTAAACCTGCCTCCTGAAGCTTAGAATGTGAGACAGATCTGGATCAGTAATTCCTGCTTTTAGCGGAGTAATTTTCGAGAGCAGTTTAATATCGTTGTTTTTAAAGATATTTTCAATGTGGGTATTGGGGATTATAGGTGCGACGTTAGATAGTATAATTCGTTGGGCCGGTAACACCATTGGTCTGATTTCAACGTTTATATTGTTTATGTTCACCGATTTATGTTTATGTGTTAGGTTTGTGACCGTGTGTTTACTGTCCAGGTACATATATATTCTACTATTGGTTATTCTTGATAGGAATTTGATTGATTTAGGCCCTACTATGTTTCCTATGGCCCGCGCGTATTCTTTTATTGTAATGCCATCAACTGACTGTAATATTATGGCCTGGTCTTGGGTTGGGATGTATTCTTGTTTTATGATATTTGCGTAAGAGACTTTTGGATCGGTGGCGTTGCTTGAAATGTTATGGTCCTTATCCATTGGAGTGTATGGGTTTCTATCGCTTTGGTGGCAATCTTTGCGGGTAGCGGTTTCTTCTTTGTGATGGGTCTTATTCAGCGATATGGTGGCACACACGCACTCACACACACCACGTATGTCTACCCGGTCTGTGGATTCGCACAGCTGTGTTGGTGAAACCAACACAGCTTAACGTAGTCACTTGTTTGCTCACTCGGTATATGGCACTCGTCAGCGGTACGAATTATTTGATAACACGTCCGGTCGCGTTAGTTGCCGAAACGAGACTGATTAGTTTCTTCTTCAATATGTTAAACGCTTCTTCCTGTTCACGAGACCATACAAAAGCTTGATCCTCTTTTAATAGTATCGTTAAGGGTTTCGCGACAGTGGAAAAATTTGGAATTAATTTACGGTAAGCCGACCATTCCCAAGAACATTTTTATGTGTTTTATATTCAATGTACGCGACATATCATCGATTGCTTCTACTTTCTTTTTGTTAGGCTCTACCCCCTTCTCTGAAACTTCGTGACCCAAAAATTCACAAGATTTTTTTAGAAACTCGCATTTATTTGGCTGTAACTTGAGGTTATTTTCGCGAAGTCTGGAAAAGATGTTTTTTAATTTCCTATTATGTTCCTTTAAACTCGAAGCATATGTAATCATATCATCTATGTAAACTAAACATTGACGATTATTTAACCCAGACAGAACACTATTCATCATACGCTGAAATTGAGCCGGAGCACTTTTAAGTTCGAAAGGCATGCGAGTGAATTCATAACGCCCGCTTGGAGTAGTAAACGCGGTTTTCGGTGCATCGTGAGGATTTATAGGGATCTGATGATAGCCGCTCGCGAGATCTAGTGTTGTGAAGTATATCGCATGTCCTAATTGATCCAAAATATCCTCGATATTTGGGAGGAGATACGCATCACCAAGAGTTTTCTCATTCAGCTTCCTATAATCGACCACTATTTGCCATGTACGTGCACCGGATGCGTCAGATTTTTTCGGAACTATCCAAAGAGAACTAGACCACGGACTTGTTGATGGTTTAATTATCCCTTGATTTAGCATTATTTCTATTTGTCTATCGACTTCCTTTTTATGTATTTCGGGATATCTACAATTCTTAACGTGTACGGGTTGCTCGTCTATCGTTTTAATTTCGTGTGTACATACTGTAGTTTCCGTCAGTGCGTCAGTAGGTAAATGAAAAATATCGCTAAATTCATTGCAAATAGGTCTTATCGATGACTGTTCTTCGGGATTTAAGTGACTCAGACGTAAATATTCGTTTAGGACTCGTAATCTGTTATCTAACTGATTGTCACTTTGATCTGGAGCTAGCTGATAAATTCTTCCTTCTCGCGGTACGGGTTCTAATGACAACTCTGGAATAGGGATGCGTTTACTAAAGTGCGACGTATTTAGGATACTAATTAGTGCCTGATTCATGCCGATTACCCTAACAATTGCGTTAGGAATGCGTATATTGCGGTCTGAATTTAGCTCGTGAGACGAAATTATCCCTTCGTTTAAATTATATGGGTTCTGAACTTTAATAAAAATGATTGTTTTGGTTCTTGGGTTTAAAATTATTTCGGATGCGGATGCTTGTGGTACATTGAAACCTAATGGGATTGGGAATGGAATGTTTTTGATAGAGATTGTTGATAGCTTATAATCGATTTTACAGTCTAATGAACGAAGGAAATCGTTGCCCAACAGTCCATCGAAAGGAATATTCGTAAGGGAATCTATTATGTGAAATTGTGTATCTATCTTGTGATTGCGAATTTTTAGCTCTACTTTTGTTTGCCCTAAACTTATAACTGGAGAATTTAGAGAGATGCCATTCAATGATATTGGGTTTGGATCGGTAATGTTATACTCGTTTAAGCTAGAAGTTTTTATTAATGAAATAGAAGCACCGGAATCGACTAAGAATTTCAAGATTTTGTCCTCAGAATTCGCTTGTTTCGACTCGAACAATACATAATTAAGTTCATTAGAATCGGAGGAATTAAAAATTGTTATATTATGAACTTTTCGAAATCTTGGTTGATTTGATTGATGGTATTCGTTGTTAATTGCGGATTCTGTTTGTTCATGATAGGAGGATTGGGTTGTTGTTGAAGGTCGCGAAAATTTTGCTGCTCAATAAGCACATTTCGCCTTTCAGGTAAGGAGCTAGTTAAGGGTCGGTTTTGAATTAGTCGTCTAGAATTATTATAGTCGCGCTTCCGACATTCGTTTATTACGTGACCGAATTTTTTGCAGTAGTTGCATTGCATATTTAGCTTAGGAGTGTTATTCATTCTTGGAGCTGGAACGCGATTCGGGACAGGATTTTGATAATGTGAAGTTCGACTAGTGTTTTGGAATTGACTGTAATTGGAGGTAAATGCGAACTGTGGGCTTCTGTTCCTATAACACTCTTGACTGGAATGACCGTTCTTATGTCAGCCTCTACAAGTTTGCGTGGTGTACGATATCTCAACATTTGTGATATTTGCGGATGCGAGTGATATACGAATCTATTTAGCGTAATATCGTTAATCATTGCCGATCTGCCCGAGAGTGTATCAACGATTAGGTCAGATGAGTGAAGAATTCCTAAAATTCTTGAAGTTAATTCTTCAAGACGTTGGTAAAATTGGCTAACATTTTCGTGGCGTTCCTGCCTCATACTATTTAGCTCCTCTAATAATTGATCAAGGCCTTTTTTGTCCTGATACATACTTATCAACAATTCAGATATTTCTGGCCATGTCGTTAAATTACAATGTACATCTACTTGTTCTCTTGCCTTCCCTGAGATCCTACTTTTCACGTAAAACAAGAGCGGTTGAAATTGAAATGGTTTGGCTAATTCAAAAGCTAAATCTACTTGTTTTATGAAACTACGCAATTTATATCTATCACCGTCAAACGTATCCGGTATTAGTTTAATTAGAAATTCTAATGAAAGAGTTGGAGACTGCTCTGCGGAGTGTACCGTCGTTTCTATGTTATTCATGATGATGTATAGAACGATATGGATTTATGGATAATGGTTGGAAATCAAGATTTGTTGCAAGTCTGGATGGTACTTACGTTGTTTCCCTTCGGTGTTGTCTACACTCGGTGCTGGCTCCGTTGATCCAGTGGTTCTCTACCGGAGTGTAGTTTCTTGCTGCCGTCTTCCACTGCTGCCTACCATCGGTGCTGGGCCGTTTGATCCAGTGATTCCTTACCGGAGTGTGGCTTCTTCTTCACGAAATTCTTCTTTGTGTTCAGTTTTCCCAACTGAACTTGGCAACTACACGCAGTGCGGAATATACTCCGTATTAAACAACGGCTATGTAATTGTTGAACGCAATCCCACTTCTGACACCAAATTTATGTTGGAAACCGGGTGGTCAAGTAATGCTCCTTTTGTATAATCAGAGTATATTCATGATCGTTGAACACACGCCGAACTCAACTATGAAGAATTTCCAATGGAAGTTGACTCTAGACAAGGCGTTAACACCCGCAGACTTCTTGTGCAACTCCAAGGCCCCTCGCCCTGCGGTTACGGGGGTATATATGTCTTAGCGATAGTAGGAGAGGAGGACCCTTAGACCTAATGACTAACGACCCTTGTGACTAACATCGATGACGTATCGATGTTTGGCCTATTGGTCATCCAACACTACTAACTCAACGTCAATTTAAAATTTTAGGCTTATTAGTACCCAAAATGTCATGCCTAAGATTATGGAAAACTTAATTAGTCGTAAGCTATTATTTTTAGGCAAAGACATTGTTTTGGCCGCGAAGCTACTATGCCCTCTTGCTCTGTAGTGCGCGGACCGTGCGTATTACACAGCTCCGTACTGTGTTCCCTTTCCGTTCTCAAAGGACCACCCAAACTGGTGTTTGGGAAATTACCGGTAACCTTGAAGCCCGTTGCTTCAAGGAAGAGCCCGTTGCTCTTTTTAATTACACAAGAATGGTTTAACTTGCGGGGAGTCGACTCGAGTGTGTAAGGCTCGATCAAACGAATCTAATCCTGAGAAGTAAAACTACCCTTAACCTAAGCTCGGTTTCCCCTGCCAAGGTGACGAAAACGCGCAGCGCGAACCGGTGGGAGGATTGGTCAAGCCAATCCTCAAAGTTGTCGCCTTGGCAGGGCGTTTCCTGCATTTTGAAACATTTCCGCCCACTCTGCTGTCCAGTGTCCAGGTAGACCATGCAGGAGTGAGCGAGAACGCTGCATTATTATTAACATTGGGAATATCCAATGACCGCGAGACCCCGGTGGTCCGCAGCTGTGTGCCAGCGCGGGTTTACGATACGTCAATCGCTATTGAGACAAGGAAGAGCTCCAAGGATTCCAAGTCCCGTGTGGAGTTTGGAGGTTCCTCAATGGCCGTATCCTAATTTATCAAGTAAAAATGTCTTGAAGGCCTAATCCTCAAAAATAGCGGAGAAGTCACGTCCGTATCATAAACCTCGCGATGTTAAGGTTCCTTTAGAATCCTTAACAGACATCATCATTGATGAGCAGCGCGATTTCATTACCGGTAGATCGACTGTGACTAACCTTGTGGAGTATCATCATTATTTGACCAACTGTATGGATAAAGGCATGCAGCTTGATACTGTTCACACCGACTTTTGTAAAGCCTTTGATTCTATTAATCATTCAACCTTAATGTTCAAATTAAAAACATTAGGAATAAACAGCTGTGTACTTTCTTGGCTATCCAGTTTTTTATCAGATAGAGTTTAAATAATTAAATTTAATAATAATTACTCAAGAGAAATCAATGTTACATCTGGTGTTCCACAAGGTTCACATTTGGAACCTTTTCTATTTATAATATACATATATTAATGACATTTCTAAGGTATTCCAACACTTAAAATTTTTATTACATGCCGATGATCAATTCAAAATGACCTTAATTGGCTTCAGAATTGGTGCTCATTAAATAAATTGTCCCTCAATCTAGATAAGTGCCATATTGTTAAGTTTAATAATAAGAAGAATAATATAGTTTATAATTATACTCTAAATGGTATCGTACTAACCTCGTTTAATCATGTTAAAGATTTTGGTATAACTTTCTCTTCTAACTTATCTTTCAAAGTTCATTATGAAAAAATTATTTCGCATGGTCTTTGCTCTCTGGGTCTTATTCATAGAGTTTCCAGATACTTTAGTAAAACTAATACACTCAGAATCCTAGATTGTGGTTTGACAAGACCTATTCTAGAATATGACAGCATAATTTGGTCTCCTTATTACAAAACATATATCGACAACATTGAGAGAGTTCAAGACAAATTTGTTCGTCTTGCTGCTAGAAACAGTGGGTGTCCCATGCCTCTTGAATCACATAATTATGATGAACTTACTTATTAACACTAATCTTCAAACATTGCATAATAGAAGAAAAATCACAGATATTATGTTTGTAAGTAAGCTAATCAAAGGTCATATTTCGTGTTCAACGATTACTGAATTGTTTCCTTTGCATGTACCGTCAAAATATTTAAGAAATCACTTTTCAATTTTATTCTGAAAGTTACCCCACAACGTTGGGATCTCAGAATAGTGTAAATAGAATGATTAGACATGGATATTTTGTGCACACTAAAACTGATATAATTAAACAATCGTTAGAAAGTCTAAAATTATCCTTGCTGAAACGTACCGTCGCGGCGGGTACTGGGCAGGTAGACGCGTGAGCTCTCTTTTGACTCTGAGGGGTTGTAAGGCCCTCGTGACCCTCGTGGTACGCGGATACCTGCACCGTCGTTCGCGAAATTAATGTTGAACGACTAGTTCAAATTGTCGGACGCCAAAATAAATTCTGAAGCTGCACTTGATCGCCGTCGCGTCGCGTTGCTGCAGTGAATTTACTCGGACACGATGATTTTACACGTTTCTAAGACAGCGTGAACGTTGCTGCTAAATAAACGTTGAAGTCGAAGTCCTTTGGTTATTATCGGTTTGAGAATTGAAGAACGAGTCGGTTCGATAGTCGTGGAACGAAAGTATCGATGGTCATGGAACGAATGTCCGAAGTGTCCGGAGCCCGTTTCCTCCTCGGCTTGAACCCCCTCCGACTCGCGATTTCGGGGGTTGGTCAACCGATTCGCGTTGACTTTTCCCGTTTATCGATTGGCCTTCGACTTGGGGGAGGACGATCGATTTTCCTGCCCCGTTGGGCAGGAAACTGCTCCTTCACCCGATGGTGGTGGAGGCAAGGCCCAGGTCACCCTGAAAGAGAGTGGCCAAGGTTTTCTCCCCAAGTCGAAGGCCACGTTAATTTTGCCGAGGAAAAAACGGAACTCCGGATTGCGCGTTGCTGCACGTGCGTGGCAGCCGGTTTATGGCTGTATTGTTCCACGAGTTAGCGATGGTCGTTGTAGAGGACCGTGCCACCCGCGGAACAATACAGCCCTTCGTCGGCCGACTCGGGCCTTGCGCTTTCGAAACGTTGAGCGCCTTGACGATTTATGGTTATTTTTGCCAGATGCGGAATATTCGAAGACTTTTTCGACAAAGTCAAATTTCCGCATCTGGCACCATAAGCACGCGGAAAAAACCCGAGCCGACCGGACGGAACACTTGCAACGTATTGTAAATTAATTTATTTTGTTAAAATTTTATAAGCGATAATGTTTGACTATGTAAAATCCATATTTGTAGTTCTTTACATATTACATCTTTTGTACTAAAGGGTTTATTCTTGTTAATAAATGAATAATAATAATAACTGCCTGCAATCGTTGTGGCATATGTAGGTCGAACCAACTTTTCTAGAAACTGGGTTCAATATTTTCCCACGCTGCCTGTATTACTGTTTTTAATTGATCTTTACTTGATTTTTCACGCTTATTTACTTGTAAGTTTAATTTACGCCAAACATGCTCAATGATATTTAAATCAGTTGATTAAGTTGGTGTGTGAATAACTTTAGGGCAGTACAACAGCCATTCTTGAGCAATCCTTGATGCATGTTTCGGGTCATTATCGCCCTAAAACATGAATGAGTCAAAGAATCCTAATTTATGTGCATTATCTTTCAAATGTGTTTTCAAAATATTTAAATAACACCACTTATCCATAGTTTCGTCAATGAATTCCAAATTTCCAACTCCTACCGATGAAACATAGCTCCAGCCATAACGCTACCCTTTCCGTGTTTAATGGTTGAATTCAAATTTTGTACTTTCCACTCTTGATTCAGTTTCCGCCAAATTTTTATTTCACCATTATTTCCAAAAATGTTAATTTTGCTTTCATCCGTAAAGATGACGTTTTTCCAAAAACTGTAGACTTTATTTACATAACGTTTACCGAACTCTAATCTTTGTCTTCTATTCTTGGCAGTTACAAGCAGCTTTGATCGGGCTATACGACCTTTATATTTATTTTTTCTTAAAATTCGTCTAACATTTTCTACACTCTCGGATTTTCCTAGGTATTATTCGGTGTCAATCGCAATAGCCGGAGCACTTAATTTCGGATCCTTTTTTACCTTTCTAAGTATCCAACATTCGTCAGCTTCGGTTAATTTCTTCTACGGATTAATTTTTATTTTATTTCTGAAACGATTTTCGTCTTTATAGCGTTTTATTATATATTGTAAAGCAGAGGCACTTCTATTTAACATTTTAGCAATGTCTCTATTTGGATTATTATTAATAAAATGATAAATTACAAGTTCACGTTCTACCACCGTCGTTTGCCTCATATTTCAATTATTATTTAGTCCGAGGATCACCTTCAACTTGTACAATGATATTCGACTGAAGCCAAAGAATAAAGAAACAAATGAAGAGCAAAACATTTTTTATTCTTCGTATGAGAAATGACCAAGCATTGAGCTATACTACTATTGATTATTAATTTATTCTCGACCAAATTCCTTATCCCATAATTATAACCAGTCAGTACTTCTTACAATACGACCTGTACGATTTTCAATGTGAGCTATGCATATGTAGGTATAAGGAAAGTACCATAATGAAAAAAAAATTTTTTTTAGAGAAATACACGTTTTAAGACCCCCTGATCATATTGTAACTATTAAAAAAAAAAAAGAAATTTTTGTTGTACTTATGTATGTATGCTGTTAACATGATTGTATCTAAACGGCTGAATGAATGTCAATGAAACTTTACATTTAAGTTTTATGTTCTTGTTTCAAGGTCTGATTAGATTTTGAGCGTAATCAGCTCACGGATAATGACGATATTAAGTTAGTGAAAGTAGGTGGTGAAATAAAAATAAAACATGCAGTTCAAATACTTTTTAAACTAAACTTTGTCCTTATTTGAAACACTTGGAAGGGCACGTCTGTTCAGTTTGGAAGAAAGGTCATTGACGAAAACTTCGTCACGTACAGTGCTGAACATAAGTATTGGCACAGCATGATTGTGGTGGTACAAGTGCTTACAAATACTAAACAAATTGATTTGAAGGAAAAACTTTTTCACATATTCATTTATTATGTATTTTAGTTTATTACATAACAGAAGCAATAATATATATACATTGATTCACAAAACAACAACAAAAATATATTTCTTGAACATTTTATGGGTGGACAAAAGTATTGGCATATGATGTTACATGTAATACAATATCCGCATTTGTTTGAAAAATTTCCTATCGTCATTTTAAAATGTAGGTAGGGGACTCCCCGATTGTCATTTTTAACAACGATCATCCAAAAGTTTAGTCGTCTAGCAACAGGGTCATTTCATACGAAGTCGGATACCTTTTGGAGTATAGCCCGGGCCACGATATAGCGAGGTCGTAAACTAAACTCTTGAGGGTTGGGACCGACTACTGTTGCGGCACTTACGGCCGTACATGACATCTGGCTTGAGGGTGCCTTTCTGAATGTCTTTTTGTGTCCGTAACTACACTACCTTTTCTTATTTTCTACATGCATATATTATAAGCAGGTAAATTAAGATATTAAAGACTTGAGTAAGACCTTTACCTGATACGATACCTCTAACAATGGCTTTCTAAAAATACCGACACTAGATAAAACATTTCTTCGTACGGCCCTGACTATGGTTTAAGGTCCTTAGCTGCTCGTATTTTTGTCAATTCAATTATTCGGAGAGCTGAAACGTGTAAATTTTGACACCTGCTCAAGTTTACGACCTCGCTATATCGTGGCCCTGACTATACCATATCGGATATTGCTTTAATTTGTATATGTTGTAGTCTTTAGTGATATATAAACGTATCTCGAAGGATTTTTTAAAAATTTTTAAAATTGTTGGGTTTACATCTGTTTGAAATATAGAATTCACTTTTTTTCAATAAATAATAGCTGCTAAAGTAAGAAAGTGATAAAAATGTGCCTTTAGGTACTTGCTGTAGATCCATGGGAGTACCGAATAAAAGTTACTTCAATTAAAAAAAAATTTTTTGACCATTTATTTTACAATTGTTTACAACAAATGTCATTTTTTTATAATGGGGAAATATTTAAAAATCTGAGAAAAAATGAGCATATAATCCTGTTTGTCCCCGTTGCGGACCAAGTTTTAGAAATACGGACACTTTAAAATTGGCCTTATGAAAATTAATTGAATGTAACACTGCGTCGCGTCGCGTCGTGGCACGCTGGCTCGACCGACCAAGTCGCGCGGTTCCTGCAACAGCCAAGCGGCTATACCTGCTATTGTTATACATAGGGTGTTTGACTGCTGGAAGGTGTAACAGTTAATGGACACTCACTTTTTGTCAATGTCACGTAGCGTTGTACACATTTAAGTTGTGAATGTTTAATGGAAACCACGACAAGGTGGTGAGTATTCTTCCATCGGGAGGTGAGATAGGATATGATGGGATGTGATGGGATTAGGTTCTGGTTAAGGAATAATGGTTGGATTCTATGAATGATCGTCTACCGGAATAAATTGTTTGTTATAAAATTACTTACTTCATAACAGCTGCAACTTTTGATATTTCACTGTCTGAATAAATTCGGGCAGTTAAATGAGTTACTTCTTTGGTTGGACTAAATGAATGAAAATTACGTGTTCTACAGATTGTTGTAGCCAGTCCACGTCTTTTCAGCAAGAATTCCGAATGTTCCTTATATTCTTCTTTTGAGATGAATTTAAGATGTACATTGTTAATATTTAAAAGTGAACTCTATATTTCAAACAGATGTAAATCCAACAATTTAAAAAATTTTTTAAAATCCTTCGAGATACGTTTATATATCACTAAAGACTACAACATATTCAAATTGGAGCAAAATCCGACATGGTACTCCAAAAGGTGTCCGACTTTGCATGGAATGACCAAACAGGGAAAGTAAGAAAAAGTAATAATGTCAAGAAAAGCGAAAGAAACCACAAGCGAAGAGAGAAAAATAATACTAAATTTATATAAAATGCAAAAATCTTATAGTGAAGTATCACAAATTGTTAACAGAAGTCGTTTCACTATTAGAAGCATTGTAAAACGATTTATAAATCAATCAGATTTTGATAATGCGAATCGAAGTGGTCGTCCTCCCAAGTTATCTGTTACAAAGAAACCTAAAATTCTAAACGAAGTGAAGAAAAATCCTAAATTAAACTCTTCAGAACTCAGAATGATATTAAATAATGAGTGTCAATTGGCAAAAATTTGCCAAAAAATTTATAACAAAGGATTCTACATTTTGGAGGAACATTCTGTTTTCAGCTGAAAGTAAATTTAATATATTTAAATCGGATGGTAGAATATTAGTTTGAAGAAAGCCAAATACTGAACTGGAGTGTAAAATATGGAGGTGGTCGAGTTGTGATGTGGAGTTCTATGGCAGCGTCTGGAGTTGACGAATTAATTTTTATCAATAATATTATGGACAAATACACGTATTTAAATATATTAAAAAAAGAGTTATTTAAAAGTGCGGAAAAATTAAACCTTACGTGGAATTTCTATTTCCAACAAGATCGCGATCCAAAGCACACCGCTTACATCGTACGCCATTGGATCATTTATAATATTTCTCATTCTCTAAATACACCAGCTCAGAGTCTAGACATGAATCCTATCGAACATGTCTGGGACGAATTAGAAAAGAGGATTAAAAAATATCATATAACAAACAAAGGAGACTTGAAGAATGTTCTTTTAGGAGAATGGAACAATATCGAGCCGGATTTTACAAAAAAGTTAGTTGAATCAATGTATACAGGGTGTTCGGTCAACCCTGGGAAAAATTTTAATGGGAGATTCTACAGGCCAAAATAAGACGAAAGTCAACAATACTAATTTGTTGATTGATGCTTCGTTAAAAAATTATTAACGTTTAAAGTTCCGCCTGTAAAATGGCAATCCGCGAACAAATGCGTTCGCGAGGAAAGTTACGACAGGCCAGTGCTAGTTCTCACGCAGCATGAAAAATTCTACTCACCGACGTTATCGACAGTCTTAGTTTTTTGTCCACTTATGAACGCGAACACCTTACGTTGAATAAGATTCAACCTGTCTTTTGAAAATCCAGAAGGGCATATCAAAACTTGCCCGACGAGATTTTCACAGAGAAAGGGTGAATGCCACTTCCAATACACAATGTTGCGCACAAAAATCCACAGTGTCCGCAAGTGTCCACAAATAATCCTTTCAAGCACCAACCATTATGCAATTATGGTCGTACTATCTATGTGTACGTGTACCACGATTGTTCTGAGTTACTTACGAATAGAACTGTTAATAATTTTTCAAATACACTCTGTACATTGAAGTCGTAGCAGCCATTCATATTTTTGAAGAAAAGAGAAAGAGAGGGAGAGAACTATTTGATCTAAAAGGAAGGAGAAATAATATTAAGCCAATATACAATTTACTACCCGAATCCATCTACAATTGTCAAAGGCAAGAGACTGGTAAACTAATATTTCACATTAATTTCGATGCAAGAGATATTAAACAACAATCGTAATTGACAAAAAGGACGCAACAAAGAAAATAGGAACACAAAATGCGTAATCGTCATTTTTCGGCATTTTTTGCGGTTTTTTTTATTTTTTTTTACCTGAAAAGTTTTAGTCCCTGAATTTTTTTTACATTTTTTTACTCAATAGGGCAAGAGAAATTGTGCAAAAACATTATTTTCTTTGTCACCCCATTACTACTCCCACCTTCGAAATTTCAAGTTACAAATTGGCATATGGGGCTTTCTTTCGATAAGCTATCGAATGATCCATCGGACCTTTAATTTGGTTTGGTTTGGGGGCACATTTGACCCCCTTATTCGGCAATACCCTTTTTTTACTGTAGGTTCGAGTCTCTCTTTTGAATTCTTTCTCTCTGTCTCCCTTTACCTTTCTTTCTGTCTTTCTTTCTTTTTTTTTTTACTCGGGAAAATCCTCATGGACACTCCAAGATCCTTGTGTAGGGGAGAGCCTCGGGATAGTACCGAATTCTTACCGGCTAAAACCCTGCGGTCAACGTAGACGCTCCGGCGCTGCGGCGAAGGAGCACGAACTCTAGTAAGACATCCCAGAGTCCCCCGCCGCGACATGCTTGACGGGGCTCATCCCGTGGAAGGACGAGCGTCCCTTCTCCTCTGATTTCTTCGCCTTGAACGCCAAGTTACTCGACGCCTGCGACCCCGAGGCTGTTTTCGGTGCTCGAACCCCTTGCACCGAGCACCTGCAGCCCCCAAGGTTGGGCCGTCACTCCTACGGCCATCGGAGTGGTGACCGGAGAGGACAGCTGACGAGCCGCCCCAAATTTTGGTGGTCCATCAAAATCGGGAAGAGTGAAAGTGAAGGAATAAGGAAGGTGGGAAACACATGGGATCTCAGAACTGTTGGAAGGAGCCAGGAGGCGAAGTCCGTCGCGCCCTGGCCCTCCTACAAGCGGGATGCGCGTTCCTCTCACGTCACCGCTCGGCGGACTCCTGCGCTAATAAATCCTCGAAGAAGGAGGTGACCGTACTCCATGCTTCCTCGCTAGCCACCATCTTAATTACGATGGTGACTAGCGAGGAAGTCTTCTTCTTTGATGGTCTCCTAACCTCCTGGAGCTCCCTGAAGCGCCGGTAAACTAGCTGATTTCTCCAAACAAGGGACTTCAGGGGCGGGAAACAGGCCAAGGTGGTCGCCGCTTCGTGGGAGATGGTACGATACCCCCTAATCATCCGGATGGTCTATGCAGCGTAGTATATTCGATGAGAAGGCGGTTTAAGCCGGGGGCACGCGAGCGTTAAAACGACGTGCGTTGCGACGGACAACGATCGTTACAACCCCAGTCACACAAGCGTTGCTATTTTTGCATCAGTTGGCCAAGAGACGGCAGAACATTTTGTAATGAAAACACACATATTTCATTCCGCGCTGCAAATTTTTTATTTGTGTCTTTGTAGTCCTCGTTAAAGATGGTCGGCAATAACTGTCCTTTTTGGACTTCATTGATTAACAATTCTGTATCAACCGTATTACCGGTCATTTTTGCGTAAGGTATGAAATATGAAGAAATAAGGCTGAATGTAGAACTGTCTATCACGATAGCCACCTAATAAGCGACTGGCGGTACGCTCGATGTTCAACGCTCCTGTGACCTGCTGCATTTCTCGGTATACAATAAAGAAACGCACGTTGCTACGGACGTTGAAAGCGACGCACGTTCGCAATGTGTGGTCTCTAATATACGACAATGTATTTCTACAATGGTCGTTGTAACGTCTGCCGCAACGCACGTCGCTTCAACGCTCGTGTGCCGCCGGCCTAAGTGCCAAACAGCGTGATCATGCTGCTGCCATTTCACGTGGAAAATGGCATAATGGTATTTTAACGGGTTCTACTTGCAACAAAGTATTTATTATGTACTTATTTAAATTCATGCTCGTCAAAACATAACTTAAAGAGATCTTTGAGAAATTAAATTTTATTTCTTAATACCGTTAGCGCTATTGATTTAATACTTTTCGACAAATTCTGTTATAATATTTAATAGATGTACATAATAATAAAAAAACAAACGAAAAATGAAAAAGGTGTGCAGCGTTTTTTCAAATGAATGCAGAATTGATTTGCAGTACAATTTTAAGTGTAAGGTTGATTTGATCTTAGTTTAAGCTATTGTTTCTTTTTTATAGTAAAAAATAATATTTCTTTTCTAAAGAGCAGTAATTTGTTATTTATCAACATTTTTTTTCTGTAACTATTAAACCATCGTTTATTACAATGTGTTATATAGAATTTTGATTGCGAGTAACTTTATATCTACATACTAAATATATCCAGGTTTACTATATTTTTATATTAAATTTGTATTCCATTTATGCATATTAATGTCCAATAATATTATGGTATTATTGTATCTTTCAGGCTCTGTTGTTGTTTTGGCACTTTATCTGGTATTTGGCATTGGACAACAACTACTATGTAATATCTTTGGATTTATATATCCTGCTTATTCTTCAATGAAAGCTTTAGAAAGTCCAAAAAAAGAAGATGACACAAAGTGGTTAACGTATTGGGTTGTTTTTGCTGTATTTACCATTGTTGAATATTTCTCAGATTTTATTTTATGCTGGTTTCCAGTTTACTGGCTTTGCAAGGTACAGTTACATTTAATAACAGCTTTCGCCTGTGGCTTTGTTGTAAAGGCTGTTACTAAAAATTCATAAAAATTTAATATACTTCACTTTAGTGATTATATATGTATAGTGATATTTACAGGAAGCAAATATTGAAACCATTTTTTTAATTTTCATTCGATTTATTTATTTTTATTTTTCGTATAGAATATAAAATGTTAATTGCCTTTTGATTTTGAAATTTATTTTAAGTTTACTGTAATACTTGTGAATGACATTATACATCTCTCATCCGAGAGAAGAAACAAATAAATCGTTGTAGCCATTTACTCTGTTGTAAGCAAAATAGTGCTCTATCTGGAAACAAACTAAAAATTAAATATAAATCTGTTGTTATTTTGATAATGTTTTAGTTTATATAAACAGATTTTTAGACATTTAAATTTAATCGCAAACAAAGTCTAATGTAAAGTAGCCTATTCTCTGAATTGGAAAAATGACTGCACATATAAACATTTTTATCGATATGTAACTTTTCAAGTTATGGCAGATGTTGAAAATTCTGGGAATTTACAGAGTTAGAAAAATATCTATTGTTTCAGATTTATTTATATATATATATATATATATATTTATCACAAATTTAAATCATTCTGTGTGTAGTTAAAATTTTATTGTTTGTTATAGTGCCTCTTTTATATATGGCTAATGGCCCCTGTAGAAAATAATGGTGCCATGGTTTTATACCATTGTGCTATCAGACCAAACTTTCTACGATACCACGATAAAGTGGATGCATTTATATCAAATGCACAAAATAATGGTATATTTATTAAATAGTATAACTATATTTCATTATAATATAAGTAAGTTTTTATTCAAAGTTTTTTCATTTCAGTAATTAAAGCTGCATCAAACGTCCTGTTAACCAAGAAGGATTAATTAATACAATACTCGATCTTAATAATGCAGATGTTTTGTAAAATGCCTTTAAAAAGTTTAGCTATTTCTCTTCACTTATTCCTAATTATATATTTATATGTATGTATATGCTGGTACATGTACATTTTTTATTAGGAATGGATGAGCAGAAACAGTTGATACATATATTTTTGGCTGTTTAACAAACTTGCAAAGTTATAAAAATGGGGAAGATACACTTTACGGATGTTTCTTGTGACGCCAATCACATCATGCATTGATAATTGTAATAAGAACAATGTCAGTGTTATTTTTTTAAAATACATTTATTTCTTTAAAACTAAATAAAATAAAAGTGATGAAAATTAGCGCCTCAGTCCAAGTTTGCTGGCGACAGGACTTAGTAAGGCTTACGCAGTCAGCTGTACTCTAAATATAATTCAGTGAATTCTTACACATAAATATAAAGACTAATTAATATTCATAGTATATGAATAATGTCACTTATTATCTAATGTCGCTTATTAAAGTTTTTATCACAATAATTTAAATTACTGAAGACTGTCAGAGACCTTCTACAAATTAGTTCAGACTATATTTTCATATCAAGCTGAATGGCAGATTTATTAACGTGTTTGCTTCCTTTTTGATCACTGTGTATTTTTCATATACAGGGTGCCCACGCTAAAGTGTGACAGTCGCGATAATTCAATAACTATTGATCATACGAAAAAATTGTATTGTCCATCACGGTCCAAATTTTCCGCATCGAGGATGGAGCCGTTAATAATTTGGATGGTTCCATGTTTGGCTTTCCATGTTTCTTACTTTTCGGGCCTGCCGTTCCGACCGTAGACCCTTGCTATCGGTTTCAACAGGCGGAGTCAAACAGCGCAACAATAGGACCGCTTTTATGACTGCCACTCAAACCGAGACGTCTCCGCTGAAAATCAGTAAATTTCTAAACGTTATATCTTGAAAACTAATAAAAATCGGGTGAATAAATTGCAGCTTAATGAATTTGTCTTGTAAAGCACTATCGCGCGATTAAAAAAAAAATATATATTGTTCCATTTAAAAAACAAAACTTCACCATCATATTTTTAAATTAATAACATAAACAAAATTTTCATTTACGCCAAAATAGAGATCCTATTTTATCCTGCAATTTACATATAAACATTTTTTTCGTATCATCAATAGTTATTGAAATATTGCGACTGTCACACTTTAGCGTGGACACCCTGTATACAGGAACTGATTGATCAGTCATATTTATATATAATGCATGTTTTATACATAAATAGTATGAAAATTTTACATCATTGTTAGTATTTAGAAAAATCAAGTTCTTGTTACGTGTAAATTGAATATGTAATTATCTACAACTGTTTTTGTAATGATGTTGAAATCAAATAGTAAGGTGAGATCTCGCGTTCATTAATGATTTATTTTATTAAACGTTATGCGATGTAATTATAACAATGTATAATTATATTAATTAACTTAAATATACAAGAATTTTCAAATCCAAGCAAAATTCTCGATATATTGTCTGAATAAAGAATTCCTATTATACGCTTTATACTCATTTAGTATTTATTTCTAGTTACAGTACTCTAAAGCTCACTACGTTAGAAAAGAAAATCCGTTTCCTCCAGTGTATTTCTGTAAATATGGGAAAGAGGGCAAATTAATTAAGAGAATTGCATATGATAAATAGATACTATATGCACGTAAATAAATAACATCACATGTACAATAACTGTGATACATACGTTTCTTTAAAGTGTAATTTTTCTGCTGTCAGTGTAAGTTTCCTAATATTTCGAATCGTAGATGCAGCGGCGATTTGAACTTCTGGATTGTCTGAACCAATTAAGCGTAACACATGCTACAAATAACATATTTTTGACATTAATCTATGATAATTGTTTAATAATTTTTTAATTATGTTAACCAAATTAATTTGTATAAAACTCCGTTAATGGTTCTATTTAATAATTTATAAAATCGTATGCAATTTCGTAAACATTAATATCACATTACTATAAAAGTGTCAGCTTTATTTTCATTCGAATGATATAACGCAACGATCATTAATGTTTCCTATTTACACTCAGGGAACTCAAAATCAAAAAGGTTTTTCAATATTCTTCGTGTAAAAAAATTTTTGACAAATTCAATACAGTGGAGATCCGATTATCCGGAATGTCCGAATAACCGGCATATTTATCCCGACTATTCTTCAATAAATGCTACAGATTATATTTTACACAATCGAAGAAGTTACAGCCTCATGCATTCAGCATTGACGTCGATACTAAACGGTTAACGAAATAAGCGAAGAAAGGATATAGCCGAATAAAGGGGCCAAATGTGCCCTTGAACCAAAGGGTATAGCCAAATAAGGGGGTCAAATGTGCCCTTGAACCAAAGAGTGTAGCCGAATAAGAGGGCCAAATATGCCCTTGAACCAAATTTGACATACGATGGATCCGTTAATAGAGCATCAGAAAAAAACATTCTGTGTCAAGTTTTAACCCTCTATTTTGTTCGAAAGGGTAGTTATAGGGAAAATCCGCATTAGCGAATTTGTGCCTATTTGTCCTGTTTAATCGAGTACGAAAATTATGAACAAAATCAGGTGCATTCTGGTTATTGAGATACGTGTTTAAGAATTTTTTCCGGTTTTTCGATTCCAAACCTTAGGTGTGAAAAATTAAAAACGCAGAAAAATACCGTTTTCGTATTGAAGCTTTCGAGACACTGAATTTATATAATTACTGTAAATGCGTATTGTCATTGGTTATGTCCCTGAATTTTTTCAGATTTTTTGGCAGGGTGCGCCGTAGTAACAAAAATCAAAAACCGATTTTTTCGGCGTTTTTCGCGTGAAAAAGCAACTTATACTCTGAATTTTTGTATTCCCTTTAATGGATAACTATATTCTATGGTTCTAAAAACAAAAATAAGCCACCAAATTAATGGTGCTATGCGCTTTATATTCAGAAGTATTAGCAGCATTTTCAAGAGGTGCGATGGCGCAGTGAGTACAGGGGATGCCCAAAACTTATAGAAATAAAAAACAAAATAATCGAAAAACGGGACCAGCAAGATAAACTAAAAGAAAAACGTCTCAAAAGCATACAAAATCTGGTAGATCAGAAGATTTCTTTCAGCTCAGAAATCAGGTGAAAACACCCCTCGTCGAAATCAGGTAAACGACTCGACCCCTATTCAAACCAACCCCCAAACAGACGATACACTAAACACTTATTTCCTGTTCGAAAGATTAGAAAAAACTATTATTAAAACAATAAACATACACATAAACAAAATATATGAACAAATCCAATCAAATACAAACAAAATCAACATAATCCTTGAAATGTTCGATATAGACCTTTAGATAAATTCAACCGCGCAGTAAACGGTAAAATCCAAATCAAAACCTTAAAGGTTATTGGAATAAACGTAGCCTCTATTATATCTAACGAAACTAGAACCACACTAAACGACTTCATAGAATCACAAAACCCGGACATGACATTGTTATGCGAAACCAAACTAAACGCAAGCCACAAACTCTATTTTAAAGATTATAATCTAATCAGAAACGACAGATCTAACTTCAATCAGGCGGGAGAAACTGTCATTCGGGTCAGAAACGATATAAAATTTAAAGTTATCAACGTAGGCGCAAAACAAAATTCCAACCTAGAATCCACAATAATAGAAACAAAACCGGGCAACACAAAATTCTTTTTCATTGCCGCTTATGCAGCAAGGGGCCATAATAAAGAATTGATTCAAGACCTCGACAGCCTTTTCGAGAAACAAAATCTAGACAGCATAAGCAATTACTACGTTCTAGCGGGTGATCTAAACGCCAAACACATCTCCAACAACATAAACAACGTAAGGGGTATTTGCCTCCATTCATGGCATCAAAGAAACCAAATAACTTATAAATTAGATTTACGTAGCACGGACACCCCCTCTTTTCCAAGATGCCATTCTTATCTACATTTATGCCTCTCAGATAATAGACTAACATTTCAAAACTTAAATTCTGATAATATAAAATGTATAGATTACTATAATGACCACAAAGCGTTAAAAATGCAAATCACCATAAACCAACTCCCACTCCTTTTCTTCGACAAAAACTCATAGGTTGAAAAAATTAATTTCTACATAGCAGATTGGAACAAATACAGACAATTTCTACAGGACTCCAAGACAACAATATTTACATATATTCCTCAAAAGAAAATAATATCATCATTAAATTCCGAGTAAAATCACATCATAGTAATAGTAAAATATATGGATATTACATAGATTATATGCCAAACTCAATTGGTTATTTCGGGGTGAAACGCTATTGCTCTGAATGTGTTAATGATAATCACACCATTGTGTTGTTCACATATTGCAACTATTATTTATTATTTGTCACATGCTCGATACTTGTCGACAATTATAAGGTTTGCAGAAATATCAAGTAAAATATTTAACGAAGAGTATTTAAATATGTTAATCCTATTTAAAATCGCGTTCGTTCGGGGAAAATAATTCTCGGCCGCGATTCTCGTATCCGTTTGTGTACATGACACTTCGGAGAGTTAAGCTGTCGCTGAGTTCGTTCGGCGTACAGACAGTTTAAAACCGCGGCCGTTTACGTGTTTTCGTAGGCTGACCACACGCGAAGATTCGCTTCAAACGCCATTTAAACGGGATAGTGACGTCAGCGTCGAGAGAGAGAGACGTATTGTGTACTGAAAGGAGATCGATAGCCGGATTCGACAGCGCCACGTCGCGACGACGAGGCGCGACCGAGTCTTCGTCTGTCGATGCTCGACGAGAATTATTCACGAGCCGACTGCCAATGGGAGCGGATCCCAAACGATCTCGCTCCTCAAGTACGCGCTCAAAAAATAACTTGGACTTTGAAAAGAAAGAAATCTCATCGTTGCTGCGATTCGAGATTTTCAAAAGACAGTCTACCTAACGTAAGAAGCGGTCACTGTTCTTTCCGTGGTCGAGTGTTGCTCGTTCGGAAATTGTTGAGTTTGCACGTGTGTGCCGACTAATACAAACTCGAAGGACCACCTTCGTTTGAAGGAAATTAATGGTTGTGTATTTGGTGTTTATTGAATTCAATAAGTAATACAGTAACGTTTCTAACTATGATTCTGTTGCTAATCTAACTAAACTCTTCCAATGTTCTTCTTATATACTAAAATTGCCGATGAGGCGTAAAGGACCTGACCAATCGGTCGACGTCCCTGGTCGGGGGTTGGATTTCCAAAAACCGCCTAGTCTAGGTTGCCGCCCACCAGTCGGGGTACAAACTAGACCTCCCTGGAAATGGAAAATTCCTAACACCCGACCGGGGACCGTGCCCAGGTACTAAGGTCGTTACTCGACCGCGCGACTAGTTGTAAGGTTTATGACACGTCAATCGCTATTGAGGACGACGGAGCAGGGCCCTTCCTAATTGCTTCAATTTTGTAATGATTCTTTAGGGCCCTGACTCCTCGTTTAGCTGTAACTATTAACAAGCGAATTGAAATTAGCTATCCTCAAAAATAGCGGTATTCACAAGCGACCGTATCGTAAACCTCGCCAAGTTCCTAACAGTCACAGTGCACGTCGCGCGTGACGCGACCGCGGACGCAAGGAGGTGATTGTACGTTGCAGTCGTTGCCGCGACCGCGACGTAAGGGACTCAGGGTACACGCACCCAGAACCCCTTTATAGCTATACGGTTTTGGAGCCTCCCAAAGGTCCTACCGATGTTCGGTACCGCCTCGTGGAGTGCTCTCCGTGCAAAGGCCGCTGCGAACCCTCTCCGAAAAACCCGTTGGTGCACGAGTCGACCGTACACCCACCGGCGGAGTTCGGGTTCAAAGCGCCTCCCTTCCGTCACGCCGCCAACCAAATACGGTTCCCGTGTAAATGGTCGCCGGGTAGGCTTTATAGTGCGGTTGGATCTGCTCGAGATTTCCGACATAAATCCGCTTACTGTACAGTCCCCGAAATTAACGGTCGTTGTGCAGTAGTTATAAAGCGTCGCAGGAAATCGCCTTGCGCGACGTTCTTACATCAACCCGCACGGTGAGCGTGCTCACGGGATCCACCCACTTGGAGCCCTACGACCTCCATTTGGTGACCCGTCCGTGGTGAAACAGAGTCCCCGACAGATACTAGTGAATTCTCATCTGTTCAGGGCCAAAGTCTCGTTGATAGTTCAAATAATATCTATCAGCGAGCAACAAATAAATACAGTCCACTGAACTACGCTAAACGACAGCTGATCTCCCCCTCCAAGCGCACTGTTAGTCGCTAGGAGAGCCAGGCGAACAGCTGACGAGCGTGTATTTACAATACGTGTACGCACGTATTTAATCTGGTCGAACCTTTGTTTCAGAAGTCAAGGGCCGCCACAACCCGGGCAGCACCGGTAAGACCGACCGCCCCGGAGCAAGAATAAATTATATTTTTTATATTTTTTATTTTAATTTTCTATTTTTTATTTTTATTTGTATCAAATAAACGAAAATACAAAGATAACTTGCAACTAATCGTTCCCTGACATTTCCCTCGTCCGGACCCCGGTTAAAACCCTTAGATTCTAACAAAGAGCAAGTAGCATCTGTTATTAATGAAGACAGCGATGAAGTCTCAAGACATCAGATATGTCTTTATTCAATTTACCTCATCATGTAGAGGAGTATTAGTACAAAAAAGTTCATATATGTATTAAGTATCGAAAAATATAAAGAATTGCATTAATAACGGGAATCAATATGGGCATGTATAACGGAAATCGGTAACAATAGAACACTTTCTCGTCTAAAATATGTAATTTAATCTGTCAATAGATGTAAATATCGTTTACGAAAAATTTCGAACTCCAATCCTGCACATCATAAACCTTGTCATCATGATATGATTTTTTTATTGAAGAAATCTGCTTCCTCTATTTAAAGTTATTAAAGGTATGAGATTATAAAACTAAGTACGTATATTCATTTAACGTAGAAAAATAAAACATTAGGGTATTTAAGCGAATACACAGATAGAGAAACGATGAAATAGAAACTGCTCCATAATTGTTTTTGTGTATATTTTAGGTGAAAATATTTTTTAAATATTTTAAATAGATTTTCATTGTCATATAGTTGAAAATTGAAAAAATACATAATTAATGAAATAAAAAAAAAGATATGCTTTAAACGGAGCGTTAACCAGCTTCAAAAAGTTTGCAGCGTATCCAAAGTCGAGCAGCTTAAGCTGCGTCGGCACGGCCGGACCGTGCCACTGCCACAGACGAGGTATACGAGTAGTCCGAGTAGACCTTTCACCACAGACGAGGTATATGAATAGACCTTTCACCTTATGGACATTCGCGGCCGAATCTGACTGCCATCCGACCTGAAAATTCGGAGGTGATTTTAACACAGACGAGGTATATGAATAGACCATTCACGTAATGTAATTTTTCGGCCGGAATTTCTGGGACCCCATTACCATTTTCGTGTCACTCGCAACGTTATCAACAGATTCAGAAATTAACACAAGAGGAAGTGCGACAGAAAATAAAATTACATAAATTTTATTATTTTTTAACGGAATTAAAGCTGTAGGGTCCATCATTGGGCATTAATCGATTAATTTCATTGGAGAAATCAATCGATTAAGAGTATTTAAAAATTTCAAGATTATTAAAATTCCTAAGGATGTATTTCATTGATGCGTACACCGCAAATTCTCTATCTTTTATTTTAAATTGTAATACATCATTTATTAAAAAAATAACTCGGCAGAAACGTATTTGCGACTCGAAATCAGTTTAATCAGACTGTGCATCGGGGCCCCGGAAACTTCTCATTCCTCACTTTCGCACACTATGCCCAATTGCGTGTACGTGAGCTCGTTGAGTTTCGGAAGAGCTGAGAAGAACAGGCTGATACTCGCTTTCCTTCTCGCTCTTGCGTCGCTTACATTTCTCGAAAGCAAGCCTGCTGGCATCGCCACCAAGTATCCAGTGTTTACATTTTTAAATTGAAGTGTATTTGAAAAATTAATAACAGTTTTATTCGTAAGTAACTCGGAAGAATCGTGATACACGTACACGTAGACATTCACGAATAACATAATCGCGGTACGTGTTTATTTAATTGCATAGTGGTTAGTGCCTGAAAGGATTATTTGTGGATACTTGTGGACACTGTGGACAATCGTGGGGCGTGTATAATCGCATGTGGATGATTTTTCTTCACAACATTGTGTATTGGAACTGGCATTCACCCTTTCTCTGTGAAAATCTCGTCGGGCGAGTTTTGATATGCCCTTCTGGATTTTCATAAGACAGGTTGAATGTTATTCAACGTAAGGTGTTCGCATTCCCATAAGTGGACAAAAATCTAAGGCTGTCGATAATGTCGGTAAGCAGAATTTTTCATGCTGCGTGAGAACCACTAGCACTCGCCTGACGCAACCGTCCGCGCGAACGCAGCTGTTTAGCGGATTGTCATTCTACAGGCGGAACTTTAAATGTTAATAACTTTGCAACGAAGCCTCCATCAACAAATTAGTATTCTTGATTTTCGTCTTATTTTGGCCTCTACTATCGCTCATTAAAATTTTTGCTAGAGGTAGCCGAACACCCTGTATATGTATATAATCAATTCATTTTCCCTCAATAATTCTCCATTGCAAAAATTCTACAATATTTTTACATTCGTTTATATTTAAAAATTTTCCCATGTTAATAGAAAGTAGCTATACGGCGAAAGCTGTACAACTTTATAGTTCCTAGCATGTATAATATGTATATGTATATAGCGCA
Source organism: Colletes gigas (assembly GCF_013123115.1). Lineage (NCBI taxonomy): Eukaryota > Metazoa > Arthropoda > Insecta > Hymenoptera > Colletidae > Colletes > Colletes gigas. Next base: position 7,154,610 of record NW_025106643.1, on the reverse strand, counting down.
TGATTGCTTGGTGTATAAAGTCAATGAAGGTCAAAAGCGAGAAGGAAAGCAAGTATCAGCCTGTTCTTCTCGGCTCTTCCGAAATTCTACGAGCTCACGTACACGCAATTGGGCATAGTGTGCGAAAGTGAGGAATGAGGAGTTCCTGGGGCCCCCGATGCGCGGTCTGATAACACTGATTTCGAGTCGCAAATACGTTTTTGCCGAGTTATTTTTGATGTATCACAATTTAAAATAAAAAATAGAGGATTTGCGGTGTACATATCAATGAGATACATCCTTAGGTATTTTAATAATCTTGAAATTTTTAAATAATCGTAATCGATTGATTACTCCAATGAAATTAATCGATTAATATCCAATGATGAACTGAGGTGGTTGCGTGTGAGGATAAGAATGGGTCTTAAATGCAATCGCAAAGTTCGCCTTGTACTCTTTATTATGAAGGTGTTGCTCACTGGGTGTCGTGGCGAAGACTGACTTCCGTACAAAATAACTTTTTCCTCGAACTCTTTGCAGTCGCCTAATTGGTTCAACCGATGCGTCGAAGTTAACCAATTAAGCATCTTGCAATTCCGAAGTCACCGCCTACTCCTTGCGCCCTTGACGCGCTTTTTGGGAAAGGCGATGTGACCCGGTGGTTGTAGCTTTGTCGGCGGAAGTTTGGCAATGCAGCGGAATTTCCTCCAAGTCCAGGCCTGGTGATGTCACCCGCCGAGGGTCGCTTGACCTGGCGTTGCAGCCCTTCGGAAATCCAAGGTTTATGACGTGCAATATGCCACTGAGGCCGTTCGAAACCTTCGACGAAACACATACCGACTAATAAAACTTGTAAGAAACGGCTTTCTCAAAAGTGGCCTTTTGGACTTTGCTTGTCGTAAACCATGCTAGCATTTGCACGCCAAATGTTTCTTTTGTTGTACGAGCTAGCCGCTACAGAACCGTATGGCTTTCATTCCGTTAAAAAATAATAAAATTTCTGTAATTTCATTTTCTGTCTCACTTCCTTTTGTGTTCATTTCTAAATCTGTTGGTAACGTTGCGAGTGACACGGAAATGGTAATGGGGTCTCGAGACCCCAGATAAGCGAGCCGAAAAAATACATTAGGTGAAAGGTCTACTCGTATACCTCGTCTGTGCCACTGCTATGCACGGCTACGTGGCAAAACCATTTCTTTCTCATTCCATTGTGGGATCGGGAAGATAATGACTCCGCTCTGTTCCGTTCCGCACAATTGTATTGTTGCTGTCGTACAACGACGTGACTCGTGGTGCGGGTTACGCTCGACTCTCTGGTACGATCATCGCCACCGTACCAAGAGGCCTTCAAAAACAAAAGACGGTCAGAGACGACGACAACGGCTTTTCGGCTCACGCGGCTCTGGTCGTCTCGTGTGCAACCATCGTCTCGTGTGCAACCATACATTGTAGCGGCTTCGAACGGCTAAGGCGTATGTGGTGCCTTGGCCGCCACACTACCCCCCTGCCAGTAATTGGCACAATTACGAAAAATTGAACGACTACATTACAGTATTTGAACAGAGTTGAAAAAAAAAGGAATTTACATGGAGTTTAATATATAATACGTAATACCTAAAAATACATGAAAGTACATAAAAGTGATGGAAAAAAATAAATGGTATATGATACTTATTATAATAATGCGCAAGCCTTAAGTACTACCGCGTAATTTGAAATCGCTCGGGAAAACGTACGCGTCTACCTGAACGCGTAACACGTTGCTGTATAACCGGCGCATTGTCAGGTACGTTTGTTTGTGTGACCGGCTGATTTTCTATGCTCACGGGATCCGGTCTGTTTTCTGCTAGCATATAAGCAGGCTTTAGCCTTTCAATTGATATATTTATTTCCTTACCTCTAATGTTTATTGTAAATGTTTTTTCGCCTCGGCGCACTACGGCGTATGGACCTTCATAAGCGGGTTGTAAAATAGTTTTGGCTGAATCTGTTCGGATGAAAACATGTGTTGAACTGCTAAGATCTTTGAAAATGAATGTACGATTAACGGAATGGCGTGATGCATTAGAGGGACTCAATTTAGAAAAATGGTTGCGTAGTCTATTAGTAAAATCGGAAGCATTTTCTGTGCCTTCCGCTGAATGCGAAGACAAGAACTCTCTCGGTAATCTTAATGGCTCGCCATAAACTAATTCCGCTGAGGTAGCGCCGAGGTCTTCTTTCCAGGCGGAACGAATACCGAGTAGAACCGTCGGAAGTATTTCTGTCCACCTGTCGGATCCGTGGCACCTTATAGCCGACTTGAGCTGTCGGTGAAAACGCTCTACCATCCCATTGGCCGCTGGGTGATACGCCGTTGTGCGAAGGCGTGTGGATCCAATTAAATTGTTCAGCGCAAAAAATAATTTGGATTCGAACTGCCTACCCTGATCGGTGGTAATCCGTACGGGAGCACCAAACCGCGCTACCCAACCGTCATAAAAGGTTCGAGCTACGGTTTGGGCCTCCTGATCGACCATGGGGAAGGCTTCCGGCCACCGCGTATATCTGTCTACACAGGTCAGACAATACCTGAAACCTTCGGACACCGGTAAAATTACTATGTCTAAATGAATGTGTTCGAATCGCGCAGAAGGTTTAACAAATGTAGCCAATGGTGCAGTCACATGACGGGAAATTTTTGATCTTTGGCACGGTATACAGCAACGTGTCCACGTGCGAACATCTCTTTTAATCGACGGCCAAACATAACGTTGCGTTATGAGCTTGATCGTCGCGTTAATACCTGGATGTGATAATACATGTAACATATTAAAAACTGCACGTCGGAAAGGAGGGGTGACATAAGGTCTTACATTCTTAGTCGAAATATCGCAAAAAATTTCGGAAGACGTGCCAGGCAACGAGACTTTGCGTAATTGCAGGCTAGATTCGCTATTCAACAACCGCTGCAACTCCTCATCCTGGGCTTGCGATTTTGCCAATTCTTCGAAATTAATCGAGTGGTTAACCGTTTCCACTCTGGACAGTGCATCGGCAACGACGTTGTCTTTACCGGAAATATGTTGAATATCTGTAGAGAATTGCGCAATGTAATCTAGGTATCGGAATTGTCGAGGAGAGCATTTATCTAATTTCTGTTTGAAAGCGAAAGTTATGGGTTTATGGTCTGTAAAAATCGTGAAATGTCTGCCTTCGAGCATATGTTTGAAATGTTTTATTGCTAAATAGATAGAAAGTAGTTCCCGGTCGTAAGCTGAATACTTCTTTTCGGCAGATCCTAATTTCTTAGAAAAGAATGCTAATGGTTGTCGTTCGTTGCCGACGCACTGATGTAAAACAGCTCCTACGGTGTAATCAGAAGCATCGCAGGTAACCGACAATGGAGCGTTGACCGCAGGATGAGAAAGCAGGGTTGCGTTTGCTAAACTATTTTTGGTATTTTCGAAAGCCTGACGCGCTTCCGAAGTCCAGGCTATCGGGGTCTTGCCCTTTAAATTGCCGGCTAGAAGGTCGTTCAAGGGTGCTTGAAAGCGAGCGGCATCTGGGATAAAACGGCGGTAAAAATTAAGCATTCCCAAGTACTGCCTCAAATCCTTCGCGTTTTTCGGAAGGGGAAATGACTTTATGGCTTGTACCTTGCCGGGCAAAGGTTGAGTGCCGCTTTCATTTACCCGATAGCCTAGAAATTTAACTTCTTCCTGTCCGAACGTGCATTTATTCGGATTAACAACAATGCCATAATCTTTTAATCGTTTAAATAATAATTCTAAATGGCGCAGGTGATCGGCTTGGGATTCTGAGGCGACCAAAATGTCGTCTATATACGCGTAGCAAAAATCGAAACCGCGTAAAATTTCGTCGATAAAGCGCTGAAATGTTTGCGCGGCATTTCGTAACCCGAACGACATGTACGGGAATTCAAAAAGCCCGAACGGCGTTGTAATGGCCGTTTTTCCGACGTCTTCCGACGCAACCGGAATCTGATTATAAGCTCGGACGAGATCTATTGTGGAAAATACCTTTTTGCCACTCAGTTGTTGCGCAAAATCCTCAATGTGACGCACGGGGTATCGGTCGGGAATTGTCCGTGCGTTTAACGCTCTATAGTCACCGCAAGGCCTCCAAGCTTCTTCGCCCTTCTTCGGAACCATATGAAGGGGTGCTGACCACGCGCTCTTCGAAGGACAAGCGATGCCCATCTTCACCATCGCGTCGAACTCCTTCTGGGCAGCCCTGAGCCGGTCCGGTGCAAGCCGCCGCGGCTTGCTGGAAACGGGTGGACCAGGGGTTGTCTCGATGTAATGCACCGTTTGGTGCGTAGTCCTCATCGGGGTGCCGCTAGGCCGTGTAAGTTCCGGCATCTGCATCAGGAGCTGGTGGTAAACGGTAGTCCCTGCTACTGTCTTCACCGACGGCGTTTCATCCTCGGCTCGTGTTCCGCGGACCGTTAACGACGTGGTCCGATCGACGAGGCGACGATTGCGGATGTCCACCATAAGATCGAAGTGATCGAGAAAGTCTACCCCGATTATGGGTTTTGTAACATCCGCAACCACGAATCGCCACACGAAATCCCGTCGTAGGCCGAGGTGCAGGTTTAACGACACTGTCCCGTAGGTGTTAATTACACTCCCATTCGCCGCCGCCAGCTGGTACTCCGATCTTTCTCGCAATCCGCCTAGCAGGCGGCGCGGAAAAACGCACAAATCGGCCCCGGTATCCACTAAAAATTCCGTCTTCGAGCTGTTGTCTAAGATGAAGAGGCGGCGTGATGCTGGATTTGTGTCGCTGGCCGCCATCAACGACTCCCCAGGTCGTTTCCCTGATCCGTGGCGTTCCAATTGCACGGTGCAACGCATCTCTGCGCGGCCGGACCGAACCGCCAATGGTACCAGCATTTCCCTTGATGGCCCATTTGTCCTCCCGCGGGCCGCTCTCGCGATCGCGATAGAGATCGTCTGCGGTAGCGCGAGTTTGGATGATTTCGGTGGGTCCACCTGCGACGGGAAGATTGTCCCTGGTCCACCAAGGATTCACGGATGGCAGAAATTTCCTGCCTCAAGGAAAGAGCCAATTGCGACATCTTAATGTTTAACATGGCCTCGATGCTCGGGCCCGGCGGGGGTATTTGGCAGGATGCAGATACGCCCGTAGTCGCGGCCTCCGTGACGTGTACCCGCGGTGTCATCGTATCCGCGACAGCGTCTGCCAACTCTGCTACCTTATCCAGCGGGGTGTCCCGCTGCGTGGATAAAATCACCTGCATATTAGCAGGTAGTCGGCCCATCCAAAGCGTCCGCAATACACCGTCCGAAAAAGCCGTACCGGCCAATCTGCGCAGGTGACGAAGAAATTGAGACGGTTTTCTGTCCCCGATTTCCTCGTGTTCCAATAACCGCCGCGTTTTCTGTTCCTGCGACGCACTAAGCCGGCGAATGAACTCATTTTTTAGCGTCGTGTACGGATCCGCGGCCGGGGGATTCATGATAATGTCTCTTACTTCCGCGGCGTGTCGCGCACTTAACGCGCCGAGAATGTACCCGAATTTCGTGGTCTCCGACGTTACATTGGATACCTCAAAACTTCTCTCTACTACAAAACTCGGGTATCCGTACAGCGACGCGATCAACTGCCAACGGCACACCCGCGGATGTCCCTGCGTTAACGTTAGGGTCAGTCATTTTACCAGTCTTGGTCACATAGTTTCACCGCACACACACACCGCGCTTACTATTTGTCAGACCGTGTCCTTTTCTTATGTCCTTAACACTATACACTTATTTCTCTACCCTAACTAATATTGTCCGTATACGAAAAATGTCCAAATTTTCTTAAAAAAACTTTACTTGCGCGGCGAGATCACGTCGGGGTCACCAATGTGGGATCGGGAAGATAATGACTCCGCTCTGTTCCGTTCCGCACAATTGTATTGTTGCTGTCGTACAACGACGTGACTCGTGGTGCGGGTTACGCTCGACTCTCTGGTACGATCATCGCCACCGTACCAAGAGGCCTTCAAAAACAAAAGACGGTCAGAGACGACGACAACGGCTTTTCGGCTCACGCGGCTCTGGTCGTCTCGTGTGCAACCATCGTCTCGTGTGCAACCATACATTGTAGCGGCTTCGAACGGCTAAGGCGTATGTGGTGCCTTGGCCGCCACACCATCAATAGTGAAACGCAAAATCTCTTTCGTAAACAGTGCTGATTTTTCTCATTACAAAAATTTTTTTATTCAATAAAAAATTAGATCACCTTAATTTTTTTAGTGCAAGTATATTTTTTTTGTCATAAATCGATGCATCTTTGTATCCTCTTGAAAAAAGTATTAGAGGCTTTAGGTCGAAAATTGAATAGTTTAGGAGTTATTAGATTAGTCCCTAACTCCCATATACAGGGTGTCCGGCCACCCCTGGATGAAATTTTAATGGGCGATTCTAAAGGCCAAAATAAGACGAAAATCAAAAATACCAATTTGTTGATGGTGGCTACGTTAAAAAGTTATTAACGTTTAAAGTTCCGTCCGTACTGCATTTTTTTCTCGAAAATACGCAAAATTTCGAGACATGTCTATTCACCAAATATGGTTGTATTTGACCCCTGCATCCGAAAATAATTTATTCAGAACGATTTGAAACTTTTCAATTTCGCCGAAAAATTTAGACACCTACCCTTATCGATTTTTCTTAAAACTTCGTTTTTGATTTTTAATAATTTTGTTTGACCCCCTACAGAAAAGTTGTCTAATACTTTTTTTGTAGATATCCATGGGCTCTACTTCAGAAAAAAATTTCAATGAAATGTATTAACTATTGTAGGAGTTGTGGACATTTGAAAAAATTGGACCATTTTTATGGAGTTTTTCGCATTTTGCAGACTTAAGGACTAACTTTTCGAATAGTTTTGGAATTTTCACATATTCTTCGCTAAAATACGCGTAGTTTGCATTTTGAAAAATTAAAATCGTCCAATCCGTTCAGAAGTTATGACGTTTTAAAGATACGCATGAAATTACAGGGAAGGATTTGTGGCCTCACGTTAGATTTTCGGTAAGGAATTTTTTTTCTTGAAAATGCGTAGGATTTCGGGAGTATGTGTAATGACCAAAAATGGTTGTAATCGACTTCTGCAACCGAAAATAATTTTTTTAGAACTATTTGAAATTTTTTAATTTAATTTTTTAATAACTTTTTAACGAAGGCTCAGTCAAAAAATTGATATTCTTGATTTTTGTTTTATTTTGGCCTCTAGAATTTCCCTTTACAATTTTTCCCAGGGGTGGCCGGACACCCTGTACATACTATAGTCAGGGCTACGATATAGCGAGGTCGAAAACTCGAGTGGGTGTCAATGTTTACATGTTTCAGCTCCCGGAACAAGTGAATCGACAGAAACACGAGTAGCTAAGGTCCTTAGACTATGGTCAGAGCTTAATTTGGTCAGGTCAGAAATTAATTTGTTTTTAAAGGGTATAGCCGAATAAGGGGGTCAAATGTGCCCCCAAACCGAATGGAACGAGCCCGGGGTCATTCGATAGCAAAAAAAAAATAACCCATGTGTGCAAATTTTTAACTTGAAATCTCGACCGTGGGGGTAGTAATGGGGTGAAAACGAAAATCATGTTTTTGAATTATTTCTCTTGACCTATTGAGTAAAAAAATGTAAAAAAATTCAGAGACATTTCGGGTACCGGGGCACATACTTTGGGAGATTTTCAGATTTTTTGATTGAAGAACCAGGTAGTGAAAAATAAAAAACAGCAAAAAATGCCGAAAAATGCCGATTACGTATTGAAGGAGGCCCGGAACTACTTTTATACTTTTACAGTAAACAGGTATTACTATTACTATTACTCTCAATTTTTTTCAGATTTTTCATTTTGGTGCGCCGCAGTGAAAAAAAATAAAAACCGAGTTTTTCCTCATTTTCTGCGTATTAGAGTAACTTACACGTTGAATTTTTATGCATCCTTCAATATATAAGTGTTTTGTAGACTGTTTAATGTTTCTACACTAAGCAGAATTACATAACAATTGAAACAAATAAAATAAAGCCAACCGTTGAGCGCAATATATCCTAGAAAATCAACGATATTTTCAACGGCGTCGATGGCGCAGCGTTAGAGTGTCCGACTGGTGAACCGGTGGAAGTTTTTTTGCCGTAGGTTCGAGTCTCTCTTCTGGACTTAGTATTTTTTTTTCTTCATTATTTTTTTTTCAAATTCTAACTATATAACAATGCTTTATATTTATTTATAAATGTTCTGATAGCATTTTACAAATATTTTAACCTGAAATATGTATAAATATAGTCTTGGAGTGTTTTTTGCGTTTTTATTTCTTTGTCAACCACGATTATTGTTTAACATCTCTTACACTGAAATTAATGTGAAATGTTAGTTTTCAAATCTCTTACCTTTGACTATTGTGAATGGATCGGAGCAGAAGATTGTATATTGGCTTACTATTACTTCTTCTCGCCCTTCGATCAAGCAGATCTTTCCTTCTTTTTCTCTTTCTGTGATAAATATGAATGTTTGCTACGGCTTTAGTATCTAACGTAGACATGTAAGGGTTATTATCCTTTCCTTACTGCTGGTTTTAAAGATAATGGAAACACTTGCAGGACCAACCTCTACGGACCATGCCAAGTAATTATGTATAAATCCCATCGCATACAGTAGCATGAACTGAGTAATTAAAAAATACATTGTGAAACCCGAACGCGACAATCACCCATTGACCTGAACGGTCTGGGCCCTCGCCCAACGAACCTTTATTTCCTTCGTAACGCAGGTAGGACAATTAATCATTTTTCCCCGTGGTTTCCATCGAGCAATGATACTTCATTCAAAAATTAGCATGAAACGATCAAACTGGTACTTAAAAATGGGTTTATTAGAAAAAAGTATCATTGGCAGAGAGTGGGTTAATAGATTTGGCGTGGAATGGCCCTTACATGTCTACGTTAGATACTGAAGCCGTAGCAAACATTCATATTTATCAAAGAAAGAGAAAAAGAAGGAAAGATCTGCTTGATCGAAGGGCGAGAAGAAGTAATAGTAAGCCAATATACAATCTTCTGCGCCGATCCATTCACAATAGTCAAAGGTAAGAGATTTGAAAACTAACATTTCACATTAATTTCAGTGTAAGAGATGTTAAACAATAATCGTGGTTGACAAAAAAAATAAAAACGCAAAAAACACTCCAAAACTATATTTATACATATTTCAGGTTAAAATATTTGTAAAATGCTTTCAGAACATTTATAAATAAATATAAAGCATTGTTATATAGTTAGAATTTGAAAAAAAAAATAATGAAGGAAAAAAAATCCTAAGTCCAGAAGAGAGACTCGAACCTATGGTAAAAAAAACTTGCAGCGGTTCAGCAGTCGGACACTCTAACAACTGCGCCATCGACGCCGTTGAAAATATCGTTGATTTTCTAGGATATATTGCGCTCAACGGTTGGCTTTATTTTATTTGTTTCAATTGTTATGTAATTCTGCTTAGTGTAGAAACATTAAACAGTCTACAAAACACTTATATATTGAAGGACGCATAAAAATTCAACGTGTAAGTTACTCTAATACGCAGAAAATGAGGAAAAATTCGGTTTTTATTTTTTTTCACTGCGGCGCACCAAAATGAAAAATCTGAAAAAAATTGAGAGTAATAGTAATAGTAATACCTGTTTACTGTAAAAGTATAAAAGTAGTTCCGGGCCTCCTTCAATACGTAATCGGCATTTTTCGGCATTTTTTGCTGTTTTTTATTTTTCACTACCTGGTTCTTCAATCAAAAAATCTGAAAATCTCCCAAAGTATGTGCCCCGGTACCCGAAATGTCTCTGAATTTTTTTACATTTTTTTACTCAATAGGTCAAGAGAAATAATTCAAAAACATGATTTTCGTTTTCACCCCATTACTACCCCCACGGTCGAGATTTCAAGTTAAAAATTTGCACACATGGGTTATTTTTTTTTTGCTATCGAATGACCCCGGGCTCGTTCCATTCGGTTTGGGGGCACATTTGACCCCCTTATTCGGCTATACCCTTTAAGCAACTGCAATTTCTTGTCGGTTAGATATTGATTAACCCCTTAACCTACGATTTATGTTTCAACAGCCTGGGCCCAAAGCGTCAACAAGATCGCGCGCTTTCGAGTCATTTCGCGGTTCGCGTTGTACTAAACGCGCACGATGTACCACGAGCCATGCCCGTAGTATTTACATTTGGCCCGACCGATGTACTACGAGCCAGGCTCGTGGTAATCAGTTTTGGTCCGAATAGAAGACTACGTGTCTCACACGTAGTTGTAGGTTAAGGGGTTAACTACAATAGGAAACATTTTTTTTGTCAGATCATCGTAAGGGGCTGGAAAATCGTGAGGACTAATTCATATGCCTCAACATGTATAATAATAGATGAATCGCGTCTTCAATCAGATACGAATACTGACTCTGATTCAAATTTAGGCATAATATAATATATAATTGATTTAAAAAATATATTTAATGAAAAAATTCAAATAAGTATTAATTGTTTATTCTTTAACCTTATATTCTATGTATTCCAGCAATTAATTCGATTTTTGTCAAGCATTCTCGATAAACTGACAAAAAAATTTCCAATAAAAGTTACTCAGTAATCATGTAACAACAAAGCGCACGGAGCGGCACCCTCGGTGGCCTGGTGCGGCCATGAGCTGCCGGCCTCCGAGGAGTAGAAAAGGGGTCGCGGCGGTTGCGAGTTGGGGCTCGCAGCCGCCACTAGACGCGGCCCCGGGACGGATGGCGGCAGGACGATGTGGCCTCGTCCTGCCGCTATGAGACAGGGCGATTACCGGGGGGACCGTCGTCCCCCCGCGGGTGGGCGCAAAGCGCGGGCACGGGGAGGATACCGAAAGTATACTTCGAGCGATTCCCGGTATCCTCCCAAATCGTGCGGAAGGGTCACCGTGGGGTTTTTAGTGGGTAGGTCCCGCGCCCGGTATAATGGGCGCGGGGAATCCCACACACCCCTCCCGCCTCTCCCCAAAGAGGTGGGAGGGAGTCTTTCGAAGATTTTCCCCACGAAAATGTAACAACAAATGGGAAACGAAAAAATTGGCAAAAATCTTTTTATTCAATAAAAAATTAAGATCACCTGAATGTTTGCAGTAAAATTGTATCTTTGTATCTCGATGATGGTTTTGGAACGAAATTGACATGAATCTCTGTACGTTGAGGACTCAACAGACTGCTTGACTGATGCACTCTGCATTTTTTTGTTTGTTTTCTGGAAATACAGCAGCTGCAAAAGTTAATTGCCAGTCTTGGCATGATCTCTTTTGATGGTTACCGACATCGTGCCGATCGACTCGACGGCATGCCATTCGGCATTTCAAACCATGCTATCCGAGACGATGCAGGTCTTTACAGTGTTTAGCTTTGCCGAAAAGTGCTTAGGGTGCCGATCGACCGTGCTAGATGACAAATGACGATGCAGTGGAGACGTAATTTTAGGCATTGCCGATCGGCCATGCCGAATGGCAAAAGCCGACTCACAAGGAACCATCGCGAACGGTCCGGCTTCGATTTTGATGAAACTTTGTACACTTATAAAGCAGCTAAAAATAATCGACACGTATTTTTTTTTAGCTGCGGTAACTCGAGTTTAAGGGGTGAAACCACCCCTTGAAGTTTTGGCTCGAAACGGCTATCTCGAAAACGGAAAGACATACAAAAAAATTGTTAATGGGCGAGGTTGATGGTTTCTTATGTACAATAACATGGTGTTAACAAATTTTAAAAAATACAATTTGTTTATAACAAAAAAAAATTTATTATCTTAATTTTTCATTTTATTGAAATTTTCATAATGACAAAAAATGACGAGCATTTTATTCCAAATCCGTTGGTATGTAATATTTTAAAATTGCCTCCTACAGTTTTGCAGATTTTGATGATTTACATCTTGCGCGCACATCCATTATGGTAGTAGCCGTTCTAACTTTGATTTTAATGAAGCATTGTAGGTTTGCACTAAATTATACAGTAACAAGTAACAAGTAACAATAACAGTAACAAGTTTCTTAACAGCAATGAAAAGATTTTTTTTTATGCCCACCTATGACATTGTGGCAAAGGGGGAGCGATTTATAAATTACAAATACATACAGTGTGTATACCAGGAGATAAAGATACACTTATTATTCTCATGATGTACTTGCTTTAAAATACAAATTGAATAAATAAATATTGTCATTTCTGCGGCTCGCCTATCATGCAGTTTACGCACGTTATCTAAATCTTCACTGTTGTGAAAGCATTCTGTGTAATTTGTATAATAAAAATACGTGTCAAATGAGATTAGTATGTGCATCTGTATCTCTGTTGTTATTAACATTCTTTAAAATCGAGACGGTTTTTGTAATAAACATGATAAAATGGGTATATTGAAATGGAGTTTGTATTATACCTTTTGATAACGTGACATATCGTAAAGTTAATTAAATTGATTGCCCTTGTCATGTGAAAATAATATTTGTTGGTAGATAAGTGGGAGAACTTGGATATATATATACAGGGTGTCCCGTAAATAGTGTAAGAACCGGAAATGGGGGGTAGGTGAGACGATTCTAAACAACAATTTCCTTTGCAAAAATGTCGGATGGGGCTTCGTTTTTGAATTATTAACGAAAAACACTGACCAATCACGGCGCTCGCCTTCCGCGCGCTCAGGGCCGTCCGACCTCGGAGAGCCACCGCGCCGGGTAGGTAGCAAGATGCGCGTTGAAAATACATCGAGGAACGAGTACAAATAATTAAAAATACTACCACTGCAACTGTTACCTATTTCGTGAATTACTACGTAATTAGTACGTCAATTACTAAATGGAATTTACTTTTTATTAATTATTTGTATTCGCTGTTTCCAAGGAAGAAGGAATAAAATCTCGGAATTTTTAGAAAATTAACCCTTCGCACCCGAGTGACGCTTCTCGCCAGAGTGTTTTAAAATTAAAATAAGAATTATTATCAGAAAATTAAAATAAATACGGTAAGAACCATTTGTAACCGTTTGTTATTAAAAACTGTACTGAAAAAGCAGACTGGATTTCTGCGTACCGAAACATTCCTCGAATGCAAAGGGTTAATAGAGAAATAATTGAAATTCGACTTACCCATTCATCTGCAAGTTGACCTACTGCGCTGACAATAGGGCCCGGCCAATGCACCGCTGTCGGTCACAGCAAGGTCAAAAACCCCAACGAAAATCAGCTGATGGGATGGCCCGATCGCTGTACCTGCTTCTCACCCCGAAAAAACTTCACAGCACGGTCACTAACACTTTTCACTTTCACATACCGATGCGTTCCGTTGCACTCTTCTTCGATTGTTGCTCCTTCCTGGGTTGATAACGGTGCCTGGATGTTGCTCCCTCCTGAATTGTTACTCCTTCCTGAATGGTTGTTGCTCCCTGAATTGTGCTCCTCCTGGATTGTTGCTTCTTCGAACCTTGCTCCCTTCAGGATTGTTGTTCCTTTTCGCTGGGATAATGGGCGCGATACGTGCGGGCGGCTTTCTTCGCGTTCCCCTTGGAGTCCGCGAAAACGAAGAACGAACGATAATACTCTGCGTTTACGCGTTCCATCGCGTGCGTCCGCTTCTGTTCAGAAACGCGTAGGTTCTGTGAAAAATTTTGACTGACAAATTGCATTTCCCTCCCCGAAAAAGTTCCAGGTAAGGCAACCCATTGTCGCGCGATTCGGAGTTACCTGCGATCGGCGAAGGTGCAGACCATGTTTGTCGCAAATGCTTGCTGCTAAACCGTACGGTCGACTCTTCTAATAGAATTTTTAAGATTCACCGTGAATATTTTTTCATGGAAAATTTGTTGTAAAAAAGAAAGAAGAATATACCATGAAAAATTCCATGCTTTTAAATTTTAAGAGTATAAAATAAAAAGGTATTGTTTATAAAAAATAATCCACAAAGAAGGAGGCAGTTACATAATAGATAATATGCGATAATAAAAAATATTGGAGCAACAAAAAACAAAAATATTTAACAAAAATATTAAATAATATTTCTTCTAGTTTTTATTTCTGAAATAAAAATTCCGAGAAGAAATATTTTTTAATATTTTCGTTAAATATTTTTGTTGTACAATTAAATATGTTTTGTGTACAAAAATATTCACGGTGAATCTTAAAAATTCTATTAGAAGAGTCGACCGTACGGTTTAGCAGCAAGCATTTGTGACAAACATGGTCTGCACCTTCGCCGATCGCAGGTAACTCCGAATCGCGCGACAATGGGTTGCCTTACCTGAAACTTTTTCGGGGAGGGAAATGCAATTTGTCAGTCAAAATTTTTCACAGAACCTACGCGTTTCTGAACAGAAGCGGACGCACGCGATGGAACGCGTAAACGCAGAGTATAATGTTCGTTCTTCGTTTTCGCGGACTCCAAGGGGAACGCGAAGAAAGCCGCCCGCACGTATCGCGCCCATTATCCCAGCGAAAAGGAACAACAATCCTGAAGGGAGCAAGGTTCGAAGAAGCAACAATCCAGGAAGGAGCAACAATTCAGGGAGCAACAACCATTCAGGAAGGAGTAACAATTCAGGAGGGAGCAACATCCAGGCACCGTTATCAACCCAGGAAGGAGCAACAATCGAAGAAGAGTGCAACGGAACGTATCGGTATGTGAAAGTGAAAAGTGTTAGTGACCGTGCTGTGAAGTGTTTTCGGGGTGAGAAGCAGGTACAGTGACCGGGCCTGGCCCATCAGCTGATTTTCGTTCGGGTCTTCGACCTTGCTGTGATCGACAGCGGTGCATTGGCCGGGCCCTATTGTCAGCGCAGTAGGTCAACTTGCAGATGAATGGGTAAGTCGAATTTCAATTATTTCTCTATTAACCCTTTGCATTCGAGGAATGTTTCGGTACGCAGAAATCCAGTCTGCTTTTTCAGTACAGTTTTTAATAACAAACGGTTACAAATGGTTCTTACCGTATTTATTTTAATTTTCTGATAATAATTCTTATTTTAATTTTAAAACACTCTGGCGAGAAGCGTCACTCGGGTGCGAAGGGTTAATTTTCTAAAAATTCCGAGATTTTATTCCTTCTTCCTTGGAAACAGCGAATACAAATAATTAATAAAAAGTAAATTCCATTTAGTAATTGACGTACTAATTACGTAGTAATTCACGAAATAGGTAACAGTTGCAGTGGTAGTATTTTTAATTATTTGTACTCGTTCCTCGATGTATTTTCAACGCGCATCTTGCTACCTACCCGGCGCGATGGCTCTCCGAGGTCGGACGGCCTTGAGCGCGCGGAAGGCGAGCGCCGTGATTGGTCAGTGTTTTTCGTTAATAATTCAAAAACGAAGCCCCATCCGACATTTTTGCAAAGGAAATTGTTGTTTAGAATCGTCTCACCTACCCCCCATTTCCGGTTCTTACACTATTTACGGGACACCCTGTATATTGCAATTAGCTCTTTATAAGCGTGTAGAACATTGTTGGTTATCCATACAGCCGAGGTGCCGATTCTGGGCATTTAAACGTTGCACTTATCCAGCCAATCTTTTGTTGCATATATCCAGCTTTTACTGTATTCGGAAAGATGGTAAATATTAATCCTATTAATGTAATAACTTTACTGTCTGCTGCGTTTGTTGAGTGGAACCAGGGACCCACGCTAATTAATAGCGCAGAAGAAAATTTAAGGGATGTATTATTCGATTAATTGTAAGAAGTGTCGAAGACACGGCATTCCTGGTTGAACATGAAACGTGTGTTGAAATGGACGGGACGCCTATCGACCAAGAAAATCAGGATGCTGATTTGAACTGGTTGTGGGTAGATGAAGAGGAGGAAAATAGGACACCGAATATTCCAAACATATACTAAGAAGACGTTGTATGTCATTCGAATAAGGAATACATCCCATTCGAATATAAAAGGAAAGCTGTGGCGTACTGGAACAGCGGGAAGTCGAAGCGATTAAAATTAGACACCGTACGTTCCAAATTCCGTCACGTGAAATCCGAAAGAATGCTTCGTAAATGGGCTTTACAAGTTGAACAGGGTGGTACAAAAAAGGAAAAGATAAAACGTATTGCAGAGTATACATTTAATAAATTTATGGAAGCTCGGCAGTTAAGAGTAATTGTGCATGAAGTAGATCTACGGCGATGGGCTTTACAAGCGAGGGACATAGAAAATTTACAAACATTTAAAGCCGGATATACTTGGCTATATACTTTTAAAAAGATGTTTAGATTAGTGTCCAGAAAAATTACCAGATTTGTAACCACAAATATGGGAAATCGAGAAGACGATATTCATTTGCAATGCAGCGCATTCGTGAATGAAGTAAAATCATATATAGCCCGAAATGAACCACACAATGTTTACAATTCCGATCAAAGTGGTTTTAATTTGGAATTACATTCAGGGCGCACTTTGGCTGAAGAAGGTATAAAAATCGTAGAAGGAGGTGTTCAATCAGTGTCATCCACCACTCATAGTTACACCATCCAGCCAACCATTTCAGCTGATGGACAATTACTGTCACCATTATTTATTGTACTGAAAGAGAGTACAGGACATTTCGGGCCGATTGTGGAACAACATTTATTTCGCCCTGACAATGTATATCTTGTAGCTTCAAAGTCAGGCAAATTAACTACGGACCATTTCAAGACCTGGTTAAGAGAGATTTACTTCGCAAATACTGGGGCCGCAACTGTTCTAATTCTTGATTCCTGGAGTGGTCACTGTAAGAAGACGGTGAACGAAGTTACTCCCGAGGGTAAAAATGTAAAACTTTTTATAATACCAAAAGGTGGAACAAAGTATGTTCAACCACTGGATATTTACGGTTTCCGCACTTGAAAAAATTTCGTCCGCCGATTTTCCGATATAGTTCTCGTTTTAAATCACGACATTAATCTCCACGCTAGGAATAATATAATTAAACTTTAATCTCTGGTCCACAATCAATTTTCATCGCCAAGGTTCCAAAATTGTATTAAATACTCCTGGTATAAATCCGGATATATAGATGAAAAGCCAAATGCATTCCAGAATCCTGTTGAGTACTGCTATTCTGTTGAAAATGAGCCAACATGTCATATTTGCGGTGACGTGGCAATAATTAAATGCGCATGGTGTAAGAAATCTTTATGTTTCAAACATTTTTTCGTCGAGTACCACTATTGTCGGAACTATATAGAATAATTGTTATACACACTGCATATATTTATAATTTATAAATCGCTCCACCTTTGCCACGATGTCATAGGTGGGCAATAAAAATAATTAATCCTTTCGTTGCTGTTAAGAAACTTGTTACTGTTATTATTACTCGCTACTTATTACTGTATGATTTAGTGCAAGCCTATAGTGCTTCATGAATGTGCGCGCAAGATGTAAATCATCAAAATCTGCAAAACTGTAAGAGGCAATTTTAAAAAATCGCATACTGTTTAAATATCGATTAAAATGCGAAATTTAATTTAAATCCGAAACAATTCATTACCCGGTTTGTTTTCGGTTACGCGACCGACCAAGAAGATTCTAGGTCGACGCGTCCGCTATTCGAAACATTAGAGGACAGAAAAACACGGTTCTCGAGGTTTTCTGTAAAGTCACGCGAACGATAAAGTAACGTTCGAGTTCGAACAAGCCAAGTTCAACGCCCAGGCATAGAGAAGGTACGACAATTAGAAATTAAACAAAGACGGACGAGAGACGCCACGGCAGCGCCACGCGACGAAGGATTCCCCCTCTCACGCGCACACTTTTGGCAACTCGTGCTCGTCCGTCACTTGCTATCGAGCCACTGAACGGAGCATATCGATAAGCGAGCACGCTATCGAGAAGTTTTAAAAAATCTCCGAATCGGTCGAGTTATTCGACCCTTCGTTGAGAAGCTTCTCCAAAAATTAGCCTGCTTTGTCGCGAGTTCCTAGATCAACGATCTAGCTCAGTGCGACACAACATAATAATAAAATTAAAGCGTCGAGTTATTCGAGCTTCCAAGGGCTAGACGGCTCCACAGGTCAGGGCTTACTGAAAATCCCCTGGGTGGACCCACCGTCTCCCCACGGATCGAGTCATAAACTCGATCCTTCCTGGTTTTTCGAACGGTTACGAACCCACAGACCAAGGGTAGAAATAAAATACCCTTGAGTGGATTCGCCGTCTTCTAGCCGAAGCGCGGGACATCTAGGATCTCCCAGCTTACGGCAAAATTATCAGATCACGTCCCAAAATCGCTCGCCTGGTACGGCCGCAGTGCGTAGGACGTCGATTCTAAAAAGAACGTGGTGTTCGGTAAACGAAAGCTCGCTCATTCCGCTGGCCAACTCGAGTTGTTTCCGGTCCTTTATGTTGCCAGATGCGGGATCGGTACTACGTTGCAAACGTCTTCGAGTCTCTCGCATCTGGCAAATGTCAATGTAAAAGAATAGCATTTTTGGAAAACGAAAGAAACGCGACACTCGAGTTGACCAGCGAAGGGCTATATTGTTCCGCGGGTGGTACGGTCGTCGAGGCCAAATGTAGGCACCGACGACAACGGCCACCGCCGACACGCGGAACAATATAGCCATAAAAGCAGACGTAGACCAGACGCAACCCCTTGTTGCGTGGATAATCCGGAGTTCCGTTTCTTCCTCGATAAATTAACGCGGCCGTCGACTTGGGGAGGAGACCTCGGCCACCCTCGCCAGCGTGGCCTGGGACTTTCCTCCACCACCGAGGTGAAGGAGGAGCTTGCTGCCAAACTGGGGCAGGAAAATGGGTCCTCCTCTCCCAAGTCGATGGCCAATCAATCGACTCACGATTCCACAGAGGAATTTGCAAAACACCCCCAAGTGTACCTCTTGGAGGGGATCTAAGCTGAGGAGGAAACGGACTCCGGACACATTGGGCATTCTAGTTTCAGTCGTCAACCGACAAACCAGGTTCATTCTAGTTTCAGTCGTCAACCGACAAACCAGGTTCATTCTAGTTTCAGTCGTCAACCGACAAACCAGTTTTCAATTCTCGGTTCAGTCGTTAACCGACTAAGTCTAACAAGTCTAACTAACAAGTCTGTAACAGTACAGCAGTTTTACTTGAGTTGAACGCATTTTGATAAAGTAAGCGCGGGGGAAACAGTTCCTCCCACAGTTCAACGCGCTTGAAAACATTCATACAGTCCACTTTGTTATTATTAAAAATAAACCATTTGAAACCTCTCCAACACGACGACATCGCATCACTCCAATCCGACCTACAACAATTCGGGCGCGAACACGTGGTATCCGGAGCAACTGTAAGTCGCCCAAGGGCGCCGTTGTCAAACCGGTACCGCACCGTGCCCGTACGCACATAACCAGACGGTGAAGGGCCGAGGATAAGGGCGACGGTTGGAATCTTACAACCTCCCTCTGATCGCCCCTCCTACGACAACCAAGAGTTGCAGGCTTGAAAGATAGCGGAATTAGAATCTTGCATAAAGAAACAATAAGCGAGCGATTCCCGATTTAAAGGGAACGCTCTCACACATACAGTCCACTAATATAGCCGCGTATCGCGGCGACTGAGATTCCCGCTCCTGGGTGCGACAAGCACAAACCAGGCGCGAGCGCGAAAGAGAAAGACATCCGACGTGAGTCACGTTGTCAGGTATTTAACGCCTATTCTTGTCTCTTTCTGTTACAGATTTACAAAACAGATTAACTGCAGCGGCGTCTGGCCGGGCAGACAATTTCTTACAGAAGTTTTTTGTTTCCACAATTTATCAAAATAAACGGCTTAGTCGAGACATTCGGCTAAGCGGAAATTAAATTGAAATCTGTATTCTTTTCCCGACGTTCCTTCCCTCACGATCCGGACCACCGTTAGGCGAGGTTTTTTCAAACCTACTCCCCCTAACACATACCAATAGATTTGGAATAAAATTCTCGTCATTTTTTGTCATTATGAAAATTTTAATAAAATGAAAAATTAAGTTAATAAATTTTTTCTTGTTATAAACAAATTGTATTTTATTAAATTTTTTAACAACATGTTATTGTACATAAGAAACCATTAACCTCGCCCATTAACAATTTTTTTGTATCTCTTTCCGTTTTCGAGATAGCCGTTTCGAGTCAAAACTTCAAGGGGTGGTTTCACCGCTTAAACTCGAGTTACCGCAGCTAAAAAAAAATACGTGTCGATTATTTTTGGCTGCTTTATAAGTGTACAAAGTTTCATCAAAATCGAAGCCGGACCGTTCGCGATGGTTCCTTGTCAGTGGGGACGCTGCTTTATTCACTTCATCATCGCAACTCTTGAAAATACTGCTAATCCTTCTGAATATAAAACCCATAACACCTTTATTTGGAGACTTAGTTTTGTTTTTCTATTCTGTACACCGTTCTACTCAACATAGAATTGTTTAGAACCATAGGATATAATTATCTATTAAAGAGAATACAAATATTCAAAGTATAAGTTGCTTTCAACCACTGCCGCGCGGCACAGGACACGATGTCCCAAGTCCTCGCGGAGTGGGGGGTTGGCCTGGCGGTCGCCGCCGAGCCGTACCGCGTGCCTGATCACCCACATTGGGTGGGCGACGCGGACGGTTTGGTGGCGACGGTATGGGGAGGTGGCGACGGGTCCCCGCCGTTCTCCATTCTGGAGCGCGGTCGGGGTTTCGTCGCCGTGGACTGGGGGGGAGTCGCCGTAGTGGGGTGCTACATCTCGCCCCGCAGCGGTCACGCCGCGTTCGAGCTGTACTTGGCCGAGGTCGCGGCATGCGTGCAGCGCTGCGCGGCCCGGCCGGTGCTGGTCCTGGGGGACTTTAACGCCAAGTCGGTGGCTTGGGGATCCCCTAGGACCACCGTTCGCGGCGGGATCCTGGGCGACTGGGCGGCGGGGCTCGACCTTCGGTTACTGAACCGGGGGTCGGAGCACACGTGCGTGCGGCGATATGGGGGGGTCTATCGTGGATGTTGGATTCGCGACCCCCAACGCCGTGCGCATGGTGTCGGGTTGGCAGGTGGTCCCGGGGGCAGAGACACTCTCCGATCACAGGTATATCCGGATGGAGGTCTCTGCCGCCGGGGCTGCATCCCGGCACCACGCCCGGATGGCACCCCACCGCGCCGCTGGGCGCTTCGGCGCCTGGACAAGGACGCCCTGATGGCAGCTGCCCTCGCTGCAACTTGGCCGCAGGTGGCGGCCGAGTTGCCGAGCATGGAGGAGGAGGCTGCCCGGCTCGGGGTACTAGTCGCAAACATTTGCGACGCGTCGATGCCCCGGGTCGGGCGAGCTTCTCCTCGCCGGGCGGTGTACTGGTGGTCGGCCGCGATCGCGGAATTGCGGGTCGCGAGTGTCCGCGCCCGACGCCAGTACGCCCGCGCGCGCCGTCGTCTACGACCGGACGATGGCGTGGCGCGAGCGAGGGCAGATGACCTGTATGAGGCATACCGGATGGCGCGGGTTGCTCTGCAGGTCGCCATCAAACGGGCCAAGACCCGGGCATGGAAGGATCTCCTCCAGACCCTCGATGACGATCCTTGGGGGCGCCCGTACAGGGTGGTGCTGAAGAAGCTCCGCCCGTGGGCGCCCCCCGTCACCGAGGGTCTTGACCCCCGGCTGCTGGAGGACGTGGTCAATACTCTTTTCCCAATTCGGGTGAGGGGACCACGTCCTCCGGTGGAGGCGGCAGTCCCTAGGGAGTGGGCGGCCGAACTGGGGGTCACTCAGGGGGAGCTGGCCGCGGCCATCAGACGGCTCGGGGCGCGTAACACGGCCCCGGGTCCGGATGGTGTGCCCGGCCGGGTTTGGGTCTTGACCCAGGGCGTCCTTGGGGCCGACCTCAGGCGGTTGTTCGACCGATGCCTGAGGGACGGGCGATTCCCCCCCAGTTGGAAGGTGGCGAGGATGGTCCTCCTCCGGAAGGAGGGTCGGCCCGCGGAGTCTCCCTCCGCATACCGGCCCATCTGTCTCCTCGACGAGGTGGGCAAGCTCTTCGAGCGGGTGATTGCTGCCCGCCTCGTCGAGCACCTGTCGCGGGGTACCCCCGGCCTGGCCGACTGCCAGTACGGCTTCCGGGAGGGTCGATCGACCATCGACGCGATAGGTCGTGTCAGGGCCCTCTCGGAGTCGGCCGTCTCCCGGGGAGGGGTGGCTTTGGCAATATCCTTGGATATTGCCAACGCCTTTAACACCCTGCCCTGGGAGGAGATAAGGAGGGGGCTCGAATATCATCGGGTCCCCCCTTGTCTCGGGGCGGTCATCGGGGATTATCTCCGCGGCAGGTGGATCGAGTATCCGAGCCGGGATGGGCATATGCGGAGGGAGGTGTACTGCGGGGTTCCGCAGGGGTCGGTCCTCGGGCCACTCCTGTGGAACATCGCGTACGACGCAGTGTTGCGGGCCGACCTCCCCGACGGCGTCAGCGCCGTGTGTTATGCAGATGACACACTGGTGCTGGCCGTCGGGGCGCACTGGGGGAGGGCCAAGCGTCTCGCGGAGGAGGGGGCGCAACGCGTCGTCGACCGGATCAGAGGGATGGGGATGACGGTGGCGGTCCATAAGACCGAGGTGATAGCGTTCCATTCACCTCGGCAGGATCCGCCACCCCCTCTGATCCGCGTGGGTGAGGCTAATATCGAGGTGAAGCCCCAGATGAGGTATCTGGGGCTGATCCTCGATAGCCACTGGCGCTTCGAGGAGCATTTCCGCTGCCTGGTCCCCCGGCTGGAGAGGATGGTCGGGGCTTTGGGCCGGATTCTGCCCAACCTGGGGGGCCCGGCGGGCCGAGTTCGCCGCCTCTATGTGGCAATGGTTCAGTCGGTGGTCCTATACGGGGCCCCCGTCTGGGCGGACGACCTGGCGGCCTCCCGGCGCGGCATGACTATGCTGCGTCGGGTGCAGAGGCGGATGGCTCTAAGGGTCGTCCGCGGGTACCGGACCGTGTCACATGAGGCGGCGACGGTTCTTGCGGGGATGCCGCCCATGGATCTCCTCGCGCGGTCGCACGCGATGATGTATCGTCACCGCGTCGACCGTCGCGCGGGGGTGGGGGCGGTCCCGGGTGTGCAGGAACCTGCTTGGGGCGAGTTGAAGCGCCAGGCCCGGCAGTCCGTGGTGCACGCGTGGCAAGAGCGGTTGGCTCTGCCTACCGCGGGGCACCGGACAGTCGGGGCTGTTCGGCCACTCCTATGTGAGTGGCTGGACAGAGGCCATGGAAGCCTCACTTACAGGATGGCACAGGTGTTCTCGGGGCATGGCAGCTTCGGGAGATACCTGTGCCGGATAGGGAAGGAGCCGACGGCGCGTTGCTGCCATTGTGACGCTGAGCAGGACACGGCGGAACATACCCTCGAGGTATGCGCTGCATGGGAGGGTGAACGCCGTGTCCTGATCGGCGTCATCGGGCGGGATGTCTCGCTGCCGGGCATGGTGCGCGCCATGCTCGGCAGCGAGGAGAAGTGGAGGGCCGTGGCCTCTTTCTGCGAAATCGTAATGTTGCAGAAGGAGACCGCGGGAAGGGAGCGCGAGCGTCAGCGGCGCGCTGAGGCTCGCGCTCGTTTGGTGGCGAGAGAGCGTCGCCTGGGCGTCAGGCGACGCGGGCGGCCCCCTCGGTGTGGCGCATGACCCAGGCTGGGAGGGGGGTCCTGATAGGAGCCCCCTCCCGCCAGGCGGCGTAGGGTCGGACCGGATGGGGTGGCAGTGCCTCCTGTCCGGGTCCGGAGCACGGAGCGGCACCCTCGGTGGACTGGTGCGGCCATGCGCTGCCGGCTTCCGAGGGGCAGAAACGGGGTCGCGGCGGTTACGAGTTGGGGCTCGCAGCCGCCACTAGACGCGGCCCCGGGACGGATGGCTATGAGACAGGGCGATTACCGGGGGGACCGTTTGTCCCCCCGCGGGTGGGCGCAAAGCGCGGGCACGGGGAGGATACCGGAAGTATGCTTCGAGCGATTCCCGGTATCCTCCCAAATCGTGCGGAAGGGTCACCGTGGGGTTTTTAGTGGGTAGTTCCCGCGCCCGTTATAATGGGCGCGGTGAATCCCACACACCCCTCCCGCCTCTCCCCAAAGAGGTGGGAGGGAGTCTTTCGAGGATTTCCCCCACGACAAAAGTTTAAGTTGCTTTTTCACGCGAAAAACGCCAAAAATATCGGTTTTTGATTTTTGCTACTACGGCGCACTCTGCCAAAAAATCTGAAAAATTCAGGGACATAACCAATGACAATACGCATTTACAGTAATTATATAAATTTAGTGTCTCGAAAGCTTCAATACGAAAGAGGTATTTTTCTGCGTTTTTTGGGTTTTTAATTTTTCACGCCTAGAATTTGGAATTGAAAAATCGAAAAAACTTTTTGAACACGTATCTCGATAACCACAATGCTCCAGATTTTTAACGTAATTTTCGTACTCGATTAAATACGGAAAACAGGCACAAATTCGATAATCCGACTTTTACCTATCACTACCATTCCGAACAAGATAGAGGGTTGAAACTTGGCACAGAATGTTTGATTCTGATGCTCTATCGATGGATCCATCATATGTCAAATTTGGTTCAAGGGCACATTTGACCCCCTTATTCGGCTATACTCTTTTCTCTTACAATATTTAAATACTTGTGTTTGTCCATAATATCCTCAAGAAAAATAAGTTTTCCTACTCTTCTGCTCGATATAGAGGTATTAAAGAACCGTACATAACTAAACAAATAGAAAAAGACGTTTAACTTTGGCAAAAGATATGATTTGGAAAGAATAGTTATGGTGAAACGATGTCATTTTCGTTGATATGTCTTATCGGGATCGGATGGTCGATAAGTAGATGGTATGGCGTAAGCGTAATACAGCTTTAAATCCAAACGAGGCATTGTTAAGCACGACGGAGGAAACGTTATTTTTCGCACACACATGTATTTAAATATTTTAAAAGAAAACATTGAGTGCAATCAGTATGGGCATTGAAAGAAGCTGCAAAGATCAAAACAATGATCCGAAACATAAAGTCCGGATTGTACAAGAGTACTGTATGATTGTCTGAAAGTCATCTTTCTCCTCAGCCCCCAGACCTTAGCCCTATAAAGAATCTATGGGATTATTTAAACAGAAGAATGAGAACAACACCGATAAAGAATAAGGAAAAACTAAAAATGAGATTGCGAGACGAGTGGAAGAAAAAAATGTACAATATCTTAAAAAAATTATATTTAGTATGCCGAAACGTTTGAAACATGTGATAAAACAAAAAGATTACGCTACTAACTGTAAGTATTAAAAGTTAAATTTTAGTTTCTAAAGTATTAATTATTTATAGTGTCCGAATATTTTTGTAACTCAAAAGATGATTGTGATCTCACTTCATTTATAATATTATTATATATATCAAATTAGTTAAATATGTTGCACATATTTGTATGGTACAATAAATATTCTATCGAAAGGAACAAGTCCGATAAAGATAAGAAACGAGTTCATTTCTTCTATAATTGACAAAGATATAAACCGCTAAAATCAAGCATGCCTTAGTGTTCAAATATTGTTGAGGTTCACTGTATTTATTAAAGAAAATACAAAAATTCAAAGTATAAGCTATTTTTCCACGCGAAAAACATCGAAAAAATTGGTTTTTGATTTTTGTAATTATATAAATCTAGTGTCTCGAAAGCTTTAATACGAAATCCGTAACTTTTTGCGTTTTTAATTTTTCACGCCTAGAATTTGCAATCGAAAAATCGGAAAAAATTCTTGAACACATATTTTACGTAATTTTCAAACTAGATTAAATATGGAAAATAGACACAATTTTAATAATCCAAGTTTTCCCTGTAAATACCATTCTGAACATGATAAAGGGTTGAAAGTTGGCACAGAATTGATTTTGATTCTGATGGTCTATCGATGGATCTATCGTGAGTCAAATTAGGTTCAAGAGAACATTTGGTTCTCTTATTATCCTTTGAAATAGTTTGGTGAAAATAAATTTTTCACCTATACGATTTAACGCGAAATCGCTCGTATGTTTTCCTGTAACGCTTCTTGTACTGTTATGGATGACACGAATTCGAGTTGGAACTTCTTTTTCGGTAGGTAGAATACAATTTGAAAAATTCTTTCGGCTAATCTTTATGGTTATATGTATATTTAGTTGGTCCTCATTTTTCGACCCTCAAAGTTTTTACTCCAATCTACAAAAAAATAGTGTGTAAAATAGTTGGACTCGACCCGACAACGGAAAAGGTAGCGCTCGAGATCCTACATTTTACATGCAAAATTCCATAAACGTTACTCCATTGCTACTCCAAGGGCTGTATCAGATTTGTTTAGTTACTTAGAGGTGCTTTTGTTTTATACTTTTATTGGTAATGAATGTCTCTATTAGTGCATCTAAAGGAAATAATAATTATGATAAAGAACTACAGATGGTAAAAAAATTAAAGCTGGTAAACATTACAGTATATAGTACAGTACATTACAGTACATATAATAAATTAATAACGAAAAACGAGGATCAAAAACAGTATTAGTTGAAAATAGTAAAAGATTATTGTAATTGCTTATATGATTGTAAGGAAGATATGTATTTACAATTAATGCAAGATAGTAATTCAAAATTATTCTTATGGTAAATGTTTACTTTAATGGCTTTGCCCTAAATCTGTATATTTTTGTATGGTGTTTTTACAAAAGGTTGAATCTGATTTTCATAAAGAAACATAGATGGGAGGAGGTTGGACAAATAACGCGCATCAGAATTTTTTGTACAGAAAAGGCTTAAGATTTTAAGAAGGTATAGTATCCATGGAGTGATCTCGATGATTTTTCAGTATGTTATAGAGGAGGAGATTGTGAACAAATTTTATCTGAACAATAATTGTGGCTCAGCCTCAATTTTCGAGATATCTACAAAAATTGTTCGTACTACCACATTCACTCCGATTGTACGAGTACCGTAGGCGCGTTGGGTTTGCAAGGAGTCGCCGATTGTCCTCTGTTTACATTGAGGTGACCGACAGGCGAGCGTATACATATGTATAAGGAGTGGACAAATCTAATCTAATCTCTAAAACTAATTGTTGGAATATTGATTAAATTAACTATCTAGTTTTAATGATTAGATTAGGTTTAGCTATATTTTTATCGTCGCTGAGTAGAGGACAGCTTGCAGCCGAGAACGAGTGCGACACTATGCATATATGAGTTATGTCTGGACTAGTATACTGAGAGGGCTAATGGTGAAATAACGACAACCCAAAAGCTACCCTCAATTATAACATACTTATCTTGTGGGTTTACGTACCACACGTAGGCTTTGCCAGTGTAATAACTTAGCAGTCTAACCGACTGTGAAAACTGAACTGTATTACTGACCACGTCCAACAGACTCGTCTTTAACAGAGAATGTCTTACGGGCTCTGTCTTATAACTAAGACTTATACATGCTCTTACTCAAACAGAAAAGGAAGAGAAAAAAGAGAGAGGCCAGAAAGATGAAAAAATGAAACTGGAAAATATTTAGTGAAGAGAAAGTTCAGCGCGGGCGGAAGAAGGTAATAAAAGTGAAGAGGCTCGCCGGACCCAGCTCGAAACGGTCCGAGGTCCAATGTTTTACAGGATGACCAGGCTCGCACGAGACCCTGGGAAAATGGAAAAAACAGAAAGTTTAAAAGTTACCTTTGCACGCATTCCATTCACACAATGACAAGGGTGTAGTGGCGATACAATGGCAGTCACAATACTATGGAATCCCACGCACCTCTACGGTGAACCTCTACGTGGCGCGTCCCCAGGGTGCGTATAGAGGCTACCACTGGGATGGGATGCGTGGATGGGGTCATCAGTCTGTGAGGGCTGGTCAAACACTAGTATGAATGTGTGTATGAATGGGTCTGGGTGATGCCTCACTAGAGTTCCCGGTCCCTTGCCAGATGCCTGAGGATAGTCACCGCGGGTTTTTAGTCAGTAAGAGTCTGACACTACCCGAGGGCTCCCCCTCCGGGAGGGTGAGACATGTAAGAGACAAAAGTATTCGTACACTTTTGTCCTGGCGAATTGTTACGATCTTGTAAATTTTATATCATTATAAGTTATACAGTGATACAATTAAATTTTGTTTGTATATATTTATTAATGTTAGTGTTTATATAAGATACATAATCAGATTTAGATAAATATAATAATAAATCAGAAAATATTCCCGTTTTTATTTCGATATAAGCATACGCATATTTTGGTCTCTCACTGTATACATATAATCGAATGCTGATTTTCTGCGGTAGTGGTATTAAAAGATATAAATAAATACCAACAGATACAAGAATTAAGAAAGTAATTAAATATGTGAATAACTTTGTTAGATGATTTGGAGGAACGACTGAGCTGCGTTTATGGGATTTTGTATGTTAAACCATGGGGCTCCGGGGGTTCCTATTCTCGTTATCGGATCAAGTCCATCTTTTGCACGCTACTTTTTTATGGATTCGAACCATTTTAGGGGGTGAAAGTAACAAAATTGTGCAAAAAGTTTGTCGTCATTTATAACTAAGGACCACCCTAATATACATACATATAGAGGGTGTTCGGCTACCTCTAGCAAAAATTTTAATGAGCGATAGTAGAGGCCAAAATAAGACGAAAATCAAGAATACTAATTTGTTGATGGAGGCTTCGTTGCAAAGTTATTAACATTTAAAGTTCCGCCTGTAGAATGACAATCCGCTAAACAGCTGCGTTCGCGCGGACGGTTGCGGCAGACGAGTGCTAGTGGTTCTCACGCAGCATGAAAAATTCTGCTTACCGACATTATCGACAGCCTTAGATTTTTGTCCACTTATGGGAATGCGAACACCTTACGTTGAATAAGATTCAACCTGTCTTATGAAAATCCAGAAGGGCATATCTAAACTCGCCCGACGAGATTTTCACAGAGAAAGGGTGAATGCCAGTTCCAATACACAATGTTGTGAACAAAAATCACCCACATGCGATTATACACGCCCCACGATTGTCCACAGTGTCCACAAGTATCCAGTGTTTACATTTTTAAATTGAAGTGTATTTGAAAAATTAATAACAGTTTTATTCGTAAGTAACTCGGAAGAATCGTGATACACGTACACGTAGACATTCACGAATAATATAATCGCGGTACGTGTTTATTTAATTGCATAGTGGTTAGTGCCTGAAAGGATTATTTGTGGATACTTGTGGACACTGTGGACAATCGTGGGGCGTGTATAATCGCATGTGGATGATTTTTCTTCACAACATTGTGTATTGGAACTGGCATTCACCCTTTCTCTGTGAAAATCTCGTCGGGCGAGTTTAGATATGCCCTTCTGGATTTTCATAAGACAGGTTGAATCTTATTCAACGTAAGGTGTTCGCATTCCCATAAGTGGACAAAAATCTAAGGCTGTCGATAATGTCGGTAAGCAGAATTTTTCATGCTGCGTGAGAACCACTAGCACTCGTCTGCCGCAACCGTCCGCGCGAACGCAGCTGTTTAGCGGATTGTCATTCTACAGGCGGAACTTTAAATGTTAATAACTTTGCAACGAAGCCTCCATCAACAAATTAGTATTCTTGATTTTCGTCTTATTTTGGCCTCTACTATCGTTCATTAAAATTTTTGCTAGAGGTAGCCGAACACCCTGTATGGAGAGAGAAACAGCGCATGCTCGTAAAACTCGGGGTTGAACATTCAGGGGTTAAAACCCAATTATTATGTGTTTTCTTTTATTTCTCCATGAAACGAACAGATTACAGTTTATCATAATGGAAAAATGGAAATTATCGTACTTTTATTATTCCCGAAGTATGCATGGTGATGCAGTTCGTGGGATCTTTACTTAAATGATACGCTGCTATACAAACTCCTCTGAGGACATCTTTATTTTTACTGGTCATATAAGTTACGAAAGGCGCGACTGCGTTTAGTTGGCCAAATTTGTAATTATTCTGTCCCCACTCGCTGCAATAAGCTATGGCCAATGTCAAATTTGCACGCAAGCTCTCATCATCCTGAAAAAATGAAATGTTAAATGACCGAGACATTTATGATTAGTTACTTGAATTAAAATACTTAATAATAAAGCATATAATAAATTGTTTAATAGGGCCATTTAAATCTTTCAATCTACTCCTTCTAAGTTTCCATGTTATACTCTGTGGGGATTACGATCCGCCTACAAAATATCCAAAATCCAATCACAGTACAACCTTGTTCTATAGATTGATGATTGCACTTAATTCCACCCCCGAGGTAGTGAATTATTATTTTCTATTATTTTCGCGCAATGGAACGCACATTTGCAAAGAGAAAACGTGAGAGGTCCAAATAAGGCGCAAACAAACCTTAACAAAATTTCTCCATGTCATGCCGTCAGCGTCGAATATTTATACAATATACAGGGTGTTGGACCACCTCTGGGAAAAATTTTAATGGGAGATTCTGGACACCAAAATAAGACGAAAATCAAGAATACTAATTCGTTGATTGAGGCTTCGTGAAAAAGTTATTAACGTTTATAGGTCCGCCTGTAGAACGGCAATCTATAAACAGCTGAGTGCGAGCGATAGATAGTTTCTCATGCTGTGTGAGAACCTTTGACGAAGCTCCAATCAACAAATTGGTATTTTTGATTTTCTTATTTTAGCCTCTAGAATCTCGCATTAACATTTTTCCCAGAGGTGGCCGAATACTTTGGCCGAATACTGACTTCCGAAAAGTATTCGACACAGTAGATCAGAATATACTAATTAACAAATTATACGGTTTAGACTTCAGAGGAAATTGTTTACGTTGGATTGGTTTGTATATTACTGATCGCATACAACGGATAAGAGTTAGGGGCAGTTTATCTAGAAGTATTTTAGTGACATCAGGTATACCGCAGGGCTCCTGTTGGGAATTCCAACAGTTATTAGCATACCCCTCATTTAGTTAATGTTATTTTAAATTACTGAATTAGCTATTTGGCAAGTACCTCATGGTACAAAGAAAATTGCCATATCATGAACGCGTTGAGCACCGTACTTTGGGACCATACCTGCCCCTTGGAACCGCGGACACCCACCCCTGTACCACCCTTAGTGGGCAGGATTTCGAATATCTGAGGACTGACCCACGAGGGATGGACAGGGGTTTGATTGGATACACAATGTCTCCACCTATTTTGGAATCTGTATATATTCGTAGAGCATAGGACTCTCCAAATTAGAACATTTCAAGAACAATACTTTTTAGGCTTTCGCGGCCATAGTGATTACTAGCTGAGAAGAAACACCTCGATTCCCTGTCAAGACAGCTTTTTTCACTTCACATTTTCCTTTCTTCCACTATCACTCACTTTCTCTGGGCAAAAATTGACCGCCTTTCTTTCGAACAGTCTGCCAAAACATATGTACTCAGAAGCAACAAACAAAAGGAGAAGTTTCAAAAACTCTGTCCGCCAAACCCGAACACCAACTCCTTGACTAATACAGTTAAAAACCTTACGGACGAACCTCTCTCGAACGACACTCTGTCTATCCTATCCAAAGGTCCAAACTTTGCAATCACTCCTCGACATATTCCTACTGAACAAATCATTTGCCAAGTTGAGAATGCGGTATTCCGACTCCCTCCTGAGGCAGCCTGTGAAGTCCGCAGACTCACAGCCAATGCCCTCAAACACGCCAAACTTCCAACCCAAAATATTACAAAACAGGAACACTTAGCACTCCTTAACCTCCGTAAAAACAAAAACCTTCTTGTCATGCCGGCAGACAAAGGCAACGCCACAGTCGTCATGTACAGGAAGGATTACTGTTGATGATCTATCGTTATGAAAGATTGAACTCAACCGCTTACATGCAGAAGAAAAAATGGTTTATTGAAAAGTATAATAATGGATATTACAAGACACGGAGGCGAAAAACTAAGTGAGAGACTTTCTCCGCGGTCAGGGTTGTCGCATAACTAACTCCAAACGGAGAAAAAGCCCGGCTTTATAGGCGTCGCCAAATGATCGGCAGATCTATGGGTTTTATGACCCGACCTGGGTCGACGTCGAGCAGGGAAAAATCGCAATGCTAGACATTGAAAATATATCTATTCTCAACACTCCCACTTATTTTGAATGTTCGCTAACATTTAATTTTTCTCTCAGATAGCCAAATAGCTGTTTTTGCAAAGGCTTAGTGAAGATATCAGCCAATTGTTCTTTCGATTGAACATACCTAATTTCTACTTCTCCACGATTAACGACATCACGAGTAAAATGGTACTTTATGTCAATGTGTTTCGAGCGCTTATGGTTTTCGGAACTATTAGCAATTTTTATTGCCGCTTGGTTATCAACAAAAACGGGGACAATATTGCACACAACATCCAACTCATTCAACATACGACGTAACCAAACCGCTTCTTTCACGCCGTGAGCTAATGCGATATATTCAGACTCAGCAGTTGAAAGGGCAACAACCTTTTGCAATTGACTGGACCACGAAATTGGTCCACGATTCAAAATGTAGACAAATCCACTCCTAGATCTTCGAGTCTCTGTGCATCCGGCATAGTCTGCATCCGTGAATCCCGAAATATCAAGCGAACTCCCACTGTTTCCGTAAACTATTCCGTGATCACGTGTTCCATTTAAATAACGCATTATTTTCTTTACCGATTGCCAATGCGTGTCATCGTAACAGCTCAGAAATTGACTTGCGTAATTGACCGCGAATTCGATATCAGGGCGAGAAACTCGTGCAGCGAACAATAAAGAGCCTATTGCCTCACGAAACGGTATTTTACTGTCAATTGCAGGTGTTTGTTTTTGCAAGGGCATACCTGGCTCCGCAGGTACACTTGACGGATTTGCTTCAAGCATGTTAAAAGTCTTTAATATTTTCTTAATATAGCCCGATTGAGAAATTTTTAAGAGTCGACGTTCGCGATCGCGTTTAATTTCGAAACCGAGAAATTCATCGGCCCGATCTACCGTGATTTTAAGATTACCTTTCAAATAATCTAAGACGCTCTTAATTGCATTCTCGCTTTTGCTCATAATCAAACCATCATCCACATACAGGGCTAAATACACCTTTGAATTTTTCACTACACCGACGAACACGCACTTATCACTTGCGATGTTCACGAGATTAAATTCGTTCAGAAACCTCGTGAACTTCTCGTTCCAGCATTTGGGTGACTGCTTCAATCCATACAGACTCCGATGTAGCTTGAAGACTGCATCCGGTTTGCTCTCAATTTCGTATCCTGGAGGCTGCTCCAAGTAAATTTCTTCTTGAAGATCGCCATATAGAAAAGCGGTTTTCACGTCGAACTTCATTATTTCATGATCTTCTTTCGCAGCTATTGCAAGAAGAATTCTGATGGACTCGTAGCGAACAACAGGTGCGAATGTGTCAAAATAATCGATTCCTTCTCGTTGTCTGAATCCTTTCGCTACAAGTCTCGCCTTGTATCTCTTCAGATTTCCAGCTGTATCATTTTTAATTGAGAAAACCCATTTGCACCCGATTGCACGTTTTCCTTGCGGCAATGCACATATGGTCCATGTGCGATTTTCTTCAAGAGCCAGCATCTCTTCGTCCATGGCTTCCTTCCACTTGCTGGTGTCGTCACTGGATATTGCCTCGGTGTAGGTCATAGGCACCGTATCAGCCAAAAAAGCGATAGGTACGCCGTATCGGTCAGGTGCTTGTAACGTGCTTCTATTGCGCAATTTTCTACCTTCCCGAGCATTTTCATTGGCTGCTACCTGCTCTATTTCTGGCAAAACTGCGTTTTCTTCATTTCTATTGTTTTCCAGGTCTCGTGTTTCGGCGACATCTTCCACAACTGGAGCTTGGTGTTCGGCTGCATCTTCTGGAGTAGGAGTCGTCTCTACTTCGTTTTCAATTCCGAATTTGATGATTATATCGGTTTCGGCATGCGTTTCGGCACTTGGTAGGGCACTTTCGTTGAAGGTTACGTCACTGCTTATAGAAATTTTCTTTATTCTATTGTCTCAGAGTCTATAATTAGTAGACTCTCCATCGTAACCGACGAATATGACCTGCCTGCTTTTTGGGTCGAATTTTTGCCGTCTTTCCTTCGGTACGTTCAGGTAGGCTACGGATCCAAAAACCATTAAATGGTTTATTTTAGGTTTGCGTTTAAACCACTTCTCGAACGGAGTAATTGTCTCCCCTGGCTTTAGGATGGTCCGGTTCAGCAGGTAGCACGCGGTGTTTACTGCTTCTGCCCATAATTTTTGATCCATGTTCTTTGCGTGAATCATAGAACGTGCACTTTCAATGAGCGTACGAATTTCGCGTTCAGCGCGACCATTCTGCTGATGAATGTATGGTGACGAGCATTCGTGGATTATACCCTTTTCCTCTAAAAAGGCCCGGAGTTGGCTGCAGGTATACTCCGTCCCATTGTCCGAGGCAGGACTTTAATTTTCGTTCCTGTTTGCGTCGATACGAATGCCTCGAACTCCTTAAATTTGCTGAACACTTCTGATTTATTGCTCATGAAGTATACCTTCCTATAGCTGGTGCTCTCGTCCTTAAACAGTAAAAAGAACCGCGTGTTGCTCGGTGAGTTTATGTTTACAGGGCCACAGACATCGGTATGAATTTTCTCCCCTGGCTCGTAATTGCCTTCAACCCCAATGCTTGGGTGCGGCCTTCGGGACTGCTTGCCCATAATGCATCCTTCACAAAAAAACTTTGTCAAATTGTCCTTTTCAATTCCGTCGATGCCGAGTTGTTCACACGTGTGTTTTACGGCGCGCACATTTACGTGCCCCATCCGCTCATGCCAAAGTTTTAATTTTTCTTGACCATCTGCTAATTTCAACGCTTTACAGTCAATTGGCACTTTCACTTTGAAACACATTTTAAACAGTTTTCCATGCGGTATTCCACGTGCGGCGAGTTTTCTTTTACTATCACGAACTTCACATTTGTTTTCAAACGAATGAAAAGAGTACCGTTTTTTATTTACTGACCCTATAGAAAACAAACTACACTTTAATTCTGGAACATAGAGCACATCTTGTAATTCGCGTTCGTATAGCACTCCCTCAAGCACTTCTTGGATTTTAATTGTTCCGATACCGGCCGCTAAGATGATGCGATCATCCGCTACCTTAACCGCATGACCATTTGAATTCGGCTGCAATGCCGAAAAATAGTCTTTGCGGAAAGTCATATGCATTCCGGCACCCGAATCCGCAATCCACACGTCACTGTCACTTTCGCGGGTGCATTTATATGTTGCAACAATGTCACACACCAACGCCGGCGCATTTCTCGCTGAACTGTCCGATGATTTTCCAGCTTGATTTTTCGGACATTCACGTGCCCAGTGGCCTTTTTCTTTGCAGATTCCACACCGCGTTCGTTTTTTCAGCTCCTCGATATCCTTCTTGGAGCGTTTCTTTCTCTTTGCGTCGTTCAGGGACGTCTTTTGGACATGAAGTGCGAGCGTCGACACTTGATCCTCAGCAAAACGCCTGTCTTCCTTAATCAGTCTGCTGATCAAGTTCATTTTTGTTTTTCCCGTAGCAGGAATGCATTCCCACGTGTGGCGGAAAATGGAGAACTTCGCGGGTAAACTGCGCAGCAGTTTTGTCATGACAGCTTTGTCCGACGGTTCCTCACCCGCATCTTGCAAGCGTCTACAGATGCTCTCCAGTATCTCCAATTGATCTGCAATTGGCTCCTCTTCATTAACGCGGAAGTTATAAAACTGCTCCCAGGCAGTTTGTGCAGCGTCTTCACTTGCATCTCCGTACAGGTCCCTCAGCTTGTTCCACATTTCCTTCGCAGTGGAGCAGTTGTACAAATTACGGCGAAGATTTGGGGCGATTGTACTCAGTATAATCATTTTTACCTGCGCTGATTTTTGACCGTGCACTTTGAGCTCCGTTGCCTTGTCTTCAGCAGGTTTTACTATCGTACCATCTACGAAACCAAGCAAACCTTTTGCTTCTAGCGCAATCACTACTTCAAATTTCCACATGGAGTAGTTGGTGCCGTCCAGTTTCACGATTTCCATTCCAACTTCTTTGTCGGACATTGCGAAGAAATCACTTACACAATTGGTACTCAGTAAAAATATACCTTTATTCACTTAGCCAGCGTGGCTTATCAACAAACAAATTCTTTCTAGCGGGCGCAGTGGAAACGTGCTGGGCCCATAACCTGTTGATGATCTATCGTTATGAAAGATTGAACTCAACCGCTTACATGCAGAAGAAAAAATGGTTTATTGAAAAGTATAATAATGGATATTACAAGACACGGGGGCGAAAAACTAAGTGAGAGACTTTCTCCGCGGTCAGGGTTGTCGCACAACTAACTCCAAACGGAGAAAAAGCCCGGCTTTATAGGCGTCGCCAAATGATCGGCAGACCTATGGGTTTTATGACCCGACCTGAGTCGACGTCGAGCAGGGAAAAATCGCAATGCTAGACATTGAAAATATATCTATTCTCAACAATTACAATAGCAAAATCCAGGACCTCCTGCACACCTCAACGTACACCAAAATAAACAAGGACCCTACACCTGGAATTTCCAGAATAACTAACCAGCTTATTAAACAAGCTAACCTCTCGCCAGAAATTTCCAAATCCATTACCTCGACAGAACCACAACCACCTAAACTTTATGGAGTACCAAAAATCCACAAAGACAATATTCCTTTACGTCCTATAGTCAGCGCCATCAATTCACCTACACACAATCTAGCCAAATACCTCTGTCGTGTTCTGCAACCGCTTACAGGCAATACTTCATCACACATAAAAAATTCCACCGACTTCGTCAAGAAGATCAATAATATCAGAGTTCTTCCTCAAGACATCCTTGTCAGCTTCGACGTTGAGTCACTATTCACCAGCATCCCAATTCCAGAAACTTTAGACATCATCCGTAATACCAACTTAATCCCTTCGAATTTAATCCCACTCATAGAGCACTGCCTCACCTCCACGTACTTCACTTACCAAGGTGAATTCTACAGACAGGAAACAGGCGCAGCAATGGGTTCACCCATCTCACCAGTGGTGGCGGACATTTTAATGGAACACCTAGAAAAAACCATTCTACAGAATGCTCCAGCCATACCCACGGCCTGGTTCCGATATGTGGATGACACTTTTGTAATATGGAGACATGGTAGAGAGGCACTAAACAGTTTCCATAACTTCATTAATTCGATACACCCATCTATCAAGTTCACAGTCGAAATAGAGAAGAACCAGCAAATCCCTTTCCTGGATGTCCTGGTAAACAGAAAACACGGCGACGCTCTTGGACATAAAGTATACCGAAAACCTACTCACACAGACAGATATCTACAAGCTTCTTCACACCATCATCCATCCCAAAAGGTATCGGTCATTTCTTCCTTAATCACCAGAGCAGTCTCAATTTCAGAACCATCCTCCCTTCAACAAGAACTCACCAACGTAAAAACAGCTCTAATTAAGAACGGCTACACTACACCTCAGATCAACCGCACGATGCGCAAAATAATCAATACACCAGTTAACACAAATACACAATCCCCACCTTCACAAAACACCCTAACATCTATTGCGTTTTTACCCTATCTACAGGGAATAACAGACAGGATTTCGCGGGTTCTCAAAAAATATAATATTAAAACGATATTCCAACCGGCTTAAAAGGTGAGTCAAATCTTGACCTCTGTCAAAGACCCGTGTCCACCCCTTACCTGCCCAGGTGTATACAGAATACCCTGCTCATGCGGTAAGGTGTACATCGGTGAAACTGGGAGGAGTGTCAATACTCGCCTAAAGGAACACGAAAGATGCTCCAGATTGGGTTACGTACAGTCAGCTGTAGCCGAACACCAGATTGAGACTGGCGACAAGATCCTTTTCCAAGATGTCAAAGTCCTGGCTAAGGAAAAAGCTTATTTCCCCAGGAAATACCGTGAAGCGGTAGAAATCCGAAAAACCCCGAACAACATCAATCGGGATAAAGGTCTATGTCTCAATCCAATCTGGAACAGCCTCCTCCCAGTTTTTAATTGGCCAGCTGCCCAATTAAAAACTATTGGATGCTGCACTGATCCGCAACGATGGACACAGGTATAAGTTAGGGTCCCCTCTGATACTTTCTTCAGTATCAGAGATTATTTGATTCCCTCTCGTCTTCTGAACGCGGCTCCAACCCGGAAGCCAATTCTAGTAGTATTTCAAGAACAGTCAGAACATACTAAGAACTCCGTAAGAATCGAAACAAGAACACTCAACATTAAACTGTTAACACATATGTAGGATCAGGAAAGTGATAACAAATATGAACAAATTAAACGGAATATAACTAAACCAAACTTTAACGCTTTAAACTAAACTGTCATTAATGTTACACGCCGGTATTTTAAAATGTACGTCTTTGCGTTTCGTCCTTCGCCATTCGACTGACTATCGATGTTTATCAGCGCTTGGCCCGTTGCGATGATAAACATCTCGTCAACGCACCTTTGCTCCGCGACGAGCTTCGGCCCGGTCAAGCCACGTACACAGATACTCGCCGATGCACCCTGCTTCTCCCCTTTCTACACTCCCCTCCCTACACATATGTATATAATTGTAAATAAATTCAAGTATTTGTAAATAGTATTGAACTTTCTATTCACTAAATAAAACGGTTCCACGAACATAGTGGGAGCCTACAGCTCCCATCTCGGCCCTTTATTTTTTCTACATTTTATCAACGATATACAGTATATATTCCGCTCAAGTAAATTCTTGGTTTTCCCAGACGATCTAAAATTTACAAGGTTATACTAACTCTATCTGATGTTCTTGAGCTTCAGGCAGATTTAGATGAATTGCATAAATGGTGCGTACTCAATTGAACGGATCTCAACATAAAGTAAGTGTTATGCGATTAGATTCTCGAGAAGCAAGAATTCAACTCTCTTTCCATACAAATTATCTAGCATCTTGATTGCATCTATAAGTGATGTTAGCGATCTAGGAGTTTCATTAAACTCATCCTTTTCATTTTCTAATCACATAAACAGAATCTCAAAGGCTTTGAAGGCGACAAGGGCCAATAGTCCATATGTAAGCCCAACAAAATTCGAAAAATAAAGTATGGTTACTTTTTGAACAGACTTCGTATAAGCCATAGAGGTCTGGCTAAAATGAATTTACACCTATTAAGGTACGCCGCAGGCATTCCATCCTGACCCGGACCTAATTTCGGTGAATACATCGCTTATATTGATTGCCAAGTCAAAAATATCTACGCAGGAATCGTATTCATGTCTATCTGAAATATTATGATTAACGCTGGTATAAGCTGATTAAAAAAAATTCGCAAATACGATCGTAATGCTACTGTCACAATTGAATACTGAATCTTTGAGAAATATAGAGCCAAGCAAACCAGTAGAAGTACGTTGTGAGTTAACATATTTCCAAAATACTTTCATGTTGTTCGGAATGTTAGACTAAATGTTATCCCAAGCACTCTTTACTCAAGATCTTGCATTCTGCTCTTAGTTGACTAAAAGTTAAATAATCATGGTAGGTGTTAGTTTTTTGTATACTACATGAGCTCCTTTTTAAGCTTTAATGAGTTTGATAAGGTCAGATGAAAATCAGATAGGGTAATCAGATGGGCATACAAGGCGCAAAGGAATGAAAGTTTCTATTGAAGTTCGTACGTGGCTATACAAAAAGGAAACAGCCTCATCTAAGGATAACACTGTTCAACACGAATTTTATTTTCCTATGTCCACTAAGTGATTCTTGTAGCGCTCCGTTTCCCAAACACGAATCTAGAAACGGAATTGCTGTATCACGTTCAGTTTTCGAAAAATACGAATTTTTGTAAAAACGTCCAATTTTTGGCAAAAACGAGGTATTACGAGGAAAACTAAGAACATCAGAAAGTTTCACTTAGTCTTAAAAGATAGAGGAGTGATTCCTGAATATGCTAACATCGATAGTTATAATATTTTGTGCTTTTGAACGGTTGTAAATGACCGCCAAAGTTTAAAAAAGTGTCGAGGTACATACTTTCTACACAATACTTTTGCATATTTACGAAAAGTTTTTTACCTGATACGAAAACTATACACAGGATCTGATTCTGCAGACATTGCTGAAGAAGAAACTGCCCAACAGAAGTGTAAAAGCTGTTTTCAATTGTCACAGGTTGAGAAAATGTTCGTCGGTAATGCGGGCACGGTATTTTGCCGCTACGTGGCCATCGCTAGCGTATCTCGGTTCGGCAGTGCCGTAGTTATACATAATTGACGCAACACCGATAGTACCTTAGGCTCCAAGTTCCTGCATACGTTTATCATGTTTGATTTTTTAATCTGCTTGTGAATTTGTAAAAAACATTTTCCGATCATTTTCATTTCTAAACAATTTCTATATTCATTGTATGTATATGAAAGATTTTTTTTAATATGAAGCTGTAAAGAAATAAATACATTTTGTTGTTTCTGAATCAACAAAGTTTTTGTTGTTATGGATAGATTGTGGATGAAAAATGAAATATATAAAGTGAGGAATCACCTGCAGCGTTTCCACAAATACATTTAGAAATGCTTGCGTCTTGCCTGGTGTTTCATTTGTATGTCGCTACGGCACTGCCGAGCCGAGGTTAGGCAAGCAATGACCGCGTGGCAGTAAAACCACAGACGAGATACAGTATTTAGAGTGTGCCTTCCTATGGGCGGTTTTCTAAGATTGCGGCGCGCTTGATAGTCGGTCGTCGAACATTGTCATACGATACGGGTTCAAATTAGTAAGGCAACACTAGTGCAATAATACAAATTTTTTATTTTTCCTTTTTTTTTGTTTTGAAACTTTTAACATATCTGTGACATTTTTCTGATTTAACTAAGATCAAGTACAACATAATTTTTATTATTGTTTTTCATAAATTATAATATACATTTGTCCTTTCTTTAAAGTGTAGCCTCATCTGAAAAGAGGAATTGTAATTTAATTGACCTATCATTTATTTGCTGAAATCATGAGACAACTCAGAGTAAAATAAGTTGGTTAAACAGTTCAAATTCGCAAGTTGTATCATTTTGAGTCATTTCATTATTGCAGTAAACGAGCGATCCGAGGGAGACGTGCGGGTCGGAGAAATCCGCAGGTCTCCTTCGGGCCTGGGGTCGGTGTGGGCCCGGTGTCCTCTCTCCGCCGCCGAAAGGTGGCGGAATCCGGGAGGGTATTGGTGGGGTGGGTTTCGGCGCGAGTGGAGATACTCGCGCCGCGCCCACTCCAGTGTCACCGCTGCCTCGAGCTGGGGCACGTGAGGCAGTGGTGCACCTCGCCGGTGGACCGCAGCGGTCAGTGTTACCGCTGCGGGGCGAATGACCACCGCGCGAGCCAGTGCTCGGCGGCCCCCCACTGCCCGCTATGTGCGGACATGGGGAGGCCAGCCGATCACAGGGTGGGGAGCAAAAAGTGCTCTCCCCCCTCCCGGAAGGGGAAGAAGAAGGGGCCCACCCCGGTTCAAGCACCGCGGTTGCTGGCAGCGCCCACCATGGAGGTGGACGGTGCCACGGGGACGGACAGCCGGGAGGAGGCTGGGACGGCCGTTAAATAACGGCGCCCCGCCTCCTCCTCCAGGCCAATCTCAACCACTGCCGCGCGGCACAGGACATGATGTCCCAAGTCCTCGCGGAGTGGGGGGGCTGGCCTGGCGGTCGTCGCCGAGCCGTACCGCGTGCCGGATCACCCACATTGGGTGGGCGACGCGGACGGTTTGGTGGCGACGGTATGGGGAGGTGGCGACGGGTCCCCGCCGTTCTCCATTCTGGAGCGCGGTCGGGGTTTCGTCGCCGTGGACTGGGGGGGAGTCGCCGTAGTGGGGTGCTACATCTCGCCCCGCAGCGGTCACGCCGCGTTCGAGCTGTACTTGGCCGAGGTCGCGGCATGCGTGCAGCGCTGCGCGGCCCGGCCGGTGCTAGTCCTGGGGGACTTTAACGCCAAGTCGGTGGCTTGGGGATCCCCTAGGACCACCGTTCGCGGCGGGATCCTGGGCGACTGGGCGGCGGGGCTCGACCTTCGGTTACTGAACCGGGGGTCGGAGCACACGTGCGTGCGGCGATATGGGGGGTCTATCGTGGATGTTGGATTCGCGACCCCCAACGCCGTGCGCATGGTGTCGGGTTGGCAGGTGGCCCCGGAGGCAGAGACACTCTCCGATCACCGGTATATCCGGATGGAGGTCTCTGCCGCCGGGGCTGCGTCCCGGCACCGCCGCCCGGATGGCACCCCACCGCGCCGCTGGGCGCTTCGGCGCCTGGACAAGGACGCCCTGATGGCAGCTGCCCTCGCTGCAACTTGGCCGCAGGTGGCGGCCGAGTTGCCAAGCATGGAGGAGGAGGCTGCCCGGCTCGGGGTACTAGTCGCAAACATTTGCGACGCGTCGATGCCCCGGGTCGGGCGAGCTTCTCCTCGCCGGGCGGTGTACTGGTGGTCGGCCGCGATCGCGGAATTGCGGGTCGCGAGTGTCCGCGCCCGACGCCAGTACGCCCGCGCGCGCCGTCGTCTACGACCGGACGATGGCGTGGCGCGAGCGAGGGCAGATGA
Organism: Colletes gigas; assembly: GCF_013123115.1. Taxonomy (NCBI): domain Eukaryota; kingdom Metazoa; phylum Arthropoda; class Insecta; order Hymenoptera; family Colletidae; genus Colletes; species Colletes gigas. The sequence continues at coordinate 7,112,004 of NW_025106643.1, read as the reverse complement.
CCTGTATGAGGCATACCGGATGGCGCGGGTTGCTCTGCAGGTCGCCATCAAACGGGCCAAGACCCGGGCATGGAAGGATCTCCTCCAGACCCTCGATGACGATCCTTGGGGGCGCCCGTACAGGGTGGTGCTGAAGAAGCTCCGCCCGTGGGCGCCCCCCGTCACCGAGGGTCTTGACCCCCGGCTGCTGGAGGACGTGGTCAATACTCTTTTCCCAATTCGGGTGAGGGGACCACGTCCTCCGGCGGAGGCGGCAGTCCCAAGGGAGTGGGCGGCCGAACTGGGGGTCACTCAGGGGGAGCTGGCCGCGGCCATCAGGCGGCTCGGGGCGCGTAACACGGCCCCGGGTCCGGATGGTGTGCCCGGCCGGGTTTGGGTCTTGACCCAGGGCGTCCTTGGGGCTGACCTCAGGCGGTTGTTCGACCGATGCCTGAGGGACGGGCGATTCCCCCCCAGTTGGAAGGTGGCGAGGATGGTCCTCCTCCGGAAGGAGGGTCGGCCCGCGGAGTCTCCCTCCGCATACCGGCCCATCTGTCTCCTCGACGAGGTGGGCAAGCTCTTCGAGCGGGTGATTGCTGCCCGCCTCGTCGAGCACCTGGCGCGGGGTGCCCCCGGCCTGGCCGACTGCCAGTACGGTTTCCGGGAGGGTCGATCGACCATCGACGCGATAGGTCGTGTCAGGGCCCTCTCGGAGTCGGCCGTCTCCCGGGGAGGGGTGGCTTTGGCAATATCCTTGGATATTGCCAACGCCTTTAACACCCTGCCCTGGGAGGAGATAAGGAGGGGGCTCGAATATCATCGGGTCCCCCCTTGTCTCGGGGCGGTCATCGGGGATTATCTCCGCGGCAGGTGGATCGAGTATCCGAGCCGGGATGGGCATATGCGGAGGGAGGTGTACTGCGGTGTTCCGCAGGGGTCGGTCCTCGGGCCACTCCTGTGGAACATCGCGTACGACGCAGTGTTGCGGGCCGACCTCCCCGACGGCGTCAGCGCCGTGTGTTATGCAGATGACACACTGGTGCTGGCCGTCGGGGCGCACTGGGGGAGGGCCAAGCGTCTCGCGGAGGAGGGGGCGCAACGCGTCGTCGACCGGATCAGAGGGATGGGGATGACGGTGGCGGTCCATAAGACCGAGGTGATAGCGTTCCATTCACCTCGGCAGGATCCGCCACCCCCTCTGATCCGCGTGGGTGAGGCTAATATCGAGGTGAAGCCCCAGATGAGGTATCTGGGGCTGATCCTCGATAGCCACTGGCGCTTCGAGGAGCATTTCCGCTGCCTGGTCCCCCGGCTGGAGAGGATGGTCGGGGCTTTGGGCCGGATTCTGCCCAACCTGGGGGGCCCGGCGGGCCGAGTTCGCCGCCTCTATGTGGCAATGGTTCAGTCGGTGGTCCTATACGGGGCCCCCGTCTGGGCGGACGACCTGGCGGCCTCCCGGCGCGGCATGACTATGCTGCGTCGGGTGCAGAGGCGGATGGCTCTAAGGGTCGTCCGCGGGTACCGGACCGTGTCACATGAGGCGGCGACGGTTCTTGCGGGGATGCCGCCCATGGATCTCCTCGCGCGGTCGCACGCGATGATGTATCGTCACCGCGTCGACCGTCGCGCGGGGGTGGGGGCGGTCCCGGGTGTGCAGGAACCTGCTTGGGGCGAGTTGAAGCGCCAGGCCCGGCAGTCCGTGGTGCACGCGTGGCAAGAGCGGTTGGCTCTGCCTACCGCGGGGCACCGGACAGTCGGGGCTGTTCGGCCACTCCTATGTGAGTGGCTGGACAGAGGCCATGGAAGCCTCACTTACAGGATGGCACAGGTGTTCTCGGGGCATGGCAGCTTCGGGAGATACCTGTGCCGGATAGGGAAGGAGCCGACGGCGCGTTGCTGCCATTGTGACGCTGAGCAGGACACGGCGGAACATACCCTCGAGGTATGCGCTGCATGGGAGGGTGAACGCCGTGTCCTGATCGGCGTCATCGGGCGGGATGTCTCGCTGCCGGGCATGGTGCGCGCCATGCTCGGCAGCGAGGAGAAGTGGAGGGCCGTGGCCTCCTTCTGCGAAATCGTAATGTTGCAGAAGGAGACCGCGGGAAGGGAGCGCGAGCGTCAGCGGCGTGCTGAGGCTCGCGCTCGTTTGGTGGCGAGAGAGCGTCGCCTGGGCGTCAGGCGACGCGGGCGGCCCCCTCGGCGTGGCGCATGACCCAGGCTGGGAGGGGGGTCCTGATAGGAGCCCCCTCCCGCCAGGCGGCGTAGGGTCGGACCGGATGGGGTGGCAGTGCCTCCTGTCCGGGTCCGGCGCACGGAGCGGCACCCTCGGTGGCCTGGTGCGGCCATGAGCTGCCGGCCTCCGAGGGGTAGAAAAGGGGTCGCGGCGGTTGCGAGTTGGGGCTCGCAGCCGCCACTAGACGCGGCCCCGGGACGGATGGCGGCAGGACGATGTGGCCTCGTCCTGCCGCTATGAGACAGGGCGATTACCGGGGGGACCGTTTGTCCCCCCGCGGGTGGGCGCAAAGCGCGGGCACGGGGAGGATACCGGAAGTATACTTCGAGCGATTCCCGGTATCCTCCCAAATCGTGCGGAAGGGTCACCGTGGGGTTTTTAGTGGGTAGGTCCCGCGCCCGTTATAATGGGCGCGGGGAATCCCACACACCCCTCCCGCCTCTCCCCAAAGAGGTGGGAGGGAGTCTTTCGAAGATTTTCCCCACGAAAAGTAAACGAGCGATATGAGTATGTAAACCATTAACCTTATGGACTTTCATGGCTCAATCTGACTGCCATACTGTCTTGAAAATTTGGAGGTGATGAAACTATTCACTGAATTAGCATTTATGGGCAGCAGCTGTAGTGTGTGTGTGTAAATATATGTGCGTTGACTATGTAACGGATTAACCTCTTAACGTTCATGCCCGAGTCTGACTGCTTTGAAAAATAATATTTGTTTAATCCAACGGTTTAAGGGATGATAATATTTGTTTTCCTTCAAATTATACGTTAGATGCAACATTGTAATTAACAAAAACCGCATTTTTAAAAACAAATCCAATAAAGAAAATTGATCATTGTTGGTTGACCCGAAAAATATGAGCGTTAAGGGGTTAAAAACGCAATTTTCAAACGACCATAACACTTACAATAGTGAATATATTTCAATGAAACTGTTTTCTGAAGTAGAGCTCGTGGGTACTTACAAAAAAGTATTACACAACTTTTCTCTAGGGCGTCACTCAAAATTACTAAGAATCAAAAACAAATTTTTAAGGAAAAACGACAGGGGGTAGGTGCCTAAATTTTTCGGCGAAATTGAAAAGTTTCAAATCTCTCTGGAAAAATTATTTTCGACTGCAGGGATCAATTGCAATCATTTTTGGTGAACACACATACCTCCGAAATCCTACGTACTTTCGAGAAAACAATTGTTTATCGAAAATATAATGTATGGCCCGGAATGTTTATGTAATTTAATTTTCTGTTTCACTTGTGTTCATTTGTGTAAGCTGTTGGTAATGTTGCAAGTGACACGAAAATGATAATGGGGCTCTAGAGCCCCAAGTAAAAGGGCCAAAAAAATACATTGGGTGAAAGGTCTACTCGTATACCTGGTTTGTGATAAAACGCCGTCCATGCGTTACCGACGAATATTTTCTCGACCTGTGACAATTGAAAACGGCTTCTACACTTCTGTTGGACAGTTTCTTCTTCAGAAATGTCTGCAGAATCAGATCCGCTGTATAGTTTCCGTGTCAGGTAAAGAACTTTTCGTAAATATGCAAAAGTATTGTGTAGAAAGTACGTACCTCGACACTTTTTTAAAGTTTGGCGATCATTTATAACCGTTCAAAAGCGCAAAATATTATAACTATCGATGTTAGCATATTCAGGAATCTCTACTCTATCTTTTAAGGCTACGTGGAACTTTCTGATGTTCTCAGTTTTCGCGTAATACCTCGTTTTTTGCAAAAAATTGGGCGTCTTTACAAAAACTCATGTTTTTCGAAAACTGAGGGTGATACAGTGATTCCGTTTCCAGATTCGTGTTTGGAAAACGGAACTCTACAAGAATCACCTAGTGGATATGGGGAAACAAAATTCGTGTTGAACAGTGATCGAGCTGCTGTATCTCGGCGGAAGTGATCTCTATTCCAAAGGTTGGATAAATAGCAGGACGATTTCTTAACACACTTAATTGGAAAAGAAATATTGGGGAACGAAACATTCGGCATACGTAACAATAGTGAGATTTAATTCATTGTGTTATTAATAATGATTAAGAAAAAACTTTAAAAATTGTTGTTTGTCAAATAAAAGGAAAAACAAATAACTATGTAAAAATTGAACTGGATATGTTTTATAATGTTATATAAAACAATTCTCATTGTGATATAAATATTGACCTAAAAAAGAGAATAACTGGTACTTCTGACTCACCGTATTTCCGGACGGTAGAAAGTCATGCGTCGATCCAGAGGTGCCAGAAAAGCACCAACGGTGCCCTACTCACACATGCTAGATCACGCGTACGTGAGCTCGTGGAGTTTCGGAAAGTCGACAAAGGCAAACTGACGCATGCCCTCTTTCTCGATTCTCCGGAGCTGCTCAAAGTACTTTCGGACCGCCTCGTGGGAGTCGAGAGAGAAAGGCTCACATTTGCCTTCTCGCTCATAACAACTGAAATCCGACCTCCCGTCAACGGCATACGATTTGGAATCTCGAGCCGAGATTCTCGACTGCCCAGGCTTTCCGACCTATGTAGGCGCACATAAGCAAAGTACCCATAATGAAAAAAAATTGTGTAAAATTTAATTTACGAAAATACACGTGTTAAGACCCCCTTAACATATTTTAATTATTGAAAAAAAAGAAATTTTTTTTTATTATTCCCATGTATGAGCGCACATATGTATATTATTAATACGATTGAGTATAAATGGCTGAATGAATTTAAATGAAACATTACATTTAAGTTTTATGTTCTCATTTCAAAGTCCGGTTAGACTTTGACTATAATCAGCCTATGGATAATAATGATTATACCTCTTGTTTCATAGTTGTTCTGATATATAGGCACTATGTATAAAAAATCTTTTAAATGTTTCATATAAATCTTAGGAAGAATTAAATGTTATGTAAAAAAAATTATATAAAATTTTTCTCTATCTTCTCTAGAAAAGTAAAAATTAAATGAAATCTTATACATTACATGCTTACTTAAATCGCATTGAAAAAGAATAGCACAAATGTTTTAGAATAATGTGCAAAATGGTCTCACTCGCAAAGGGTTAATTGAGAAATAAACGTTTGGTAATTGAAAACAGGTAAGTAGCTTAACCAGCTGCGATTTTCGCTAAGACAAATTGAAAACTCGGTTCTAACAAGGAAAAGTTGGAATGGTACCCGATTTTTGGTTAGGTTTTTGAGATATTATTAAAGTTATTACAGGAACTTATCTTCATAAATAGAACTATATTCACCATCAATCAGCGTAGCGTGAGTAATGAGGTGTTTACCTGCAAGTTCAAGCTTCTTTTGTTCTGCAGGTTCGAACCCTGCTAGAACAAATCTTTTTTTAATCTTTTCAATCATATTGTAATCGTACATTAACTGTGACATTATATTTTTGTCTGACCTTCGAATATTTTTCTTTTTAAAGTTGAGTTTAACCAATTACATTTAACATATGTTATTTTCAATGTACGAAGTACATGAATTTGGATGATACTTTTAGTAAAAACAGTGAAAACATAACAATTTCAAGCACCACGTACATCTAATGAAAGTTCTGTTTTCACAGAAATTACAAAATTTTGTATTTAACTCTGATGGAAAGGCCGCTACATTTATATTGATAAAATGTAAACGATTTTCAGATAGTCGTACCTTGTACCTCGTACTTTTTACCTTATACTTCAGGTAAAAAGGGATATAACTGGATAAAACAGTTTTATGACATTGCCTGCTAACTCATGTTACTGTTCTAAAATGAAACGCTATGTTGTGTACCTTTAAAAATATTCGACTATGTCCTTTTAAAATTTAAAATCCAACTCATATATTGTATTAAACTGGCAAACGAGATCACTTTTCCTTTGTTTCTAAACAGTTCGTTGGTGGAGATCTCGTGACTCCAGTTGTATAACAGTTTTGTTCCTATAGCTCGTATGTACATTAATCAAAATTGATGTATCTACGAACTCTTTTTTCATTACATTAGTTTGAAGATTTCAATATTGCACAATGTCATAATTAAATAACAGTTTTTTACATTTCCCTCCTGATGAAAGAGACCACCAGCTTCCCGTGGTTTCCGTTGAGCGGCATCGTGCACGTTATTAATTTTGATAGGTCGATACAATTATTATTTTATGCAAAGTTAAGCCAAATCAAACATATAATATTTAGTTCGTCATAACAAATTGATACGGTTATTTCAAAACATATTGAGGAAAATCGTTGTTAATTAATTTCCGCAACTATTAATTCTACTGTTTTGTTTATGTTATAAAAATAGAACTCTTCTTATTGAAAAATGCCACAGCGTGCACGATACTGGCAAAGAGTGGACTCTCATTTTAATTTATTAATTTTCCATCTTAAAGTATTTTGATTTTGAATGTACATATGTACGCTCATATATGGAAATAATAAAAAAAAATTTCTTTTTTTTCAATAATTAAAATATGATCAGGGGGTCTTAAAACGTGTATTTCCATAAAATAAATATTACAAAATTTTTTTTTCATTATGGGTACTTTGCTTATGTGCTCCTACATAGGTCGGAAAGCCTGGGCAGTCGAGAATCTCAGCTCGAGATTCCAAATCGTATGCCGTTGACGGGAGGTCGGATTTCAGTTGTTATGAGCGAGAAGGCAAATGTGAGCCTTTCTCTCTCGACTCCCACGAGGCGGTCCGAAAGTACTTTGAGCAGCTCCGGAGAATCGAGAAAGAGGGCATGCGTCAGTTTGCCTTTGTCGACTTTCCGAAACTCCACGAGCTCACGTACGCGTGATCTGGCATGTGTGAGTAGCGCACCGTTGGTGCTTTTCTGGCACCTCTGCGTCGATCACCGAACCGGTGCGTCGCGTCGACACAGTGTGCAAAAACGTCTGAAACGCGGACAAAATGAAGTAAAACAGCATTTTTCAAAATAACGAATATTGTTTATATGAGTTGTTATATCATTAGTTAATAGTTTAAGGTACAAGAAATCATAAAAATTAACGAGAAAACCTAAATACAAACTTGTTTTATGTCAACTTTTATTGATTCAAATGATTTGAAAGGTAATAAGAATTTATTGAGTCTGTCTTTAATGTGTATATTTTGGAATACTTTTTTTTGTTGAAAATGATACTTCTGTAATTGTATAATAAGATAATAGCATTAGTATTACTTTTCTGATCCTGATAAAGAACATGCAGAGCTTAAAAATTACGATTTTGCGAAGGCAAATCAGTTTGACTAACTTTTATTCTCATTATGAAAAACAGAAACACGGGTACACACTTTGGTTTTGCTTAGAAATTGGTAGCAGAGCGTGGTTATTCTTCAGAAATGAGAGAATAGTGTTGAAGAAAAATAGAAGTTAGGAAGAACACGTGGCGGATATCGGCGTCGTTGCAAAAGAATAGAATATGTAAAAGAAGAATAGTCAGAGCGGTAAAATGGATAATACCATAATGAGAACGGGTAAAATAGAGCAACTGACGAATAGAAATTACCATGTATGGGCGCTAAAAGTAGGTGCAGCGTTGAGAAGCCGAAAATTATTCAGGGTTGTCATAGAAAAAGATGAACCGTCTATTACTAATGACGCAGGGACACCGGAAGGTAAAAACTATCTATTGTGGGAAGCGAGAAACGATGAAGCATTTGGTATTATTATATGTATATCAGATGGTGAATGTTCTGATTCTGACAGTGAATAAATATTGTTCTTTGTTAAACATTCTTTTATTGCTATTTACTGTTGCCATATTACTGTTAGTATATATTAAAACATATCTATATATGTAAATATGTCTTTTACACATACTTTATACATTAAACAATACCTGTTTTACATAATTATGGTTTAAGCAAATAAACTATGAATATTGCAGCTCAGTTTTTTAATATACTGTTTGTTTTCAACTGTATTATGTTGTGCAATAATATATTAAACTGTTAATAACAAATTAAAAAATTCATTATTTCATATTGGAAATATTTTTTATTGAGGAACGGTTAATTCGAACATTAATTTGTCATTAGATTCGTAATCAGAACCCCAAACACCCTAATGTACAAATTTCCGTACAAATCAAAGACCGATTCTTTTATTTTGTTTGCGTTTTGGCCACTTTTGTACACTGTACATCGGCGCCTTAAGGTCAACTGTCAAGGTCGAGGATACCTGACAGTCACAAGCAGTGTGACCAGATTTGGCATAATTGAGTGCATCGACGTCGACACTAGAAACGACGGACTTCCTTAGCATCTAACGGAGCGGTGGGGAAAGTCGACATTAAGGGGCCATTCTACCTTGTAAGCACGAAAAATACATGTTTCTTTGTGATTTTTTTTGCGGGCTATTAAAGAGCGATTAATTCCGTGTTTTGTAGATACATTTATTATATATTTAGCTATATTTACGAATTTTTGCAACGCATAATATTGTTGGATGACCAACACGACCAAACAAACACCACTCCGTCACCTCGCAAACATTACTCATCTAAAACATCCTAGTCCAGATTTCTAATCCTTGCTCATCCTGTACCTCGTACCCTTCCTGAGTCACACTATCCCTTGATCATCGTCCCTACCCCTACCCATCTCTACCAATAACTTATAAACGCCTGCAATACCGAAAAACAGACAGAAAGAGTCTAGTCTTCAGTCGACGTAATAGTTGTACGAGTTTCTTCTCTTCAATAAAGTGTTGGAATCCAACACAAATTTGGTGTCAGAAGTGGGATCCTTCGACGGCTTTCAACTCAGCTGCGTTTTGGACAATCACTGATCGTCTCACTGAGGAAAGGCGCCAATTTTAATTGGTCACATCGAAGAGAAAAAAAAAGAAAAAAGGAAGAAATTCGTCCTGAAGCTCATCCACAACTGGTTGCATTCATTGGATCAACGTGTATCCAACACCACTGGAGGTTGCAGTTTTCCTTCAGGAGAGAAACATTTTACGGTCGCACTGTAAGTACTGAACTCCAGATACTTCTTTCAATTCCGAAAAATTCCATTTTTCCTATAAAATGTCTCAAACCGACAGTATTGCAAATTCAGTTGTCACCTCCATAGAGGTATCTCTAGATCATTTAATTAAACTCCTACCAAATGAATTCGATGGAGATAGGACAAAGCTACGATCGTTCATCAAACAAGTAGATTCCGTGTTCGAATTGGCTAATTCTTCGCAGAAGCCAGTGTTGTTGCTATTTGTAAAAAACAAAATAGTAGGGAAAGCCAGAGATCAAGTCGACATCCATTGTAACCTTACCACCTGGGATGAAATTTCCGATTTATTGTTAAGCTTATATCAAGATAAAAAGACATTAGATCAATTAATGGAGGAATTGAATTCTATTAAACAAATGCGTAACGAACCTATTTCACAATTTTATCAACGCTTAGAAGAACTTCAGTCCAGAATTCTAGGTACAATTCATTCCGCAGATATTGAAGACAATACATTAGCAGGATGTGTAACGATGATTAATGAAATGACCTTAAATCGGTTCGGCATCGCTCACATCCGCAAATTTCACAAATGCTAAGGTATCGCGATTTCAAAAATATCAATAACGCTTTTACTGCTGCAGTATTGTAAGAGAAAGTCTTACGAATTTAATACAATCAGGTAGAAACGCGAAAATGTAGAATTTGCTATAAAACAAACCACACTACTAATGAATGTTTCAATAATCGCAATAGGGCTACTCCACCTATTAACAGACCCGTTCATTATAATCAAATTGATAGAAACAGAGTACCTCAAAGTGAACCTAAACAGTGTAGGTATTGCAAACAGTTTGGACATGTAATAGAAGAATGTAGAAAACGCGAATTTAATCATTCTAGAACACATTCAAATTTCAATCAAAATTCAAATTTTACGGCCAATTTACAACACCAAGGAGTACCCCCGAATCGCTACCAAATTTCAAATTCACGGTTTAAATACACCCCTGGACAAACTTCGACAAACTCCTTTTCACCACAAAACGTTATCAATCGTGACACATCCTCAAATGACAACAACGTTGCTCCTAGAGTGACAAATTTTTGCAATGCCCAGGATCTTCCCAATCCCCCTATATCTATAAAAGCAATAACGTCAGAATTCAACAGCCTCTAATATTAGATAATTTTACTACTGCATCGTCATCGCCTCACAATCAGCCTTATGTGTTATTTGAATCACATCATTCTATAGCAGATGACGGTATTTTAAAATTCTTAATCGACACGGGAGCTAGCATATCTTTAATTAAGGCATCATCTATTCAAGATTATACGCTAGATAAAAATAATTACACAATTTTAAACGGGATAGCCCCGCACGCCACGATTCAAACAATTGGGGAGACAGCAATAGAGTTAGCAATTCGTAGTGGCAAAATCATCGGTAAATTCCAAGTTTTGGACGTAGCTTCAAATATTCCATTTGACGGTATCCTGGGTGATGATTTTCTGAAAGCACATCGCGCCAAAATCAATTATGAAGATTTTCTATTATCACTAAATTCAATTTCAACTCCTATATCTCTCGGCCGGAATACTCCACAATGCTCTCAAACAACAATAAGAATTTGTGGACGGTCCGAAACTGTGATTCCCATAAAACTAATAAATCCATCAAATATTCAAGAGGGAATCGTGTCTAGGCAGAGTTTAAATTCAAACAATTTTCTCTTAATTCCAGACGCAATTGTTAAAGTCGATCACAATAATCGAGGGTTAGTAACGATATTAAATACGTCTATTCAATCACTTGAAATTCCAATTCCTGAAATATTCATTGAACCTATCCCTAATCATTCGTACATTTATAGCCTTGCTGATAATCGAGATAATAATAAGAAGTCAAACCGTTTACAAGTATTGCATCAAAATCTACGATTAAATCATTTAAACTCAGAAAAATTCGATTCAATTAAAGAAATTTGCTCAGAATTCAACGACATATTTCATCTTCCTTCCGACTTACTTACACGTACCGCCGCGACATCCCATAAAACTCCAACTATAGACGATACACCGGTGCAAGCAAAAACTTATCGTTATCCTCAAATCCACAAAGCAGAAGTAGAGAAACAAATCGAAAAGATGTTAGCGCACGGTATTATCAAACCGTCAATTAGCCCATGGTCGAGCCCCTTATGGGTGGTCCCCAAAAAGCTCGATGCATCTGGGAAACGCAAGTGGAGAATAGTAATCGATTATCGGAAGCTAAATCAGAAAACAATAGGTGACTCATATCCTCTCCCAAATATCGAAGATACATTAGACAAACTAGGGCACGCACAATATTTCACAACATTGGACTTAGCAAATGGATTTCACCAAATTCCCATGGATCCCAATGACAGTCCTAAAACTGCATTCTCCACACCTGATGGACATTACGAGTTTACCCGAATGCCATTCGGTCTGAAAAATGCTCCATCCTGTTTCCAACGCATGATGAATAACGTATTAACCGGGTTAAATAACATACAATATTTTGTTTATCTGGACGACTTAATTATATTCGGATCCACACTAGAGGATCATAATCGAAAATTAAGAAACGTACTTTCAAGACTTAGAGAACATAATTTAAAACTTCAACCAGATAAGTGTGAATTTTTAAAGAAATCCTGCGAATATTTAGGCCATGTTATATCTGATAAGGGAATCGAACCTAATCCAAATAAAGTCGTGAGTGTACAAAAGGTCCCAAGGCCGCGTAATACTACAAAAATCAAGATGTTCCTAGGAATGGTAGGATATTATAGAAAATTTATAGAAAACTTCTCTATTATAGCCAAACCCCTAACCCAATTGTTAAAGAAAGATGCAGAGTTCAAATGGTTAGAATCTCAAGAGCAAGCATTTCTCACCCTAAAAGAAAAATTAATTAATAAACCAATCCTTCAGTATCCAGATTTCGAAAACCAATTCATTTTAACTACGGACGCATCCGATGTAGGAATCGGAGCAGTCCTCTCGCAGAAGGTAAACGATCGAGACCTCCCTGTCGCGTATTACTCTCATACCCTGAATGACGCAGAACGCAATTATTCCACGACGGAAAAAGAACTTTTAGCAATCGTCAACTCGATAGAACATTTCCGTCCATATCTATACGGCAGAACGTTTGTCATTTACACAGACCACCGACCACTTCAATGGTTGTTTAACTGCAAAAAACCCTTGTTGAAATACGCGACATCTTATCACCTATGAAGGCGACACCTGTTACCCAGTCGATAAAACAACATGTATAAAGAGATGCTCCACCTTTTGTTCTACGTTCTTTTGTCTCATATTGTATTATATATTCGCCTTTTTTAATTCTGTTAAAACTTCTTGATACATTCAATAAATAAATAAGTGTTGGTTATTTTTTCCTACATAATTATTGAGTGTCTGCCAAGATCACGGCACAATTTGCGGATTAAAATTGCAACAGGTTATGGGCCCAGGCCTCTATTAAAAATGGCTGATGCAACGAGAGTTACAATCGAGAAATTAAACAATGATAATTATTATACATGGAAGTATAAACTCGAACTCTTGCTGGTAAAAGAAGAATGCTGGGAAGTAATCGTTGGGGAAATGCCTAATCCCAAAACAATTGCGTGGCAGAAGAAGGACGATAAAGCACGTGCTACGATCGGTTTACTCGTGGAGGACAATCAATTGATACACGTTAGAGAAGCAACACATGCAAAGGATGCCTGGAACTCATTAAAAAATTACCATGAAAAATCCACGTTATCTACGAGAGTGATTTTATTGAAAAGTATCGTCAATCAGAGGCTTGACGAGAGTGGTGATATGGAAGAGCATGTAAGTACCATTATGAATAAAATAAATAAATATGCTGCTCTAGGTGAACCACTTACCACTAAGTTACAAATCGCCATAATACTTGGAAGTCTGCCAAATTCATATGACACTCTAGTCACTGCTCTCGAATCACGATCAGAGGATGAGTTAACATTGGCATTAGTAAAAGGAAAGTTAATTGGCGAGTATAAGAGAAAGAAAAACTCCAGTGACGAAACTCAAGGTGAGTCAGCGTTAAGGTCATTCAATAGTATTAAAAATTGCTATTTTTGCAAGAAGCCAGGGCACTTTCGCAATGAATGTACACGGTACAAGCAATGGAAAATTAAAAAGAATAAAGAAAAACAGCATGCTGGCAAAGTCGAATCGGATGATACTGACGACGAAAGGGAGGAATATCATTGTTTCATTGCACATGACAAGAAATTCGTTGAGGCATCTATTTGGTGCATAGATTCAGGCGCCACTAGCCACATGAGCAGCGATAAAAGTTTTTTCAGAAATCTCACGCAACTGAACAATGTAGTTAAGTTGGCTGATGGAAAAACCACGTACACTCAAGGTATTGGCAGTGGTGAATTAAGATGTATGAAGCCTAATGGAAAAGCTACATGCATTGAGGTCAGAAACGTACTCTATGTGCCCAGCTTACATGGAAACTTGCTGTCAGTGAGAAAGCTGGTTGAGAATGGATACAACGTCAAGTTTGGGCGACAAGGATGCGACATAATGAAAGCCGACGTAGTTGTTGCACAGGGTGAGATGTGCGATGGGTTATATAAATTGATACAGTGTCATAAAGTGAAGCAGGCACTATTATCACACACTGACAAATGCCAACATACGTGGCACCGCAAACTGGGCCACCGCGATCTGTCAGCAATTAAATTACTAGAGAAAGACAGATTGGCTAACGGAATAAGAATTGTGGACTGTGGAACTAGAGTTTCGTGCAGTGCGTGCATTAAGGGGAAGATGTCAAGAAAATCCTTTCCAAAGAGATCAACTACGACAACAAGTGCCGTATTGGATCTGTTGCACACAGACCTCTGTGGCCCTATGCGCACGACAACTCCTGGTGGGAAGAAATATATATTGACCGTAATCGATGATTACAGTCGGTTCACAGTCATTTACCTGTTGAGGAATAAGTCTGACACGACTGAAGCAATTCAAACATACGTGGAAATGGTGAAGACGAAATTCAATTGCAGGCCCAAAGCGATCAGATCTGACAGAGGAAGAGAATATGTGACAGGTGAATTGAAAAGTTTCCTAGACAGCAATGGGATCAAGATGCAGCTCACGGCGCCCTATTCGCCACAACAGAATGGGGTGGCTGAAAGAAAAAATCGATACTTAATGGAAATGGCAAGAACGATGTTGATTGATGCAAAAATGGCAAAAGAGTTTTGGGGTGAAGCAGTTCATACGGCAATATATTTACAAAATGTATTACCCTCCAGTGCTACAGGGAGAACACCGTATGAATTATGGGAATCGAAATTACCCAATTTAAGTGACATACACATTTTTGGCTGCGATGCATATGTTCAAGTGTCAGAACAATTTCGTGGAAAGCTAGATGCCAAAGCTCAATTACTCACTTTTGTAGGATACGAAGAAGGCTCTAAAGCTTATCGTCTTGTGGATAAAAATACAAGAAAAATAAAGGTAAGCAGAGATGTCGTATTCGTTAATGAGCATTTATTCAATTCAGGTTCAAGTGTTGAAATCATGTCGCAACACGAGAAAGATGATGAAATGCACTATGAGCAAATTGATAATGGAGAACCGATCGACGATACCATCAGTATTAAGAATGAGACGGATGACGAAGTTTTTGAAGATTCCAATTCACGAAAACTAGTGAAAGCAGAGGGAGCTGGAATAAACTCAACACCAAGAACTTCGCACCGTCAAAGAAAACCACCTGAAAGGTATGGTGAAATAGTAAAGCTATCATTTCATAAAATAGAACCACGTACAGCAAAGGAAGCCTTGCTTCAACCTGATGGCGAAAATTGGAAAAGGGCAATGAATGAGGAAATGGAGTCGTTGTTAGCAAACGACACCTGGGATCTTGTCGATTTGCCCGAAGGAAGAAAAGTCGTCGGTAGTAAATGGGTGTTCAAACTGAAGCAGGATGATTCTGGAAGACCAAAATACAAGGCCCGTCTGGTCGCACAAGGTTTTTCGCAGAAATATGGGCAGGACTATGATGAAGTATTTGCACCCGTGGTAAGACATGTTACCATTAAAGCACTACTCACACTAGCAGGAAAAAGGAAATATCAAGTAAGGCAATATGATGCAAAGACTGCATTTTTAAACGGAAGACTGAAGGAGAGCATATATATGGCACAACCCGAACTTTACGTTAGTGCTGATAAAGAAACAAAGGTGTGCAAATTAAAAAGAAGCATTTACGGCCTAAAACAATCAGCAAAAGCGTGGTACGATGAACTAAAAAATGTCCTCGAGAAGAAAAATTTTACGCAAAGCAATGCTGATCCATGCCTTTACATTATGAATGAAGAAACAAAACTGTTTCTCATCATATACGTAGACGATCTTCTGTTAGCAGGAGACAATGCGCCCGTAATGGATCAAGCCGAGGAAGTGATCAAAGGATCATTCAAGATAGTTGCTCTTGGTGAACCAAAGACTTTCCTAGGATTCAACGTCATACGAGATACTGATGGGATATTTTATCTTGACCAGAAATCGCATATAGAGAATCTTGTTAATGACACAAAATTGAAAAATGCGAAAATATCAAGTATACCGATGGATTTAGGTTATGAGAAAGTTAACGATAATGAAGACATCCTTGAAGATAAATTGAAGTATCAAAGACTAATCGGAAGACTATTGTATTTGGGAATACATGCACGTCCTGACATACTAGCCAGCGTGTGTATTCTCAGTCAGCGCAACGCAAGCCCAAGGAAAATAGATTGGAATGAAGGAATGAGAGTAGTAAGGTATCTCAATGGGTCAAAGAACTTACAATTAAAATTGGGAAATGATGACACATCGACATGCAGTAGATTGATCATATATTCAGATGCAAATTGGGCATAAAATGTCCAAAATAGAAAATCAATTAGTGGACATGTCGTTCAATTGTATGGTACAACAATAGCTTGGGGATGCAAAAGGCAAACCTGCGTCGCATTATCCACAACAGAAGCAGAGTATATTGCCTTGGCTGAGGCATGTAAAGAAACAATTTGGATTCAAAGACTACTAATAGATATGGGTGAAATTCTAGACAATGAGGTAACAGTATATGAGGATAATCAAAGTTGTCTAAGTCTATTGGAAAATCCTAAACTGTCAAATAGAACAAAACACGTCGACACAAGGTATCACTTTATAAAAGATTTATATAAAAATAATAAAATGAGTTTTTTGTACTGTCCAACTAGTGAGATGATAGCAGATATAATGACTAAACCATTGGGACGTTTGAAATTAAACAAACAACGCAATGCTATGGGACTGAGATGCTGGATCAAATAAAGGCTGATACAATACAGATGTCGAGGGGAAGTGTTGAAATACGCGACATCTTATCACCTATGAAGGCGACACCTGTTACCCAGTCGATAAAACAACATGTATAAAGAGATGCTCCACCTTTTGTTCTACGTTCTTTTGTCTCATATTGTATTATATATTCGCCTTTTTTAATTCTGTTAAAACTTCTTGATACATTCAATAAATAAATAAGTGTTGGTTATTTTTTCCTACATAATTATTGAGTGTCTGCCAAGATCACGGCACAATTTGCAGATTAAAATTGCAACAACCCTCTTCAAAATTAGTAAGATGGCGATTGAAACTAGAAGAATATAGTTACGAAATTAGATATAAACCAGGATGTATAAATTCAAACGTAGATGGACTTTCACGACTTATTGCAATGAATCAAGCGCCAATATACGATCTCAAACATATCAAGATTTTATAAAATTCCATTATACACAACTACAGCCGGTAGAATTTCCAGTAGAGACTCGAAGCCTCGCAGAGATCAACGAACCAATTGTTTTAATTTGGTCCTTTGGTAGATTTAGACGAAAGTAACCAATATTCCGAATACATACAATCAAATTTTGACTTAACCGACTTACAGCCTACCTTACATGACGCATCTATTTTAAAAAACGAAAATCAGACAGTATATCTGGTATTTCCATCAAACCTACATTTCAATAAGGTAGAATACAAACACTTATTCAAATACCTCCAATCACTGCATTCTAAAATTCACAGCAATGGTTTTGTTTTTATTTATCCTCATAAGAGCACCAATTTGAAATCAAATCTATTGTACGAAATACTAAAATACGTATTTGCTACAAACGACGTAAAGATATTCCATAATTATAAAATAACGCCAAAAATATAAGACGAAATAAATAAAATTTTGCAAGAAAATCACGATAATAAACTAACGGGACATTTTTTATTCAATAAAACATATAATAGAATCAAAGAACATTATTATTGGCCTACAATTAAGATGGATATTCGGAATTATATAAAGTCATGCCACTCCTGTCAAATTAACAAAACGAATTTCAAACCAACTAAGCAACCCATGGAAATTACCTCAACATCTAACTTTCCATTTAATAGAATAACTATAGACATAGTAGGTCCATTACCTTTAACAGAATCAGGAAATGGATTCATTCTAACTGCACAGGATGATCTAACGAGACATTGTTTTGCCTATGCACTACTAAACCACGAATCAATAACCGTAGCTAAAACCCTAGTTAAATTATTTATGCGATTTGGAATTCCTAAATCAATCCATTCCGATCAAGGACCTGACTTTATGTCGGACCTAATAAAAAACTTCAGTAGCTTGTTTAAAATCAAACACATCACCACAACTCCTTATCACCCACAAACTAACGGCTCTCTTGAACGCTACCATCTAACACTCAAGGACTACCTAAAACATTATGTCAAACCTAATCAAACTGATTGGGATGATTACATTCCATTTGCTACATTCAGATACAACACAACAATAAACAAGTCCACTAACCATAGACCTTACGAATTACTTTTCGGTCGCAGTGCATATTTACCTTCTTCTATTACACAAGAACCTGAATTCAAATATACCTACGACGATTATGTATCTTCTTTAAAGAATAAATTAAATATCTCATTTAAATTAGTAAAGGAAAATTTAATTAATTCAAAAAACAAAAGTAAAGAATATCACGATAAAAAGTGTAACCCTGTTGAATTCAAAGTTGATAATCTTGTATGTATTCACTGTTGACTTCGCATATGGACCACCTACCACGAGACTGCTCAACCAAAACGATACACGCCGAAGTTGAAACATGGAAATATGTTTCGAACAACCAATGGCTCTATGTTTTATAATATCCAACTACTCTGACGGTCATATGCGGGGAAGATAAGGACCACATTCAATCTGTTCGGAATGAATTAGAGAATATAGAAAATAAGGCAGAAATACTCAATGCCTTAACCGGAAGTAGTCACGAGAATCGCAAACGACGCGGATTAATCAACGGAGCTTCTTACATATTAAACTGGTTGATAGGAACGCCGGACGCGGATGACGCTCAATATTATACCGAAAGCATTAAATCTCTTTTAAATGATAATAGACAAACTCAAGTTCTTCTAAGATCTCAAATACAAGTCGTTACGAGTACAATAAAGAACTTCAATAACTCCATATAATCTTTAAAACAAACAGAAACTATAATGAACAGCAATATGAAAACAATCAACAAATACATGGTACAAACAGGAAATCTCATCTCTGATCTTTCGGTACAGTCAATTATTTTGCAACAAGTTTCCACTTTATTATCTCTGTGCACTCAAATCTCTGACTATTACAACAAATACATCGAAGCGATTATCCTAAGTAACCACAATATAATTTCTCCATTTTTAATAACACCCAAAGACCTTTGTGAGGAATTGGCCAATTATAACGGCGAATTCGAATTAGTAATCACACCAAGTTACAAGAACCTTCCAAAAATATATAAATTAATCAAGCTTCAGAATATAATGATGAACGACCTCGTAGTATTCGTTATCAAGATGCCGCTCGTGAGGAGGACAACTTTCGATTTGTATCACCTAATACCCTTACCTGTCCAACATTTAAACAATTCAATCTTTTCATTTATTATACCACGAAAACCGTACCTACTCCTCTCTCAATCTAAATCCCATTATACTCTCCTATCGGAAATGAAGGATTGTAATGAGTACCTGGACGGGAAGTACTTATGCACCGATATACACACGGCAAAAACTACCGAAGACTCCACCTGCGAAGTATTACTGTTGACTTCGCATATGGACCACCTACCACGGGACTGTTCAACCAAAACGATACACGCCGAAGTTGAAACATGGAAATATGTCTTGAACAATCAATGGCTCTATGTTTTGCAACGTCCTACTACTCTGACGATCATCTGCGGAGAAGATAAGGACCACATGGAGGATATTGTCCTTCAAAGAACAGGGATGCTGCAACTACACAATAACTGCAAAGGATATACTATGCTGTTCTCTTTAGAACCTACCAGCCAGGTGAATAAAAATATAACCCACTACGTTCCAAGAATGAACATGATATCGAGTGACTGTTGTATATCAGCATCCGACTATATTAAACAAGTCACACCAACAGCTTTAAACCCAATTAAACTCGTGAATATCGATTTAAACGACTTAAAATATAACAACAAGAAACTCAACGAATTCGACGAAATACTAACTCAACGATTGAAGGAACCATTTATTGTCACGCACACGAGTTGGTACACAATAATCCTATGCGTAATTGGTGGCATTCTATTTCTAATCATTTGCGGAAACTGCTGCCATTGGCTGGGATGTTGGAGGTTGCTGAAACGACTATGCTGCTTCACCAGAAGTCCTAACACAGGGGAAATAATACCTCCTACAATAAAGAATTTTGTCAACTGCACCTTTGACTCAAGCGACCACACGGAACATCGAGAACATTCTACAGAATTGGCTATATACGAGAGGCAAAGGGAAATCCAAGTTTCTACAGAACCAACCATGGATCAACCTCAGCCGCGATCAACGCCGCCATCTACAAACAGATACTATTTCCGATCCAATGTATCACGACCTCGGAAAAGTACAACACCTTTATAACCCATACACATGTATCGTAATTACTAACCTTTCAATTTGTAAACTACTTTAAGCTTAATTGTATCTATAAACTAATATTTATGAACTACGAACTAAGATCACAAGGAAAAATTTTAAATGTAATTCGAAGACTACGATCTTCGAACTAAAAGTGTTGGATGACCAACACGACCAAACAAACACCACTCCATCACCTCGCAAACATTACTCATCCGAAACATCCTAGTCCAGATTTCTAATCCTTACTCATCCTGAACCTCGTACCCTTCCTGAGTCACACTATCCCTTGACCATCGTCCCTACCCCTACCCATCTCTACCAATAACTTATAAACGCCTGCAATACCGAAAAACAGACAGAAAGAGTCTAGTCTTCAGTCGACGTAATAGTTGTACGAGTTTCTTCTCTTCAATAAAGTGTTGGAATCCAACAATATCTATTGATTACGCTGTTCTTGTTGATCAACAAACAATAGTTTTTACGAACGGCACCCGACTGCGTATGTGATATCTTGCGAAGAAGTTATCCGAAATCCAAAAACCAACTATATTCTTAATGTAGATGAGTGTGGTTATAGCATGAACAAGGATCTTTTCAAAAAAACAATAAATGGCAAAATGATAGCTATTTTACGAAAAAATACTGAATATTTTCATATATTCGGTTGCTGTTGAGCGCGGAAGCGGACACGCCGCTTCCAGTACCGCGCTCAGCAAAAAAAACTCCGAACAAGAGAAAAAACGCAACAAAGCGAGATTTATGCCAGGGAAGAACATCGACGTTAGGCACTCGAGAAACACACGTGCGTGCCAGTACTCAGCCCTGGCATAAATCTCCAAAACTCGCAACTAGCAAACTCCTCAAGGATAAGGCATTGTCACATTGCGCAGCAGGCCTAAACAAAGGCACGGCCAAAGTGGTGTTTATGACAGGGGCTGGGTCCGTCGGCAGCGTGCTGGCCAAAAATCCGGCATCTGCAGGCCAGCCCAGACCTCTGCATAAACTTGGCTACACTTTCTCTAAACGACGACGACAACGACGACCAGGAAAGCAGGAACGCTACCAACCAAATCAACACTCCCACGCGACACGCACCCCCTTCCAAGGGCATCGCGTAAGGGCGAGTTGGAAGGAAGGAGACAGCATAGGAGTCTTGAAAAGGCCCAGCGCGGAAAAAAGCGGGGACTTGGTTCTGAAAAATCATCAGCTACGAACACATCTTCGACCATCAGCATTGTAAACCTAAAAATAACTTGAACCACATAAGCAAATCTTGTACATAGTCAAACTCTCAACTCAATCAGTCTCTAACTCCTCCAGCCGGAATAAGTAAATTATTTCGGAAAGACGCAAGCCCGACGTTGAGTGCCGATCGTTTACTCAACGGATACCGCGAGCCGCAACAGTTGCTTTTTTGTTAATAAAAGAAAAAGTATTGCATATATCGCAATTATCCTAGTTCATGCTATAGGGAGACCAGTTCTAAAGATACTGTATAAATTTCATGTTGATATCTTGAATAATTTTTTCGTTATCACATATGCAGTGCCGAAAAATGTAGTTTCGAGAAAAAACAGCTTTAAAGTTTCACGTCCAGTTGTTATACCTGCACGCGGTACATTTCAACAGGCTATAACTTCGTTAGTTTTTCAAATTTCAGTTTAATATTTGGTAGATATATTTTCGAGACTACATGCTAAAAGAAAATGCAAAAAAAAATTCAATTTTTTAAATCCCACAAGGTAGAAAGGCACCTTAACTACCAAACGTGCCATGAATATGTAAGCTCGGCACTTCGCCCAACATTGAGAAATCGAGTAAGAAGGCGAGTGTGAGCCTTTCCTTCTACTTTTGCAACAGCTGAAATTCGACCTAGCGATAATCAACATACGATTCTAAGTCTCAATTGCGCCCGCATTCTCATTTTTCGACTTATGTATGTAGACACAATGAAAGTACTATAACGAAACAAAAATTTCGAAATTTTGTTTTAGTGGACATGCACGTTTTAAGACCACCTGATCATATTGTGAATATTAAAAAAAAAGAAATTTTTTTTGAGCCCATGTACATTAGTCGCCTCACTTGAGAAGTAGAAGGGATATATGTATTCCCACGTATACATTGATCTCTCGCTCGCTATTCGTCGCGACAGTTACACACACATGTGGACTACCTGAGAGCAAGAGAGCGAGATAGATAAATGGGCGGTCCGACCCCTTGTTCCTGTGCCGTCCCGTGAGACTTCAAGTGAGGCGACTACTGTACGTATGCTATTAACATGATTGTGTCAACGGCTAAATGAATTTCAATGAAACTTTACATTTAAGTTTTATGTTCTCGTTTTAAGGTTTGATTAGATTTTGAGCGTAATCAGCTCATGTATAACGATGATTATCCATCTTGTAGTTTTTTAATTATTCCGATACATTGTATTGTTACGAGCGCGAACGCGAGATCCTGGATTCGGTCGAGGGCAGTACTCGACCGGTGGTTTTAGGTATGATTAGGAAAGAGAAAGGAGTTCCAGACGAACCAGGGGCTATATACCCTGGGAGCCGTAGGAGGAGGTTACGTGGACGAACCAGGGGCTCTATACCCTGGGAGCCACTAGAAAGAGTAGACGAACCAGGGGCTTTATACCCTGCGAGTCACGTAGGATTTTAGGATGTTTTTAGGATCTTGCTCTGTCGTAATGGTACACCTCGAGCAGTGAAGGTGTACCGGGTTCGTGAGATACCCCTAGTCTTACTGTTAATAGGGTTCAGGGTTGTATTAAGTGAATAATGCAAGTGAGGATAACTACTTGAATATATTCTAGTCGATGCTCAAGTACAATGGTCAATTAACAGAACTAGTACTATTGCTAGGTTGCCTTGACGGCGAAAGTTCTATGTCGGCTTTTACGCAGTGCATTCGCGGGAGCTACTTCTAAATTAGTCTAATGAACACTCACTAATAAAACCGCTAAGGTAGGTACGTTGCTTGATTGGGATTATAGCCCGATCTTGCCTCGAGTGTCAAAGTAACGTTGTGTGTGTTGAGAGTTTTAGAAAAACTGAGCTCATCGAGTAAGAAAATGCGGCCCTTATATACTAGAAATTGAGCCCTTACAGTAGTGGGGCATTACCATATAAGGTAATGAAAATTGGGCCGGGTGCTCACATATGGCATGAGTCAACCCCGTCCGGGGGGGTTGTACGCTAGATCATCGGGACAACGCCCAAGCTACCAAACGTTTTGGTCCCATACATGAATGATATGTAACAGTATATGTACATTAGGCAATTATGTAGATGATTGACGACCTCACCGATTTCGATGACCTTGAAATATGTTGTCAAGGTCACTATTCTGTACAACTTTTCCCTATAGATTTTACCGCCGCGCCGCTTGGCCTTCGTCTTCCAAATATTCGCAAAAATAATTTTATTGGCGTCATTCACTGACTGTCGGTTCAAAGCTACAATTTCAGACATTTTTTCCTGCAACAAAAAGTAAGAATATGGAACTTCGTTTCATGAGCCCTGCGGAGCAAAAAATAAAATAACCCCCACGACTTGAACAGTAACATATTAAATTTGTTTTGCTAAATGGGGGGCTGCGCCCCTCAGACGCCCCCAAACATCTACACTAACTAATACCGATACCCATTTTTAATATAATATATCTTGGAAACTAAGGCCAAGCGGCGGTAACATGTATAGGGAAAAGTTGTTCACAACAGTGACCTTGACAACATATTTCAAGGTCATCAAAATCGGCGAGGTTCTTAATCATTTGCATAATTACCGTACAGTATTTGTAAAAAATTTTTGAAACGTTTTATACAAATCTTAAAACGGATTAAGATCACTAGAAAGGAAAAATTAAACGAAATCTTATACATTGCATGCATACCTAACCACATTAACAACGTATGCCACAAATATTACAGAATAATGTTGTTGAAAGCAGTCTCACTCGTAAAGCGTTAATTAAGAAATAAATATTTTAAAATTGAAAACAAGTAAAATTTGTTAAAATGAAAAGCGACTCTACGCCAGTACCGTGGACGCTATAATCTTCAACAGCAAATATTTTTTAAAGATATGATCTAAACAGAAGAATTAATTACACTGTTCAACACGAATTTTGTTTTTCCGTACCCACTAGGTGATTCTTGTAGAGCTCTGTTTCCTAAACACGTATGTGAAAATGGAATTGCTGTATCACCCTCAGTTTTCGAAAAACACGAGTTTTTGTGAAAACGTTCAATTTTGGGTAAAAACGAGGTATTACGCGAAAATTAAAAACATCAGACAGTTCCACTTAATCTTAAAAGATAGAGGAGAGATTCTTGAATATGCTAACATCGATAGTTATAATATTTTGTGCTTTTGAATGGTTGTAAATGATCGCCAAAGTTTGAAAAAATGTCGAAGTACGTACTTTATACACAACACTTTTGTATATTTACGGAAAGTTCTTTACCTGACACGAAATCTATACACAGGATCTGATTCTGCAGACATTTCTGAAGAAGAAACTGTCCAACAGAAGTGTAGAAGCCGTTCTCAATTGTCACAGGTCGAGAAAATGTGTGTTGGCAACGCGTACACGACGTTTGACCGCCACGCGGCCATCGCTTGCCTATCTCGGCGCGGCAGTGCCGTAGCTACCTACAAGCGAAACTGGTATAATGATGCAATAGGGTATGCACTCTGTATACAGGGTGTTCAGCCACCCTTGGGAAAAATTTTAGTGGGGGATACTAGAGGCCAAAATAAGACGAAAATTAAGAATATTAATTTGTTGATGGAGGCTTTGTTAAAAAGTTATTAACAATTAAATTCAAAAATTTCAAATCGTTCTGGAAAAATTATTTTAGGTTGCGGGGTCAATTATAATCATTTTTGGTGAATAGACATACCCTCGAAATCCTACCCACTTTCTAGAAAAAAATTCGAGAAGGTGTGAAATTTCTCGACGTAAAATAATAATTTCAAATCGTTCTGGAAAAATTATTTTCGATTGCGGGGGTCAATTAAAATCATTTTTGGTGAATAGACATACCCCCGAAATCCTGTGCATTTTTTGAGAAAAAAATTCAGTACAGGCGGAACTTTAAACGTTAATAACTTTTTAACTAAGCCTCCATCAACAAATTGGTGTTCTTGATTTTCGTTTTATTTTGGCCTCTAGAATCTCCCATTAAAATTTTTCCCAGAGGTGGCCGAACACCCTGTATAATATGTTTGATTTTTTTTGTATCTTTTATTGCTTAATATATTTGTATACTCTAGGATACTAATCACTGAATAAAATTTTCAAAATCCATGCAAACTTATCAATGGAATCACTCGAACATGTACGCTTTTCTTAGAAAGATCTGGAGTAAATTCTTGCTATTCACACTTCGCTCTTAGGAATATTATTCCTATTCTGTGAGGCAACCCAACAATAAAATATTGTTTATTTTTTTACGGCTTTATTTTTAAAAAACCATTCATATACATACAATCAACATCGAAATTGTTTAGAAATGGAAATGATCGAGAAATATTTTGCACAAATCCACAAACAGATTAAAAAATCAAAAATGATAAACATATACAGGAATTGGGAGCCTAAGATATTATCGGTGTCGCATCCATTATGCATAGCTACGGCACTGCCGAGCCGAGGTAGGCTAGCGATGGCCGCGTGGCGGTAAAACGCCGAAAACGTGTTGCCAATACACATTTTCTCGACCTGTGACAATTGAGAACGGCTTCTACACTTCTGTTGGACAGTTTCTTCTTCAGAAATGTGTGCAGAATCAGATCCTGTGTATAAATTTCGTGTCAGGTAAAGAACTTTTCGTAAATATGCAAAAGTATTGTGTAGAAAGTACGTACTTCGACACTTTTTCAAAGTTTGGCGATCATTTACAACCGTTCAAAAGTACAAAATATTATAACAATCGCTGTTAGCATATTCAGGAATCTCTCCTCTATCTTTTAAGATTAAGTGGAACTGTCTGATGTTTTTAATTTTCGCGTAATACCTCGTTTTTACCCAAAATTGAACGTTTTCACAAAAACTCGTGTTTTTCGAAAACTGAGGGTGATACAGCAATTCCATTTTCACATTCGTGTTTAGGGTACGAAGCTCTATAAGAATTACCTAGTGGATATTGAAAAATAGAAAACAAAATTTAATTTGTAGAACAGTGTTATTATAGAAATACATTATACTGAGTTTTCCCGCTATGGTTTTCAATAACCGTATCAATTTGTTACGCAGAATTAAATGTTGTATATTTTACTTAACTTTGCGTGACAAAGTAATTGAAATGTTAGTAAAACAACAACGTGCACGTTTCCGCTCAATGGAAATCACGGGAAGGTAGTAGAGTTCTTCTATCAGGAGGAAAATGTAAAAAAAATTATTTATTTGTAACATCACTACGCGCCGAATATTAAAACGTCCACATACGTCTTGCCCTTTTCTATTCCCCTCTGAATTCATTACTGCGAAATGGAACACATTAAATCGACGTCTAAACTGACTGCTATTCATGCAATAGAATTTTAGTTTTAATTATTGCTCTTTAACAAACTGTGGGGAGTAGGCTATGTACGTCTATGTCCCTCTTTCTTCTTTCTCGCCATTACTACGGCCTAGCAACCCGCGAGGAGTATAAACAAAGCAGTGTCGTCAACCTGCATGAGTCTCTGCTGTAACAGCAGATAAAGGAGATAGAGATAAAGATTATTTGATTCTAAACCGTCTTAAGATTTATGTAGAAAGTTTTAAAATATTTTTACAAATAATGTATATCTATCGGAATAATTAAAAAACTACAAGACGTATAATCATCATTATCCGTGAGCTGATTACGCTTAAAATGTAATCAGACCTTAAAATGAGAACATGAAACTTAAATGTAAAGTTTCATTGAAATTCATTCAGCCGTGTAGACACAATCATGCTAATACCATACGTACATAGGCACAACAAAATTTCTTTTTTTTAAATATTCACAATATGATCAGGTGGTCTTCAAACGTGTATTTCCGCTAAAGCAAATTCTCGACATTTTTTTTTCGTTATGGTACTTTCATTGTACCTACATACATAGGTCGAAAAGTAAAAATGCTGTGGCAATCGAGATTTGGAATCGTATGCTGATTATTGCTAGGTCGAATTTCAGCTGTTGCAAGAGTAAGAAGGAAAGGCTCGCACTCGCCTTCTTTCTCGATTTCTCAAAGTTGGGCGAAGTGCCGAGCTTACATACAAGTGGCATGTGTAGTAGTAATGTCAACTTTCCCCACCACTTCGTTAGACGTTAAGAAAATTTATCGTTGCTACAATTATACCAAATTTGGCCACACTGGCTGACGAGCCCAGCTGTAAGCTGTTCACGAACAGCAATGTATTCCCGGTATAAGAAACTGGTATTTGACACATTGTAATTTGACGTGGCCCACTGACATGTTTTTCACAGGAGAAATACTTCACCTCACTGGAAAAATCAACCAGGCTGTAATTCCGAAAGGCCCCAGTGGCAATATGACATGAAATTTGGAGAAGGAGGAAGGGAAGAGTTATGGATTTCAAATATAAAATTTTAATTTCGAGTTTTAATAGCTTCCAAGATTTTCGTAAAAAATTTTCGCTCTATACAATTAAATTCTGCCTATACGTATACTTCCTTGGCAGCGTATACGTGAGCCCATAGCCACCGCTTATCTACTGTTTCTATAAAGACATTTAATCGTTTTCGAGCACAGTATAGGCTTTACCTCCAAATGGCACACCCCTCCGATTGCCATTAAAAGGTATAGCCGAATAAGGGGGTCAACTGTGCCCCCAAACAGAATTGAACGAACGATGGGTCATTCGATAGCTTATCCAAAAAAACCCTGTGTGCCAATTTTTAACTTGAAATCTCGACCATGGGGATAGTAATGGGGTGAAAACGAAAATCATGTTTTTCAGATTTCCTGATTAAAGAACCAGGTAGTAAAAAATAAAAAACCGCAAAAAATGCCGAACAATGTCGATTACGTATTGAAGGCGGTCCAGAATTACTTTTATACTTTTACAGTAAACAGGTATTGCTATTACTATTATTATCAATTTTTTCAGATTTTTTATTATGCGGCGCTGCAGTGAAAAAAAATAAAAACCGATTTTTTCCTCATTTTCAGCGTATTACAGTAACTTACACGTTGAATTTTTATGCATTCTTCAATATATGAGTGTTTTGTAGACTGTTTAATGTTTGTACACTAAGCAGAATTACATAACAATTGAAACAAATAAAATAAAGCCAACCATTGAGTGCATATATCCAAAAACTCAACGATAATTTCAACGGCGTTGATGGCGCAGCGTTAGAGTGACCAACTGGAGAGCCGCTGGAAGTTTTTTTACCAGGTTCGAGTCTCTCTTCTGAACTTAGTATTTTTTTTTCAAATTCTAACTATATAACAATGTTTTATATTTATTTATGAATGTTCCAAAAGTATTTTACAAATATTTTAACTTGAAATATGTATAAATATAAATTTGGAGCATTTTTGGCGTCTTTATTTTTTTTTTGCGAACCACGATTATTGTTTAACATCTCTTAAACTGAAATTAATGTGAAATGTTAATTTTCAAATCTCTTACCTTTGACTATTGTGAATGGATCGGAGCTGAATATTGTATATTGGCTTACTATTACTTCTTCTCCCCCTTGGATGAAGCAGATATTTCCTTCTTGTTCTCTTTCTTTGATAAATATGTATGTTTGCTACGGCTTCAGTATCTAACGAAGACATGTAAGGGTTATTATCCTTTCCTTACTGCTGGTTTTAAAGATAATGGAAACACTTGTAGGACCACCCTCTACGGACCATGCCAAGTAATTATGTATAAATCCCATCGTATACAGTAGCTTGAAATGAGTAATTAAAAAATACATTGGGAAACCCGAACGCGACAATCACCCATTGACCTAACCGGTCTGTGTTAGAGATTTGAAAACTAACATTTCACATTAATTTCAGTTGTAAGAGATGTTAAACAATAATCGTGGTTGACAAAAAAAGATAAAGACGAAAAAACGCTCCAAAATTACATTTATACATATTTCAAGTTAAAATATTTGTAAAATACTTTTGGAACATTCATAAATAAATATAAAACATTGTTATATAGTTAGAATTTGAAAAAAAAAATACTAAGTTCAGAAGAGAGACTCGAACCTGGTAAAAAAACTTCCAGCGGTTCTACAGTTGGACACTCTAACGCTGTACCATCAACGCCGTTGAAATTATCGTTGAGTTTTTAGGATATATGCACTCAATGGTTGTCTTTATTTTATTTGTTTCAATTGTTATGTAATTCTGCTTAGTGTAGAAACATTAAACAGTCTACAAAACACTCATATATTGAAGAATGCATAAAAATTCAACGTGTAAGTTACTGTAATACGCTGAAAATGATATAGCAATACCTGTTTACTGTAAAAGTATAAAAGTAGTTCCGGACCGCCTTCAATACGTAATCGACATTGTTCGGCATTTTTTGCGGTTTTTTATTTTTTACTACCTGGTTCTTTAATCAGGAAATCTGAAAAACATGATTTTCGTTTTCACCCCATTACTATCCCCACGGTCGAGATTTCAAGTTAAAAATTGGCACACAGGGTTTTTTTTGGATAAGCTATCGAATGCCCCATCGTTCGTTCAATTCGGTTTTGGGGCACATTTGACCCCCTTATTCGACTATACCCTTTATAGTAAATGTGGAAGATGGGGGTGTGAATTCTAAATATAAAATGTTATCTTTGGGAATTTCATATTTCCCGAGATATTAGGTATGGTTTGGCTATTTTTCATTTCGTCATATTTGACGCCATTAGCTTCCCGTTCATTATTCAACAGTTAATTATACTCAATTATTTTCATACACAATTATATTTAACATTCAATATTCAATAACTGAAATCGACTACATTTGTATTTTAAGGTTACTCATTATTCGAGGTGTGTAAATTAAGTAATGAGACTGGCAACGTATCGTTCAATCTGTCAACATTTGAAATTCAGAACTTGGAGAGACGGTAGGTGAACGTGTGATACGCCTTTGATACAAGTTTGTACTCGCTAGAGACATTTGGTTGCCCGTAGCAATTGTTTTCGTAAAACAGTTCTTTCTAGTGTGTTCTAAAAATGAGTCAAAAGTCATGCTGGTTTGTTTTTGCGATAGCCAGGGAATCGTCCACAAACAATTTGTGCCGCAAGGCCAAATGGTCAATCAATACTTTTACCGAAAGGTTCTAGGCAAACTGCGAAAAAGGGTTATGCGTGTGAGGCCAAACATCAAGAACAACTGGGTGTCGCATCACGACAATACGCCTTGTCACCCAGCAATTTCAGTAAATGAGTTTTTGACTAGTAAAAACATTCCTGTGGCTCTTCAGCCTCCTTATTTGCCTGACTTGAGTCCTTGTGATTTTTCCTCTTCCCGAAATTGAAGAATCACCTCAAGGGACGTCATTTTGGGATACTCGAAAACATTGAAGCGGCTGTAACCGACCAGCTGAAGGCTACACCAGTATCCGAGTTCTAGCACTGCTATGAGAATTGGAAGAATCGTCTCCAGCGCTGTGTGGCTTCCCAAGGAAGTTATTTTGAGGGAGACAATATTGAATTGTAATTCGATACGAATAAAAAAATTTAAAAAAATCAGTTTCGTTACTTAATTTACACACCTCGTATGTATTGGTTTTCGGCCGTCGTGATGTATTTATAAAAACACATTTTTCAACATTGCCATAAGTACAGTGTATCTGATAAAGTTTAATTGAATCATTTTTGGTCATCGAAATAAAATTGTAATACAATTTGAGAAAATACGGCTAAATATTAAGTTGAAATTAATCATTTTTGATTACCGAAATTAAAATGTGTAATACACTTTGAAAAAATATAGGTAAATTTTAAGCGGGTTACTCTACAGAAATTGAGGCTTGATATTGTGGGATGTGAGTGTGCGAGTGACCGGAGTCAGCTGCGCGAGCCTGGAAACGAATCGATCGATTGGGTTATGAATTGACGAATGCAGAATGCGTGTGGTTTTTGTCAATCGGGCGTGTGTGTGTGTGCGGGTAGGAGAGTGTTAGGTAAGGAGTGACCGGGGAGAACGATTGGAGCGATTGAGATGTGCGGAGTGTTTTCGTGTAGTATCCGTCTTTTGGTATTCAATAAAGTTCTGTGTACAAGGTTCGTCGCGTGCATTAATCCCGCAGCAAACTACATCCTACAAATTTGGGGGCTCGTCCGGGATTTATTGCGGGGAAAAGTGTTCGTGACGGAAGTGAGTCGTGTTTGTGTTTTGTGATAAGCGATAGTGGTGTTATTTCGAGTATGGAGAAGCTCCAAGACCTGTCCGTGGTGCGGCTCAAGGAGGAACTGAGGAAGTTGGGTTTGTCCTCATCTGGCGTGAAGACCGAGTTGGTGCAGAGGTTGTTGGCGGCGGATCCGAGCGGATCGTTCGCATCGGAGGATGCGACCGAACCGGGAGCATCGAGGACGGACGAAAGCCCTGGCATTTCCCGCGAGCCGGTAGAGGTGGGTAGCAGCGAACGGGAGATGCAGCTCTTGCGGCGGGAGAATGAGCTCATGAAGCACGAGCTAGAGCTGCAGCGTCGCGAAATGGAGATGCTGCGAGGGATGCAATCTGTGGGGGCAACGGCATCGGTGGAGTCGGGACATAGGAGTCCTCGGGG
Source organism: Colletes gigas (assembly GCF_013123115.1). NCBI lineage: Eukaryota > Metazoa > Arthropoda > Insecta > Hymenoptera > Colletidae > Colletes > Colletes gigas. The sequence goes on along the minus strand of NW_025106643.1, from coordinate 7,080,004 downwards.
GAAAATGAGCATCACGGCAATTGCCGATCTCCTCAATTATTTTGATGGCGACGGGAATCAATTCGAGAGATGGGAGAAACAGTTGACGATGCTCCAAACGTCGTACGATCTGGCCGAGTCGGAATGCCGAATTTTGATAGGTTCGCGATTGCGTGGGAAAGCCCTTGATTGGTTCCACTCAAAGCCGGAATTCGTGTGGGTGTCAATCGGGCAACTTTTGGAAGAAATGCGATCGATGTACCACCATAGACCAAGTAGGACAGCGAGGAGAAAGCAATTTGAGCAGCGTGTCTGGAGGAAAGGGGAATCCTTTGGAGAATACTTCCACGACAAAATGATATTAGCGAACCGCGTTCCTATAGAGGAAGACGAGCTAGTTGAACAACTGGTTGAGGGCATTCCGGATGTGACCTTGCAGAACCAGGCCCGCATCCAACGGTTTGGGGATAAATCGCTGTTGCTCGCGGCATTCGAGAGGGTGCGATTAGATGCGGCTGGAAAATCGCATGTATGGAAAAGCCCTGCGCCGAGGAGAGAAGATCCGGTGAAGCAGGAGGTACGCGTGCAGCCCAGCGAGTCGGTAAGGAGGTGTCGTAGCTGTGGAGGGAAGGACCATGCGTCGGTGGACTGCCCGACGAAGGATAAGGGGAAGAAGTGCTTCCAGTGTCGCGAGTTCGGGCACATATCGGCGTATTGTCCGACCAAAAAACCAGCAGTTAGGGACAGTTGCGGTGTTAGCGGAGACAGCGAGAAGGGCAAGTATTGCAAAGACGCGCGAGTTAACGGGCATAATGTTAAAGCCTTGATAGATACCGGTAGCGACATAAGCTTGATGCGTGCGAGTAAGTATGTCGAGATTGGTATGCCGGAATTGACTCGAAAAGAAATTATTTTCCGCGGGGTAGGGTCGGTCAATCATAAAACTTTTGGCGAATTCGAGACGAGCATCGCGATCGATAGCGACGTATTCGGAATAAAGGTCAACGTCATTCCGGATAGTCTGACAACGCACGATTTAATTGTCGGAACCGACTTTCTAAGCGAGACGGAAATTACGATTAGGGATGGGAAAGTTCGATAAAAAAACCTGTATCGCGATGTGACCATGCGTAGCGCGGAATTCTGAGCATAGACTGTGTTTACGAATCGAACAGCGTCGATTTATCGGATATTCGGAACGAACAATATCGAGCTGCGGTGGGGCATTTAATAGCGGCGTACAGGCCGTCAAAAACTCGTGAAGTGAGTGTCGAAATGAGCATCGTGTTAAAGGACGACGAACCGGTCTATCAGCGTGCGAGGCGTTTGTCGCCAAAGGGGAAAGAGGAGGTGCAGAAACAGGTGGAAGAATGGCTGCGCGACGGTATTGTACAGCCGTCTCTGTCGGACTACGCGAGTCCAGTTGTTTTAGTGAATAAGAAAGACGGTGCGAAAAGACTATGTGTAGATTATAGATTATTGAATGCGAAGATAATTAAAGACCGCTACCCCCTTCCCCTAATCGAGGACCAACTGGATCGCCTGCAGGGTGCACGGGTTTTCAGCACTCTCGATTTAAAAAATGGTTTCTTCCACGTTTCCCTTAGCAAGGGCAGTCGGAAATACACGGCTTTCGTGATTCCCGATGGGCAGTTTGAATTTTTAAAAGTTCCGTTCGGGTTGTGTAATGCGCCTGCAGTTTTCCAAAGGTTCATAAACGCCGTGTTCAAAGAGTTGATCGCGAAAGGGGTAGTTCTGTCCTATATGGATGACCTTATTATACCTTCGGACGGGTTCGAGAGTGCGTTGGAAAGTCTGGAATCGGTATTGAAAACAGCGGCTCAGTATGGTCTGGTAATTAATTGGAAGAAGTGCGCTTTTCTACAGAGACGGGTCGAATTTTTAGGGCACATTGTTGAGAATGGAAGCGTGCGACCGTCGGAGAAGAAAACCCTGGCGGTAATTAATTTTGATAGGCCACGAAATATTAAAAACCTCCTAAGTTTCTTAGGCCTGGCGGGATACTTCCGGAAGTTTATCCGCAACTATTCGGTTATAGCACGACCGTTGACGGACTTGACGAAAGCGAATCGCGAATTTGTGTTCGGGGATAGGGAGGAGTGCGCGTTTAAACAATTAAAAATGTCGTTGTGTGAGAAGCCGGTGCTGCGATTGTACCGGGTGGGAGCAGACACCGAATTGCATACCGATGCATCGAGTGCCGGTTACGGGGCGGTTCTTTTGCAACGCGATGCGGGGAACGGCGCTCTGCATCCCATATATTATGCGAGTGGGAAGACGAGCGAAGCGGAAGCGAAGTATTCAAGCTATGAGCTGGAAGCGTTAGCCATAGTGAAAGCGGTAAAGAAATTCCGAGTCTACTTGTTAGGTGTGCCGTTTAAAATTGTGACAGACTGTAGGGCGTTTGCGTTAACCCTCAGGAAAAAAGACTTATGCGTGAGGGTGGCAAGGTGGGCACTTCTCCTGGAGGAGTTCCAGTATGTAATAAAACACAGATCGGGGAAAAGCATGCCGCATGTTGACGCGCTCAGTCGGCAACCGTTGCCTAATTGTCTGGTGGCGGGTCGCGAAGAAGAGGGGCTGATGGCTCGGCTTAGGCGAGCGCAGCATGAGGATGCTCTTCTACTGAAGATATTGGAGGCGTTCAAGGAGGGGAATCTGGATGGCTACGTCGTGAGGAACGGGATCTTGTTTAAGGAGGTGGATGACGAAATTCGGTTGGTAGTGCCTGCGAGTATGCAGTCACAGATAGTCAGGCAGGGTCACGAGAGGGGGCACTTCTCAGTTGGGAAGACATTACTCCTCGTGCAGAGGGAATATTGGTTTCCCAACATGAGGTCAAGGGTAGAGAAAGTGGTGAGAAATTGCGTGCCGTGTATCCTAGCGAATAAAAAACAAGGCAAACAAGAGGGTCTGCTACATCCGATAGATAAGGGGGACGCACCGCTACTAACGTACCACATAGATCACTTGGGTCCAGTGCCGTCGACACGGAAGAATTACAGGTATATATTCGTCGTAACGGATGCATTCAGTAAGTTCGTTTGGTTGTACGCGACGAGGTCAACGGATACGGCCGATGTCGTGAAACGGTTGGAAAATCAGGCGGCGATATTCGGAAACCCAAGGAGAATAATATCGGACAGAGGGACCGCGTTTACGTCTCAAGATTTTAAGCGGTATTGCGAGCGGGAAAATATTCAGCATGTGAAAATAGCGACTGGTGTACCACGAGGGAATGGGCAAGTGGAGAGTGTCAATCGGACCCTTATCCCACTGATAACAAAATTATCCGCCGTGAAGCCAAAGGAATGGTTTAAACATTTAGATACAGCGCAAAAATATATAAATTCGGTGCCGCATCGGAGTACGGGAGTGACACCGTTTAAAATACTGTTTGGCACGGACATGAAATTACGAGAAGATCCAGCGATACGCGAAATGCTGGAGGAGGAGGTAACCGCTGTGTTTCAGGAAGATCGCGACGAATTACGGGAGAAGGCGAGACAGAAGATATCGCAGATTCAGCAGGAAAACAGAAGAGGCTTCGATAAAAAGAGGAAGAAAGCACAGCGCTACAGACAAGGAGAGTTGGTGGCCATACAGAGGACGCAGTCCCACCCTGGGGCAAAGTTTACGGCAAAGTTCCTCGGACCGTTCGAAGTCACCAAAGAGTTGAGGAATGATCGTTATCTGGTGAGAAGGGTTGGCGATCATGAAGGTCCGCTGCAGACTTCAACGTCGGCCGACCACATGAAGTCGTGGGTCATTGATGATAGCGGAAATGAAGACGACGAGGAATTTGAAGGCTTGAATGAATCGATCGACGACACCTGAGGGCAGCTGTCATATTCAGGACGGCCGAGTGTGGGATGTGAGTGTGCGAGTGCGTTGTTGTGTGAGTGCGTGAGGCGAGTGACCGGAGTCAGCTGTGCGAGCCTGGAAACGAATCGATCGATTGGGTTATGAATTGACGAATGCAGAATGCGTGTGGTTTTTGTCAATCGGGCGTGTGTGTGTGTGCGGGTAGGAGAGTGTTAGGTAAGGAGTGACCGGGGAGAACGATTGGAGCGATTGAGGTGTGCGGAGTGTTTTCGTGTAGTATCCGTCTTTTGGTATTCAATAAAGTTCTGTGTACAAGGTTCGTCGCGTGCATTAATCCCGCAGCAAACTACATCCTACAATATCGCTATGCATCATCAGTTATTCAGCAGTCAACGATGACACTACTACAGAGAAAACGGTCGTGTGCCCTGCAAGACGTATATGTATAAGCAGAATTCAGTTGTGTAGAGCAAAATTATTTGCGAAAATCTTGCAAACTATTACATATTCGAAATTAAAACTATATATTTGAGATCCGTATCTCTCCCACTCTTTCTTTGTCTTTCATGGTGATCGGACAGCGGAGCCTTCTAGAAGAATATCTATCGACCGAGAGGTACTTCGATTTCTAATTCCACGTAATTGTGTATGAACTAAGCCAGGTATCTAGAATAAAAAGTACAGAAATTACCGTTGTCACAAGCTTCGCTAATTTCTCCACTACACCATGGTCACTGAGAATACCCAGGTTCTCGGGATCTGTAGCAATTTCGGCGATAGTCGCACAAACTGCGCTGAGCACTTCGGTGTCTGTGCTGTGAAGAAGGCTGACCGTGAGCTCCAATCCACCCACAAATGCTCGTACCATTTCTGGTGAATCTTTGGCATATTTGATGCAAGGGACCAAGGCGAGGCAAGCATTTCTCTTGATTTTTACGCTAGGATGTTTCAGTAATGACCAAGTTAATCGGACGCCGTCCAGAATATGGTCAGGATCATTAATGATGTCCATGCATTGTTCATTTTGTGCACATTCTTTTATTACCAACGGTATATTCTCCAATAGAGGCTCGTATGTGGAAGTTAACAATCTGATCTGCAAGTAAAGAGAGACATCAAAATATAAGATGTGGCACAAAATACGCATGAAGTGTTTCATTTAAAAGATATAGGCAGATAAGCAAGTGAACAGTACCCTTAAGGGTAGTTAGTACATATTGAGGATTTTAAGATTTAGGCTTAGAAACGATTGAAAGATGGTGGGATATGCAGATATTTTTAAAAGGGAAAGCATTATCTTTAAGAATTTTTTGATTGCTTCGAATTATGTACAAAAAATGTATATTTTTGAATAGCTTCTTAAAAATTTATTTTTGAAAAAATAATCACTACTTACAATTATTACGTTACTTAACATTAATATTGAAAGAGAAAATTCTTATTAACCAATATTTTTTTAGTTGGTTTTCCTAACCCGATGCGATACGATGTTACAAAAATAATTTCCAGTGACGACCAATGTGGCCAGATCGGGCATAATTGAGTACATCGAAATAGACAATAGTGACGACGAACTTCCTTAACGTCTAACGGAGTGGTAGCGATAGCAGGCATATACTACCGCATGAGCCACCTGTACGTGAGCTCGGTACTTCGCACAATTTTGGGAAAACGATAAAGAACACTAGAGTGAGTCTTTCCTTCTTAGTCTTGTAAAAGAGAAACAGTTGAAATACGACTTCGCGATAATCGGCATACAATTCCAACTCGACTACCCCATTTTTACTTTCTGACCTATGTAAGGTATAAGGAAAGTATCATTTATAATGAAAAAAAAATTTCGAAAATTTTTTTTAGCGGAAATACACGTTTTAGGACCCCCTCATTATATTGTGATTATTAAAAAAAAGAGGCGTTTCTTTTTGTTCTTATGCTATTAACATGATTGCGTTAAACGGTTAAATGAATTTCAATGAAACTTTACATTAAAGTTTTATATTCTCGTTTCAAGGTCTGATTAGATTTTGGGCGTGATCGGCTCCCATATAATGATGATTATACGTCTTATAGTTTTATAATTATTTCGATATATATACATTACTTGTGAAAAATTTTTAAAGCAATTTATATAAATCTTAGGAAGGATTAAGATCAAATAAACTTTTCTCCTATCTTTTCTGGCAAGGAAAAATTAAACGAAATCTTATGCATTGTATACCTACCTAAAGCACATTAAAAACGTATTCCACAAATATTTTAGAATAATGTTGTTCAAAGCAGTCTTACTCGTAAAGGGTTAATTAAGTGTTAATTAAAATGAAAGACCACTCTTAGCCAGTACCGTGCACACTGTAACAATGTTCAGTAACAAATATTTTGTAACGATATGGTCTAAATAGAAGAATTAATTGTTACAGAAATAGATTACTACTGACTTTTCCCACTATGTTTTTCAATAACCGTATCAAATTGTTACACAGAATCAAATGTTATGTATTTGACTTAACTTCACATAACAAAATAATTGTAACGATAAGTAAAACAATAACGTGCACGCTACCGCTCAATGGAAACCGCGGGAAGGTGGTGGTCACTTCTATCAGGAGGAAAATGTAAAAAATCGTTATTTCTTTGTAACATTATCAGATGCCGTATATTAAAATGTTCTAATTAATGTAATGAAATTACAATATAATGAAAAACTAACTTGTGAATACGTGAATTTTGATTAATATACACACGTGCCATAAAAATGGAAAAATGATATAATTGTTTACATTTCCAAAGGATGGGATGTCAGGGTAGGACGTTTGCGATTAAGCTGGCACGTTATGTCGTGCATTGTTGCTCTTACGGAACCGCGACGTAGGTGCAACAAGGCGCGACATTCTACGTCATAGCAACACTATCTATAGCAAGCAATTTCACTAAGTACAAATGTACAGCAAAATATAAGCAAATAAATGAAGAAGCAAAATGATGGTTAGAGCGAGCAGAATAGTATTTACAGCAAGCGAAATACATAAAAAAAGTAACAACGCGAGACAAATTGAACGACTATTTACATATTAGCGATATTTTAAACATCACTAACAAGACTGCGGTTGCAGTGTAAGCACTTTCGCGCGACGTTATGGCACATGCATGCATCACACCTTGTTGCTCCTATGTCGCGGTACCGTTGACGTAACAAGGCCCGTCTACCGCGACGTCGTATGAAAACGTTTACACTGTAATTACAGCCTAATAGTACGAATTTATTAAAGAGTTTTTCTCTGGAGAGAAAAATCTCTCTAGAGAAAAGCTCTGTAGTAAATCGGTACCTTAATTTTCGTCATATGACGTAGCGGGAAAATTCTCAAAGTTATTGTCATATGTTGCGTTTAATCTTAAATTACACTTTTGCTTCTTAGCAAATCTATGATATACATTTTTGGAATACAATAGAGCTAGATGATCGTCATCTACCTCCATGGGTTGAGAGTTTTCCCTCTGCGCCTGTAACGAAGATTTCACAACGCAAATAGAGTTGACGCTGGCCGTAGAAAGTTTATTCCGTTTCTTTGTTTTTATGTCAGGTAACATGGAAAACAATCTTTCTGCATCGGCATTGGAATTTGGAAGTGATCTAATTATATTTACTAATTTCATCAATTCAGGAAATTTATTTTTATAGTCCAAATTTCGCGTTAATAAAATTGTTTTCCACAAACCATCGAATTTCATCTCGATAAGCGTCTGTCTACCTTTCGTTGTAAATTCCAAAGGCAATACTGACCATTCTGTTTGCAGTCCTTCTTCGTCGAAACCGCCGAATTTCTTAGCGATTAAGAGAACATTTCTGAAGGAAATGTCTCTATTTGTATCATTTAATATAAAAGTGGGTTCAAAAACATACAACTTTCTAAGAAATTCGTCATCGATTGGCAATTTGCAGCTGTAATATAAAACATTAAACAATTTTTTCTTACGGTTTCTACGATGTCGGACTTGCCTTCTGCATTCAATTGATGCAGAAAATTAAGGCACTTTGTTCCTAAATTTATACTATTAAACGCGAGTTTATTATCAGTTATAGAAAAATTTATCATTCTTACTAAACTCATGTGTTTCAAAAGCTGCGGTTATAGAAAATTGCATAATATATCGCATACAAGTTCTGCCGCAGTCTTTTGAAGCAAATGAATTCTTGTCTCTTGAGTTTGAAAGAAAATGCTAGATTTATAAAAAAAACTCAAGAGCGTAATTTAGAAAATAAAGATATGCTTTGGCCTCTGGATTTTGCATCGAGATTAACAGATGTTCCCCGGACTCTGATTTCTCGTTTATTGTCAATTCTTGCAAAAAAAAAAAGCAATACAGAGTCCCAATTCTCTAAAAGTGTAACTACGGATGTATAATGTGATAACCATCGCGTAGAACACAATTTTAAAATTTTCCTCTCGATTGTTGGAAAACATTGTTGAAATTCGCGGAATATAGCCGAACGTTTGGGACTACTGTATATGAAAGTTGCTACTTTTCGTAACAACTCCTCGCATATGTCTGGAATGGTATTGCACGCTTAGCGCACTACTATTGCTGACAGATGACACGGACAACGGACAGTCAAAAATTTGCCCCTGCATTTTGTTTCAAGGTTTGTCATAAAGGACGAGTGTCGCCTTGTCATGACAGCAGCGTTGTCACATGACAAAGCGACAATATTTTCGAACGGAATTTCTCTTTCAATCATCGCAATCTCAAATGTTTTAAATAAATTATCGGCGCCACAATTTGTGGCATTAAGATGTAATAATTCTACCAATTCCGTTCGAGCATCCAGAGTTTCGGGTGCAACATAACGAACAAGAAACGTCATCCATTTCTCGTTGGTCAAGTCGGATGTTTCGTCAATATAAATAGAAAATTTAGTGTCTCGTAAAACACTAGAAATACGTTTTGTTTCTAAAGGATACAAAACGTTTGATATAATATTTGGTAACTATTTAGAAAAGGTGGGGTCTCACCGATTTCGATGATTTTTGAATATGTTGTAGAAATCAAGATTTTGAATAACTGTTTCCTATACATATAACCGCCGCTCGGCCTAAGTTTTCGAGATATTTCTTCAAAATATTGCTACTACTACTGTTTCGTGGCGTTATTGGATATTGGAACAGGAATGCCACGGGGCGCAAGTTTTACCCTTTTTCAAGGTGCGGAGTGATGGTTTCGCCTTGTAACCGACTACGTTGTGGAACGGGTGACACAGTGAAGTGGCGAAGTAGAGTACACGAATTATTTAATTTTCACTTGTCACGGGAAAGAATCGGCGATAGTCAGAATAGCGAAATCTAGTGACGAACCCTTAAGTTTTTACACGTGGCCCTGGAAAAGACTCGGCGACGATTAAGACTGGCGAAACGGATCACAATGTATATCTTTTTAGTCAATTTCAATGATAAGCGAACAGCGAGAGCGTTTTACCGGTCGTACGCCGGTATTTATATGATCGCCGAGTCTCAAAAAAAGCGGGGTTTGACATCGATCCAATCGATGATTGGATCGACGTTGTGACGTCGCGTACCGCGGCGCGCGCAAGCGCGCGTGCGTATTAATCACGCATGGTGAAATAATTCAGGCCCGTACCTAGCCGGGCGTGGGCCGCGTCTGACCAGGGGCGGGCCATTTCGAGTTAGTGCCCGTGGTACACGGGGTCAACCTGTTTAATTCCTGAACAACTACAATGAATTCTGTCTATATGCACATGTCTGTGACTCTGTATGCGTCAGTCCACGATCGTCGATTTTTTCTCTTGTTTGTATTAATCGGCATGACAACCGACGACAAATAATGTATAATGTGTCAAGCTAAATCTAGTTCTGCATTGGTATCGTTATTAAACGCATTGCAGTCAAAGGTTCGAATATTTCGAAGTATGGAACTCGCCAAATACATTATGTAGACTATTTAGCTAAATTCTTCTTCCGTCGACAATATGATTTTAATGATCGAACAATGAAATTTTTCGAAATAATGGCTAAAATCTTTACCACTTTTGATAATATTGTTACGAGCGCGAGCGCGACATCCTGGATTCGGTCGAAGCCAGTACTCGACCGGTAGTTTTGGGTATGGTTTGGAAAGTGACAGGAGGTCCGGACGAACCAGGGGCTCTATACCCTGGGAGCCGTAGGTGGAGGTTACGTGGACGAACCAGGGTCTCTATACACTTTGAGCCACGGGGTTAGATTTATAGGGAAAATGTAAGGTTTCACGGACGAACCAGGGACTCTATACCCTGGGAGCCGCTAGTAGGAGTGGACGAACCAGGGGCTTTATACCCTGGGAGCCACGTAGGTTTTTAGGATGTTTTTAGGATCTTGCTCTCTGTCGTGATGGTACACCTCGAGCGGTAAAGGTGTACCGGCTTCGTGAGATACCCCTAGCCTTACGGTTAATATGGTTCAGGGTTGAATTGAGTGAATAACACACGTAAGGAATACTACTTGAATATATGTTCTTAACGATGCTCAAGTACAGCGATGGATTTACAAAAGTTGTACAATTGTTAAATTGCCTTGAAGGCGAAAGATCTGTTATCGGCTTTTACGCGGCGCGTTCGCGGGAGCTACTACTCGATTAATGGACACTCACTGATAAACCCGCTAAGGTAGATAGTTGCTTGAAGGGGATTATAACCCGATTTTGCCCTGAGTGTCACAATAACGTTGTACTGAGAGTTTTAGGAAAAACTGAGCTCCCGAGTAAGAAACCGCGACCCTTATATAGTTGAAAATGCTCTGTACTAAGGCGGAGCATTATCATAAAACGTAATGAAAATTGGGCCGGGTGCTCGCATACGGCATGAGTCAATCCCGTTCAAAGGGTTGCACGCTAGATGCTCGAGCCAACGCCCAAGTCACCAAACGTTTCAGTCCCATACACGCATGATATGTAACAATATCAATAAAGAAAATTGAAATAGAAAATGAATGCGTGGCCGTCCGCCTTACGGCGGCCGGTATAAGAAAATTTAACCCGGACCTAATTTATTATATTAGATACTAGGTAAAATAGTTAGGTTTGGGTTAGGTCTCGGTTAGATTTATTTATAGCGGCCGCCGCCAGGCGGCCGGCTACTCAAATCGAGTTTTTAAGCACACCCGTTATACGCATCCTTGATGTATCTATAGAAACAATAAACAATCGGCGATTCAACGCTTATACACACGCTGCCACAGGCACGTACGCATAGATAGAATTCATTGTAGTAGCAGCGATCTTTTTGAAGAAAAATTTCGGAAAGTAAGGCCGAGCGGCGATTATATGTATAGGAAAAAGTTGTTCAATATGTTGATTTTTACAATATATTCAAAAATCGTCGAAATCGGTGAGACCCCACCTTTCCTAAACAATTACCTTATATTTGAACACTTCGTTCGACCGAACGACATATGTTTCAAGACATCAGGATCTTGCCCAATGTCTTTGAAAACTTCAAGAATCGACTCTGCGGTTTGATACGTAATATTTTTTTCGGCTATTAATTTGGCAAATTTTATCTCCGCGGCTTTTATCCGTTGATCCAACGACAGAGGCGATTCTTCGGATTGCGTCGTAAAATTATTATTCAAGTTGTCCGCGTTCTCGTGAAAATGACAGCAAATTAGAAAATAATTACGCGAAAGCTTTTTTTCGATTTAAATACCTGAATATTATCTACGGCACGTACCTTTAAATTGCGTACGTTCGACCTCGTCGACCGAATTTAACAAACTCTCAAAAGAAACATCAGTGAATCGAACACGTTGACGATAGTGTTTTGTTTATATAACTCGCGGATTAATGGGCCGTTAAAATGACGAGGACGAAGAAAGAAAGGGCGTAGATATACATGGCCTAGTTGCCATAGGTTTTTAAAGAGCAGTAATTAGAAATAAAGATCTATCGAATGAATAGCAGTATATAAACGATAATTTAATATATTCCATTTAGCAGAAATGAATTTAGAGGGGAATCAAAGAAAAGGAAAGAAGGATATAGACGTTCTAATATATGGCACGCGGTAGTGTTACAAAGAAATAACGATTTTTTACATTTTCCTCCTGATAGAAGTGACCACCACCTTCCCGCGGTTTCCATTGAGCGGTAGCGTGCACGTTATTGTTTTACTTATCGTTACAATTATTTTGTTATGTGAAGTTAAGTCAAATACATAACATTTGATTCTGTGTAACAATTTGATACGGTTATTGAAAAACATAGTGGGAAAAGTCAGTAGTAATCTATTTCTGTAACAATTAATTCTTCTATTTAGACCATATCGTTACAAAATATTTGTTACTGAACATTGTTACAGTGTGCACGATACTGGCTAAGAGTGGTCTTTCATTTTAATTAACACTTAATTAACCCTTTACGAGTAAGACTGCTTTGAACAACATTACTCTAAAATATTTGTGGAATACGTTTTTAATGTGCTTTGGGTAGGTTGTTGTATGCCAGTATGTATCACTATGTTTACGCAGTATGCCTCATCATGTTTACGCGCACACAAAACTCCAAAATATCCCAAATTTCTTTCCTTAGTTTATCCTGACTCACACCCGAACCTTGACCGCTGAATCATTTTTGGAAGCTCTCTCTGTCTGTTCGGTAAATGAAAGCACGCTCATTCCGCTGGCCAACTCGAGTTGTTTCCGGTCCTTTATGTTGCCAGATGCGGGATCGGTACTACGTTGCAAACGTCTTCGAGTCTCTCGCATCTGGCAAAGGTCAATGTAAAAGAATAGCATTTTGGAAAACGAAAGAAACGCGACACTCGAGTTGACCAGCGAAGGGCTATATTGTTCCGCGGGTGGTACGGTCGTCGAGGCCAAATGTAGGCACCGACGACAACGGCCATCGCCGACACGCGGAACAATATAGCCATAAAAACAGACGTAGACCAGACGCAACCCCTTGTTGCGTGGATAATCCGGAGTTCCGTTTCTTCCTCGATAAATTAACGCGGCCTTCGACTTGGGGAGGAAACCTCGGCCACACTCGCCAGGGTGGCCTGGGACTTTCCTCCACCACCGAGGTGAAGGAGGAGTTTGCTGCCAAAATGGGGCAGGAAAATGGGTCCTCCTCTCTCAAGTCGATGGCCAATCAATCGACTCACGATTCCACAGAGGAATTTGCAAAACACCCCCAAGTGTACCTCTTGGAGGGGATCTAAGCTGAGGAGGAAACGGACTCCGGACACAATTCCATTCTAGTTTCAGTCGTCAACCGACAAACCAGTTTCGATTCTAGTTTCAGTAGTCAACCGACAAACAAGTTTCATTTCTTTAGAGTTTCAGTCGTTAACCGACTAAGTCTAACAAGTCTAACTAACAAGTCTGTAACAGTACAGCAGTTTTACTTGAGTTGAACGCATTTTGTTTAAGTAAGCGCGGGGGAAACAGTTCCTCCCACAGTTCAACGCGCTTGAAAACATATCATACAGTCCACTTTGTTATTGTTAAAAATAAACCATTTTAAACCTCTCCAACACGACGACATCGCATTCACTCCAATCCGACCATCAACAATTCGAGCGCGAACACTGTCTCGCCCTTTTCTCTCCCTACATTTCCCTCTTTTCCAGTCCTGCATATATATCCTGCACTTTTACCAAAACAAGCTCTCTGATTCTGACTCTCACAGTACACGAACGCACAAACCTTTAGTCTAAGATTACGAATAGTCAAATTGTATTTGTACACCGTTAACCTAGTATTCCGACAGTTAATAAAGAACTATTAAGAGAAATACAACACAATTCTGGCGACGAGGACGGAATCTCCAATACTCTAAATACAGCGAATACAAGTAGAGCCAGCAATTCTACCCTGTGAATTGAGTAATAACTTTCAAGTTACGTGGAGATTGAAGAAGACGATACCCGAGGACGCGGCACACTGAAGGAAGTCCTGTTACCTGGTTGAAAATACTGATCCTAGCAACGCCAGCACCAATTACAGAGAATGACTTCTAGAGTGAGTACTACTCAATAGATATTCGTCAGTCTAGACAGTTCTATTTCCTTTCTTCCTCTAAATCTTAAAAAGCAATTATGGCTAATAATAATACGCCCCAAAGCTCGAGAATTACATACGATATTTCGTTCTTAATTAAACTAATTCCGGAAACATTTGATGGTGATCGTTTTAAAATTCGAAGCTTCATAAAACAAGTCGATGGAGTGTTTGAATTAGCCGTAGAATCTCAAAAATCTGCCTTATTATTGTACATAAAAAGTCGTATTACCGATAAAGCACGAGAACAAATAGACATTCATTGTAATCTAACGAGTTGAGAGGATGTTTCGGAACTTCTTTTAAATCTTTATCAAGATAAAAAATCTCTCGATCAGCTGTTTGAAGAATTAAACTCGATAACTCAAAAGAAAAATGAAATCGTGTCACAATTTTATTAATGAATCGAAGATCTCTCGTCTCGAATACTAGCAGCTATTCATACATCAGAACAAGATGAAAGTTCTTTGCCTGGTAGTATCGCAATGATAACCAAAATGACTCTTAACCGATTTATCTATCACACTCATCCACAAATCTCGCAAATGCTTCGATATAGGGAATTTCAAACGATTAATCAAGCTTTCACCGCAGCCTCAGCCGAGGAAAAGGCTCTCCGAATCCGTTATGATAACTTTTTGAAATGTACTTATTGTAATAGAACAAATCATGCAAGTGAGGATTGTTATAAAAAAAATAGTTTTCAACGAAATTTATCGACATTTGAAAATTCTAGATCAATTCATTTTACAAAACAAAATCGACCCATTAGTCAAAATAATAGAAGTATTTTCCACAAAAATCAAATTCAATTTCCTAACCCAAAAGGATTCAATGCTTTAACGCCACATCAAAATTCGCATCGTTCGACTGATCAAATTCAATTTCCTAATTCAAAAGGATTTAATGCTTTAATGCCAAATCAAAATTCGCACCGTTCATCTGATCAAATTCAATGCCGATATTGCAAGAACATAGACCATTCTATTGAAGAATGTATAAAAAGATTCGCTGCAAATGTTCGACGTAACAAAAATAATGGAATTAGGTCAGATCAAAACATTCGGCACGCAAATATTCACCTGAGTAATCGTAATTCACAAATTTCTGAATCAAATCCTTATTCTCCTAAACAAGTTTCCACGAATAACGACGAATCCAATATTACGACGAGCCTCAGTTCTTTCACATTTCATAATATTCATTTAAATAATAATGAATTGACATTCGTCTTATTCGAATCATTATCATCAAATTCCCCTGATGGAACTTTAAAATTTTTAATTGATACAGGAGCATCAATTTCATTAGTCAAAAGGTCGAGCCTAGGTAACTTTAAAATAACTAACTCTAAACCAATCATGCTTAATGGTATCAATGTCAATGCGCCAATCGCGACTCTTGGAGAAACAGAACTCAAATTATCGGTTCGTAAATACTCCTTTAATTGCAAATTCCAAATCCTCGATTCAAATACGGGTATTCCTTTCGATGGTCTCTTAGGACAAGACTTTTTCGATAAACAAAATTGTAAAACCGATTTTCAAAATCTATCAATTTCAATCGAAACGATTCCATTTTCAATTCCCTTACAACGAAATGTAAATCGATGTTCAAACGAGTCTTTATTAACTTTAAACGCGCGATCAGAAATGGTAGCTAAAATATCGGTCATAAACCCTCTTAATTTGAAAGAAGGTATAATTTTAAACCAATTCTTGGATCAAGAAAAATCATTAATAACTCCTTGCACGTTAGTAAAAGTGACAAACAAGAATGAAGCTTTGACTACAATTATTAATCGATCTCTAGGAAAAAGGGTATTCACTAAACCCGATTTGCCTCTTTTACATCTCCCTCAGTAAGGTCATATTTTTCACTCAACTAATATCGATTCAAAAAATAAGGAAAATAGATTTAAATCACTAGATAAAAACTTACGTACCGAACACTTAAATCTTGAAGAAAAAGACTCAATTATTAAATTATGTTATGAATTCGAAGATATTTTTCATCTCCCAGACGACATATTAACTACGACTACCGCAGCCGTTACTAACAATAAGATTCCGACGTCCGACAATACTCCAGTTCAAGTAAAATCCTATAGATATCTCGAGGTACATAAAAATGAGGTATCTAAGCAAATCGAGAAAATGTTAAAACAAAGTATTATTAAACCTTCTACGAGTCCATGGTCAAGCCCCTTGTGGGTTGTACCAAAAAAACCGGATGCTTCTGGTCAATTAAAGTGGCGAATTGTCATTGACTATAGAAAACTCAATGAAAAAACAATCGGTGATGCCTATCCCTTACCGCATATTGAAGATATATTAGATCAATCAGGGCATTCACAATATTTTACCATGTTAGATTTAGTAAGTGGTTTTCACCAGATCCCCATGCATCCAGACGACGCCGAAAAAACCGGCTTCTCTACTCCAGAAAGTCACTTTGAATATACACGTATGCCTTTTGGTCTCAAGAACGCGCCCGCAGTATTTTAAAAAATGATGCATAATGTTTTAATCGGACTCAATAATTAGCAATGCTTTGTTTATCTTGACGATATCGTTATTCACGGATCTAGTATCTCTGATCATAATACTAAATTACGCAATGTTTTTAGTAGATTTCGCAAATACAATCTTAAACTGCAACCACATAAATGTGAATTTTTACGTGAATCATGTCAATATCTAGGGCATATCATTTCTAAAGATGGTGTCAAACCAAATCCAAGGAAAATCGAATGTATTAAAAAAATAGATCCTCCGAAAAATTTGAAACAAATAAAAATATTTCTTGGAATGGTAGGTTACTATCGAAAATTTATCCCTAACTTTTCCACGATCACGAAACCATCATGTTTACGCGCACACAAAACTCCAAAACATCCCAAATTTCTTTCCTTAGTTTATCCTGACTCACACCCGAACCTTGACTGCTGAATCATTTTTGGAAGCTCTCTCTGTCTCGCCCTTTTCTCTCCCTACCTTTCCCTCTTTTTCAGTTCTGCATATATATCCTGCACTTTTCCCAAAACGGGCTCTCTGATTCTGACTCTCACAGTACACGAACGCGCAAGCTTTTAGTCTAAGACTGCGAATAGTCAAATTGTATTTGTACGCCGTTAACCTAGTATTCCGACAGTTAATAAAGTACTATTAAGAGGAATACAACAAGGTATACAATGCATAAGATTTTGTTTAATTTTTTCCTTTCTAGAAAAGATAGGAGAAAAGTTTATTTGATCTTAATTCTTCCTAAGATATATATAAATTGCTTTAAAAAATTTTCACAAATAATGTATATGTATCGAAATAATTATAAAACTATAAGACGTATAATCATCATTATATGGAAGCCGATCACGCCCAAAATCTAGTCAGACCTTGAAACGAGAATATAAAACTTAAATGTAAAGTTTCATTGAAATTCATTTAACCGTTTAACGCAATCATGTTAATAGCATAAGAACAAAAAGAAATGTCTTTTTTTAATAGTCACGATATGATCAGGGGGCCCTAAAACGTGTATTTCCGCTAAAAAAAATTTTCGAAATTTTTTTTTCATTATGATACTTTCCTTATACCTTACATAGGTCAAAAAGTAAAAATGCTGGGGCAGTCGAGGCTTGGAATCGTATGCCGATTATCGCGAAGTCGTATTTCAACTGTTTCTCTTTTACAAGACTAAGAAGGAAAGACTCACTCTAGCGTTCTTTATCGTTTTTCCGAAATTGTGCGAAGTACCGAGTTCACGTACAGGTGGCTCATGCGGTAGTATATGCCTGCTATCGCTACCACTCCGTTAGACGTTAAGTAAGTTCGTCGTCACTATTGTCTATTTCGATTTACTCAATTATGCCCGATCTGGCCACACTGGTGACGACTGTATATGTCTTGAGTTTCGTTTCAGTTTTGGCTATGGGTTCCACGAACTCATGGTGTTTATTATACAAAGATAAGAGTTCGTCGCTAGTGCGAGCTGCGCTTCACTCTTGCCTTTCTTTTGCGGGTGAACTGCGCAGTTCAGGAACAGATCTCTTAGTAAACAGATCTCTGAGATATACCTTCACGAATATAATAAAAAAGAAATTTTACAGTTAAATATTGTTGCGTAATTTAAACCATACGTCCTATAATCCTACAATTCCAATGGGTTATGGGCCCAGGCTACGCCGCGTATTAAGCGTGTGAAAAAAGAAAAAAGACAATATAAATATAACTGTAAGTGTTAAGAGTGTGTGGAAGTAAAAAATCTTGTGCGTCGAAAAACGTGAAAAAAAAAACAGATACTGAAAATATACAATTCTTGTCTGAACTGTGAACAATGAGTGATTCGAGAGCAATGGAACTCTAGAGTGTAAAACGGAACATTAAAGTGTTCGACGGAGAACGGCATGGAATTTGGAAGTTCAGAATTCGTGCCGTTTTAATCGAACTAAATGTTATAAAGGTGGTGGACGAAGATAATCCGTTGAACATTACAGTGTTGGATGACCAACACGACCATACAAACATCACTCAGTCACATCACAAACATTACTCATCCTGAACCTTGCACCCTACCTAAGTCACACTGCCCCTTGACCATCGTCCCTACCTCTACCTATCTCCAGCAATAGTATATAAAAGTTTGCAATATTGAAGAATGGTCAGAAAGAGTCTAATACTTAGTCGACCTAATACAAATTGTACGAGTTTCTTAAGAAAATAAAGTGTTGTCAATTCTACTGGAATCCAATACAAATGTGGCAGAAGTGGGATCCTTCGATGGCTTTCAACTCAGGTGCTTTTGGACAATCACTGATGGTTTCACTGAGAAAAGGCGACAATTTTAATTGGTCACATCGAAGAAGAGAGAGAATAAAAGAAGAAACTCATCCACAACTGGTTGCATTCATTAGATCAATGTGTATCCAACACCACTGGAGATTGCAGTTTTTTCTTCAGGAGAGAAACATTTATATGATCGCACTGTATATACTGAATTCCAGATAAGTATTTCAATTTCGAAAATTTCCATTTTTCCTATAAAATATCTCAAACTGATAATATTACAAATTCAGTTATCACCCCTATAGAGGTATCTCTACATCATTTAATTAAACTCCTACCAAATGAATCCGATGGAGATAGGACAAAGATCATTCATCAAACAAGTAGATTCTGTGTTCGAATTAGCTAATTCTTTGCAGAAGCCAGTGTTGTTACTATTTGTAAAAAATAAAATGGTAGGAACAGCTAGAGATCAAGTCGACATCCATTGTAACGTTACCACATGGGATGAAATTTTCAATTTATTGTTAAACTTATATCAAGATAAAAAGACATTAGATCAATTAATGGAGGAGTTGAATTCCATTAAACAAATACATAAAGAAACTATTTAACAATTTTACCAACGCTTAGAAGAACTTCAGTCCAGAATCCTAGGTACAATTCATTCCGCAGATATTGAAGACAATACATTAGCAGGACGTGTAACGATGATTAATGAAATGACCTTAAATCGGTTCGGCATCACTCACATCCGCAAATTTCACAAATGCTAAGGTATCGCGGTTTCAAAAATATTAATAACGCTTTTACTGCTGCAGTATTGGAAGAGAAAGTCTTACGAATATAATACAATCAGGTAGAAACGCGAAAATGTAGAATTTGCTATAAAACAAACCACACTACTAATGAATGTTTCAATAATCGCAATAGGGCTACTCCACCTATTAACAGACCCGTTCATTATAATCAAATTGATAGAAACAGAGTACCTCAAAGTGAACCTAAACAGTGTAGGTATTGCAAACAGTTTGGGCATGTAATAGAAGAATGTAGAAAACGCGAATTTAATAATTCTAGAACACATTCGAATTTCAATCAAAACTCAAACTTTAAAGCCAATTTCCAACACCAAGGAGTACCCACGAATCGCTATCAAATTTCAAATTCACGGTTCAAATACACCCCTGGACAACCTTCGATAAATTCCTTTTCACCAGAAAACATTATCAATCATGATACATCTACAAATGACAACAATGTTCCTTCCCAGGATCTTCCCAATCCCCCTACTCACATCGGGTTTTTATGCACATCCGCTATACGCATCCATTGCCGACCGCCTCAATGTATCTATAGAAACAATAAACAATTGGCGATTCAACGCTTACACACACGCTTCCACAGTCACGTACGTATAGACAGAATTCATTGTAGTAGCTGTGATCTTTTTGAAGAAAAATCTCGGAAACTAAGGCCGAGCGGCGGTTACATGTATAGAGAAAAAATCTTCATTACAGCAACCTTGACAACATATTTCAAGGTCATAGAAATTGGTGATAATGACTCTTACATGTCTTCGTTAGATACTGAAGCCGTAGTAAACATTTATATTTATCAAAGGAAGAGAAAAAGAAGGAAATATCTGCTTGATCCAAGGGGGAGAAGAAGTAATAGTAAGTCTATATATGTACAATCTTCAGCTCCGATCCATTCACAATAGTCAAAGGTAAGAGATTTGAAAACTAACGTTTCACATTAATTTCAGTGTAAGAGAAGTTAAACAACAATCGTGGTTGACGAAAAAAAATAAAGACGCAAAAAACGCTCCAAAATTATGTTTATACATATTTCAAGTTAAAATATTTGTAAAATACTTTTAGAACATAAATATAAAGCATTGTTATACAGGGTATTTCACCTAACTTGACCACCTTAAATATATCGCTTATTTTGTATGATAGAAAAAAAAGTCAAGGGAAGAAAGTATTCTGTTTGAAGGCGCCAATACGGTGATGGATCGAATTTTTTTTTCAAGGTCATTTTTTCGAGATTTCAAGGTCATCGTATTTTTTTTAAATGGGACCACATATTTTCGCTACAACAGTCTTATAGCTTATAAAAAGACGAATCCAACGATGTGCGATATGTTGACCTTCACGTGACCTTTAGCGAAGGAATTATGAAATGTTTGTCAGTAACTTCAGTACGCGTTCGGAGACGGTAAATGAAGGAATTTCAATTTCATTGAAACAGTCTTAAATTAAATGTTTATTTTAGAAGGTGTTCAAAATGTGCACCATGAACCTGGATACATTTTTGGAGGCGGTAAATAAATTCTTGCTGAACATTTTTCAGTTGTTCTACAGTAATTGATCTACATGCATGTAGAATCCTTTGTCGCATGTTTTCTGCTGTTGTGGGAATATCATTGTAAACTGTATTTTTTAGGTGCCTCCACAGAAAGAAATCAAGTGGCGTAAGATCCGGCGATCATAAAATCATTTCCACTTTTTCTGCTGTAGTGTACATGATGGAGAATTTTATTACACTGCTATCGATACCGCAACTTGTTGTGTACGTCGCGGCTTTTTGACAACGCGCTATTGACCCGCTTCGGTCATTCTCCTCTTACAATAATAATGCTTGTAAACATACTTCAACCGTTGAAAGGAGAATATGAATATCTATTTATAAGCACCAGAAACAATTACACGGTACACTGTTTCAATGAAATTGAAATTCCTTCATTTACCGTCTCCGAACGCGTACTGAAGTTACTGACAAACATTTCATAATTCCTTCGCTAAAGGTCACGTGAAGGTCAACATATCGCACATCGTTGGATTCGTCTTTTTATAAGCTATAAGACTGTTGTAGCGAAAATATGTGGTCCCATTTAAAAAAAATACGATGACCTTGAAATCTCGAAAAAATGACCTTGAAAAAAAAATTCGATCCATCACCGTATTGGCGCCTTCAAACAGAATACTTTCTCCCCTTGACTTTTTTTTCTATCATACAAAATAAGCGATATATTTAAGGTGGTCAAGTTAGGTGAAATACCCTGTATAGTTAGAATTTGAAAAAACAAATAATGAAGAAAAAAAATACTAAGTCCAGAAGAGAGACTCGAACCTATGGTAAAAACAACTTCCAACGGTTCCACAATTGGACACTCTAACGCTGCGCCACCAATGCCGTTGAAATTACCGTTGAGTTTTTATAATATATGCACTCAATGGTTGGCTTTATTTTATTTGTTTCAATTGTTATGTAATTCTGCTTAGTGTAGAAACATTAAACAGTCTACAAAACATTCATATATTGAAGAATGCATAAAAGTTCAACGTGTAAGTTACTCTAATATGCAGAAAATGAGGAACAAATAGGTTTTTATTTTTTTTCACTGCGGCGCACCATAATGAAAAATCTGAAAACAATTGAGAATAATAGTAATAGCAATACCCGTTTACTGTAAAAGTATAAAAGTAGTTCCGGACCTCCTTCAAAACGTAATCGACATTGTTCGGCATTTTTTGCGGTTTTTTATTTTTTACTACCTGGTGCTTCATTCAAAAAATCTGAAAATCTCCCAAAATATGTGCTCCGGTACCCGAAATGTCTCTGAACTTTTTTACACATTTTTACTCAATAGGTCAAGAGAAATTGTAGAAAAACATGATTTTCGTTTTCACCCCATAACTACCCCCACGGTCGAAATTTCAAGTTAAAAATTGGCAGACAGGGTTTTTCTTGGATAAGCTATCGTCGACTAGTCCATGGTCGAGACAATTATGGGTGGTCTCCAAAAATTTCGATGCTTCTGGGAATCACAAGTGGAGAATAGTAATCGATTATCGGAAGCTAAATCAGAAAACAATAGATGACTTATATCCTTTCTCAAATATCGAAGATACACTAGACTAACTAGGGCATGCACAATATTTCACAACATTGAATTTAGCTAGTGGATTTCACCAAATTCCCACGGATCCTAATGACAGTCCTGAAGCTGCATTCTCCACACCTGATGGACATTATGAGTTCACCCGAATGCCATTCGGACACAAAAATGTTCCATCCTGTTTCCAACGCATGATGAATAACGTATTAATCGGGTTAAATAACATACAATGTTTTATATATCTGGACGATTTAATTATATTCGGATCCACAGTAGAGGATCATAATCGAAAATTAAAAAACGTATTTTCAAGACTTAGAGAACATAATTTAAAACTTCAGCCAAATAAATGTGAATTCTTAAAGAAATCCTGAGAATAATTAGGCCACGTTATATCTGATAAGGGAATCGAACCTAATCCAAATAAAATTGTGAGTGTACAAAAGGTCCCAAGGCCGCGTAATACTAAAGAAATCAAGGTGTTCCTAGGAATGGTAGGATATTATAGAAAATTTATAGAAAACTTTTCTATTATAGCTAAACCCTTCACCCAATTATTAAAGAAAGATGTAGAGTTGAAATGGACAGAATCTCAAGAGCAAGCATTTCTCACCTTAAGAGAAAAATTAATTAATAAACCAATCCTTCAGTATCCAGATTTCAAGAAACAATTCATTTTAACCACGGACGCATCCGATATAGGAATTGGAGCAGTCTTCTTGCAGAAGAGAAACGATCGAGATCTCCCTGTCGCATATTACTCTTGTACCCTGAACGACGCAGAACACAATTATTCCACGACGGAAAAAGAACTTTTATCATTTACACAGACCATCGACCACTTCAATGGTTATTCAATTGCAAAAACAATAGAAGAATTTACTTACGAAATTAGATATAAACCAGGATGTATAAATTAAAATGTAGATGGATTTCACGACTTTTTGCAATGAATCAAGCGCCAATATACGATCTCAAACATATCAAGATTTTATAAAATTCCATTATACACAACTACAGCCGGTAGAATTTCCAGTAGAGACTCGAAGCCTCGCAGAGATCAACGAACCAATTGTTTTAATTTGGTCCTTTGGTAGATTTAGACGAAAGTAACCAATATTCCGAATACATACAATCAAATTTTGACTTAACCGACTTACAGCCTACCTTACATGACGCATCTATTTTAAAAAACGAAAATCAGACAGTATATCTGGTATTTCCATCAAACCTACATTTCAATAAGGTAGAATACAAACACTTATTCAAATACCTCCAATCACTGCATTCTAAAATTCACAGCAATGGTTTTGTTTTTATTTATTCTTATAAGAGCACCAATTTGAAATCAAATCTATTGTACGAAATACTAAAATACGTATTTGCTACAAACGACGTAAAGATATTCCATAATTATAAAATAACGCCAAAAACATAAGACGAAATAAATAAAATTTTGCAAGAAAATCACGATAATAAACTAACGGGACATTTTTTATTCAATAAAACATATAATAGAATCAAAGAACATTATTATTGGCCTACAATTAAGATGGATATTCGGAATTATATAAAGTCATGCCACTCCTGTCAAATTAACAAAACGAATTTCAAACCAACTAAGCAACCCATGGAAATTACCTCAACATCTAACTTTCCATTTAATAGAATAACTATAGACATAGTAGGTCCATTACCTTTAACAGAATCAGGAAATGGATTCATTCTAACTGCACAGGATGATCTAACGAGACATTGTTTTGCCTATGCACTACTAAACCACGAATCAATAACCGTAGCTAAAACCCTAGTTAAATTATTTATGCGATTTGGAATTCCTAAATCAATCCTTTCCGATCAAGGACCTGACTTTATGTCGGACCTAATAAAAAACTTCAGTAGCTTGTTTAAAATCAAACACATCACCACAACTCCTTATCACCCACAAACTAACGGCTCTCTTGAACGCTACCATCTAACACTCAAGGACTACCTAAAACATTATGTCAAACCTAATCAAACTGATTGGGATGATTACATTCCATTTGCTACATTCAGATACAACACAACAATAAACAAGTCCACTAACCATAGACCTTACGAATTACTTTTCGGTCGCAGTGCATATTTACCTTCTTCTATTACACAAGAACCTGAATTCAAATATACCTACGACGATTATGTATCTTCTTTAAAGAATAAATTAAATATCTCATTTAAATTAGTAAAGGAAAATTTAATTAATTCAAAAAACAAAAGTAAAGAATATCACGATAAAAAGTGTAACCCTGTTGAATTCAAAGTTGATAATCTTGTATGTATTCACTGTTGACTTCGCATATGGACCACCTACCACGAGACTGCTCAACCAAAACGATACACGCCGAAGTTGAAACATGGAAATATGTCTTGAACAATCAATGGCTCTATGTTTTGCAACGTCCTACTACTCTGACGATCATCTGCAGAGAAGATAAGGACCACATGGAGGATATTGTCCTTCAAAGAACAGGGATGCTGCAACTACACAATAACTGCAAAGGATATACTATGCTGTTCTCTTTAGAACCTACCAGCCAGGTGAATAAAAATATAACCCACTACGTTCCAAGAATGAACATGATATCGAGTGACTGTTGTATATCAGCATCCGACTATATTAAACAAGTCACATCAACAGCTTTAAACCCAATTAAACTCGTGAATATTATCGTATAATAAGATCGTAGTCTTCGAACTAAAAGGGGGAGGTGTTGGATGACCAACACGACCATACAAACATCACTCAGTCACATCACAAACATTACTCATCCAAACATCTTAATCACGATTTCTAATCCTTACTCATCCTGAACCTTGCACCCTACCTAAGTCACACTGCCCCTTGACCATCGTCCCTACCTCTACCTATCTCCAGCAATAGTATATAAAAGTTTGCAATATTGAAGAATGGTCAGAAAGAGTCTAATACTTAGTCGACCTAATACAAGCTGTATGAGTTTCTAAAGAAAATAAAGTGTTGTCAATTCTACTGGAATTCAACAACAGCAGAGTGGAAGAAAGCTGAGCGTACTGCAAAGGGGATAATAGTAGATTATTTAGCGGATTCTCTCCTGAGCTTTGTATCGCCAGAGAAAACTGTAAAAGAAATATTTAAAAATTTAGACAGCATATGTGAAAGAAAAAGTTTGGCTACGCAGTTAGCTTTAAGAAAAAGGTTATCAAGTTTAAAGTGACAAGGAGACATACCTCTAATGAAGCATTTTACAGTTTTCGACGGTTTAATAGCCGAGCTCGTGGGAGCAGATTATAGGGGTAAGTCTTTACATAATCTAATAGCTGTAGGCTTAGTATAAAAATAACTAAGCAAGTATATAGTGCAACAAATAATAACTATAAACTATGGCATGAATGATTAGGTTATGTGAGTAAAAGTAAATTTTTAGAATTGAAAAATAAGGAAATGGTAAGCGATGTAGAGTTATTAGTAAATGCAATTCACATTAATGAAAATTTGTGTGAAGCTTGCATTAAAGACAAACAAACATGTTTACCATTTAACACAACTAAAGAAAAAGACTACATAACAAGGCCATTACTAATAGTGCATTCTGATATCTGTAGGCCGATTGCTCCTTCTACGGTAAATAACAAAAATTATTTTGTTACATTTATTGACGAATTTACACACTATTGTGTGGTATATCTGCTGACAAATAGGTCAGAATTCTTTGCAATGTCTAAAGATTATGTAGCAAAAAGTGAAACACACTTTAATTTAAAATTAGTTAATCGGTATTGTGATAATGGTAAAGAGTATCTGTCTAATGAGATGAAAGATTACTGCGTTCAAATAGATATCAGCTGTAATTTAACTGTTCCGCGAACTCCAATATTAAATGGTGTGGCGGAGAGGATGAACCGAACCATAACAGAAAAGGCTCGGGCAATGATAGCTGGTGCATGTTTAGATAAAGTTTTTTGGGGTGAAGCGGTTCTTACCGCTATGTATTTAATAAACAGAACCCCAACTACAGCGGTGAAATTAGATAAAACACCGTTTGAATTGTGGCACGGTAAGAAACCAGAACTACAATATTTGAAAGTTTTCGGCTCCACGGTTGTAACTGGTCCCCCGCGTCGGTTCGGTTCGGGGGACCGCGAGGAAGGTCGCGCTTTGCCGAACCAGTCGGCTAGCCAGGATTTGGTGCGAGTGAGTGTCGGAGACGTTGTCGGTTGGTGAAAGCATCGTTTATTCGGGGTACTTACAGACTAGTACGGGCATGGAACGGATAACGCTTACTGGCTATTGGCTAGTGCGGAACGGTCGGACGTTCCAGCGGTAACGGTTGGCGAGCAGTCAGCGGACGGTGGGTCGGCGGTACCGGTTGGCGGGCGATCAGCGGACGATGGCTAGGCGGTAACGGCGGGAGGGGAAGGAGCTTCAATGCCCTACTGCCACTGCAACAAGGCTCGCGACGTTGGTAGGACCAGGATAAAAATGATGGGAACGGATGGTCGATGCTGTTACCTGGTCATTGACTAGGAGAGGGGTGTTGAGGGACGGCGGGAGGGGTGTATGGGGTGACGATTACAATACCCTACCGCCGCGACAACAAGGCTCGCATCGTTGGTAGGGCCCGGGTGGGAACGGCGGGAATGGATGGCGGATCGGTCGCGAGAGTGCCCCTCACACTCTCGTGTTTCCCAAAAGTGGATCTTGTGTGGACCCCGTATGGTGATACGGAGTCCCTCGCCACTTGAGCTCGCTTCGACGAGCAAGATACGAGACCCCCAAATCCGGCCGGTGGCCCGGGTTTAATACTCGTGCGGCGCATGATTAATTGCGCGAATCCGCGGCCGCAAGGTTAATCACGATTTGCGGCACGTAATCGGTTGCGCGAAGACGCCTACGCGGCCACGCGAGTAACCACCGGTAGCGGAGACTCGGGTTGTCATTCTACAGGCGGAACTTTAAATGTTAATAATTTTTTAATGAAGCCTCCATCAACTAATTGGTATTCTTGATTTTCGTTTTATTTTGGCCTCTACTATCGCTCATTAAAATTTTGACTAGGGGTGGCCGAACACCCTGTATAATTACTTTATTCCGTTGGAATTCACAATTTAAATATTGGTATCTTTTTGTATTGATTGTTGATTCGACCTATACTTGCGACGTTAATGCGATCTTTGATAAGTACCATTTCTCCGTTCGTTTTACAAAACATTTGTGTTTATATACAATCGCAAAAACAAACCATCCACTGTGGGATATGATAATTTTTGAAGAGGTAAACATGTTATTTCGAAAATACGTTCAAAACATGCAATGACGTTCATACTTTACGATTGTTTCTTATAATAGCATCACATGTACTGACATGCATGCACCGTGCATATATTGTATAATATGCACCAGAACAGACTGTATGTAGTTACTGTTAGCTAGTATCGAGATAACGTGTAGCAGTGGGTTTGTCTCGAGTCGTGCTCTGTTGCAAAGTGGTTTATATTAAGCCTGCAAATGTAATTAATTTACTGCTGGTAACATCTCATTTTATGCAGTTTGCACCGACTCCAGTAAATTATAAAAAAGTTGCATTATATGAAGTATTAAACGATATCATAAGAAGAAGGTTTGAAAGTCAATCGCTTTTTGCTGAAGAGGATGAAACTTTAGACTTTGAAGAGCCGAGACCAATGGAAACAGATATTGTTGATACACCATTTGATGCTGCGGTTAACGACGATGAAGCTGTAGCAGAAGAAAATGTCTGCATTCGAGAGGTACAAGAAGATGATGTCGGCTTGGAATATAAGAAGAACGCCGTAGAATTTTGGAAGAGTACACCAGGTAAACGGAAATCTGTTAAAGTAGTACAAATATAATTTTCGAAGGGTTCGAACCAGTGAACACTTGTACAGATGGGAAAAATACGTACAAGCAGGTGGAACGCGAAGAAATATGTTATTGTATATTTTTTTATTTTACTCTTTTGATGTTTCGTGATGCTCTTGAAAGAAGATCCATAGTTCATGACATTGGTATTCGAAAATGGGCATTAGAAGCAAAAGAAAACATTGAGTTGCCAACATTTGCAACAGGAAAGTCGTGGATATTTAAATTTAAAAAACTGCATGGAATAGTGTCACGTAAAATAAAAAAATTTGTAACATACCGAGACCGTGCAAATTCTCAAAAAATAGATACAGTTAAAAAAGAGAATTGTAATTGGAACAAATGTACAAAAGATATAATTATATGAACGAATTTGAAATACACCAAGCACACAATCTTTTTACACAAATTAAAATCACATTAATTGACAACACAAATTCAAATCCCGTCCGTCTTTTCCAACCACTCGTTACTCTCTGCCCGTTGTCTCGCTGTCCGTAGTAACCCCTTCTTTTTTTAACAAAACACTTTCAACCCTTTTGCACATAAGTTAAAATTGAACCAAACTACAGCGTGACACAAATATTCAACACAAATCTCCTACAGTTATCGATAATTTTATTGAACTTGTGAAACCCAAAATTAATACTTATGGCGCAGAAAATGTATTTAATTCAGACGAAAGTGGTTTTAATTTAGAACTTCATTCTAGTCGAACGCTAGCTGTAAAGGGATCAAAAACCATTGAAGCTGTCGTACAGCCCATATCATCAACTACTCATAGTTACACCATACAACCTACTCTATCTGCAAATGGAACATTACTTTCACCACTTTACATAGTTTTAAAGGAATCAAGCGGACAATTCGGACCAAGAGTGAAGGAAACTTTATTCAATTCTCCAAATGTTCATGTTTCTGCTTCGAAATCTGGCAAATTAACTTCCGAGCACTTTAAAACTTGGTTTGCTGAAATATTTTTAACAAACGTAGGACCTCGAAGCGTTCTCCTACTAGATTCATGGAGTGAAGACTGTCCAAATGTTTTGCAACACCCTGTTCCTGAAGGAAAAAAAGTACTTTTTCTGACGATACCGAAAAAGACGACAGGAAGATTACAGCCTCATGATGTTTCTGGTTTACGAATATGGAAAAACTTTGTGAAAACTTTTTCGGATCAGATCATTTTATTGGATCATGATGTTATTTTACATCAACGAAATAATATCATAAAACTCCAATCTCTTGTACATAATCAGCTGTCTTCACGTAGATTTCAAAAATTTAAGCATTCGTGGTACAAAAGTATACGTATGGGAGAACGTCAGTATGTTTCGAAAATTCAGTCGATTATTGTTTTTCAAAACAGGTTAAAGAAATTCATCGTTGCTATATATGCGAGGAATTAGCTATAGTTCGTTGTGCTTGGTGTAAAAAATATTTATGTTTCAAACACTTTTTTGAAAAATTTAATTACTGTACAAACTACGTCGAGTAATATTGGATGTTCCGGCCGACGCGAAAGAATATTCCAGAAGTCGGGCCGTCCCCAACCGATTGTAGGAGTCGGGCCGGGTGCAAAAATCGATTGCGGACACGTGTCGCGGAATACCGTTCTCGAAGGATCGAGAATGTTTCGCGGCACGCGCGTGCGAGGATTTTTGCACCCGGCTCGACGGAAAAAATGACGATCGGGAAGCACCT
Organism: Colletes gigas; assembly: GCF_013123115.1. Classification (NCBI taxonomy): domain Eukaryota; kingdom Metazoa; phylum Arthropoda; class Insecta; order Hymenoptera; family Colletidae; genus Colletes; species Colletes gigas. The sequence continues at coordinate 7,049,836 of NW_025106643.1, read as the reverse complement.
ATAAAAGGCAGGGCCCCGATCGCCCGGGCGCAGTCAGTCTAAACAGAGCGAGACATCCAGCATCAAATCCAAACCATCAAAATTTGAACCAGTTAGTCTTAAAATTAATTTGTTAAGATAACGCGTCGCAGTACGGCCGCGAATCAGTAAAGGATGCTGGGGTGTGACGACCCCGAGCCAAGGAAAAATTACGCGCGGTCGCGAGTGGCGAGGTCGCGATCACAGTCGGGTAGCGACATAGTTATGGTCCTTCGAGCCGGATATCAGTGACGTGTGGACACTCTAGACGAGACATTAAAGGACACGGACATTCCTGGTCTAACAGTGAGTGGAACAAACATTCAAAATAGTGAGAAGAGATTGTGCACTGGATCCACCCAACGACGGCTCCACCGGTCCGAGGGTCAAGCAGACGGGAAGCAGCTGAGGCAGAGATCAACGACAGCCATCCGAGCCGACGACAACTCCTCCAGCACTGACATCGGTCAAGGTAGGCTCGTTTCAAACACGAATCACCAATCAGTGTCTTTCAATTTCCCTTTATCGATCCACTCTATCTCGTCCGTCTCACGATAACAAACGAAATGCCGAACGAAAACGTACCCGCGAACGAAGGCAGTGTCAATCAACGCAGTCGGACTCTGAAAAATAAACGGCGGACGTTCAAGGCACAGATTACGGCGTTTGGAAAATATCTGAGTACTTTCGGAGATTCTGCGAAGGAACGCGTCAAGCTTCGCGAAAGAATTGAAAGAGCGCGTAAACAATTCGAGTCATTCAATGATATACAAGATGAATTAGGCCTCATCGACGATTTCGAAGAAACGGAAGCGGAGCGGGAATTTGTCACCGACCAATACGATGACGTAATGGCGAGTGCAGTAGCGTTGTTAGAACAGCTTGAACAACCCACGACACAGCATTCATCCGCGACAACAGTCCGGATTCCGAGCGATTCTCCTGCACCACCAACCTCATCGACCGCGATCGGGGTGCATTTGTCGAAAATCGACCTTCCGAAATTCGACGGGCGTCTCGAGAAATGGGTCGCGTTCAAGGACGCATTTCAGACAATGATTCACGCGCATCCGGGACTCAGTGACATTCAAAGGCTCAATTACTTACGTCTATCGTTGTCAGGGAAGGCAGAATCCGCGATCGAATGATTTACGATAAGCGAAGAAAATTACAAGTCCGCGTGGGATCAATTAATCGAAACATACGATAACACGCGCGCTCTAGTCTTGCGACACGCCGCGTTGCTGCGCGATACGCCCGCGATGCGTGACGACACATCCGAGTCAATTTGTGATCTCGTTAATCACATGCAGTCACACGTTCGGTCACTACAGGCTCTCGGGCGATCGTGGGAGGATATCGCGAGCGACTTAATCACAAGCATCGCGATCTCGAAGATGGGTGTCGGTACTCGGCGGGCTTGGGAGCAAACTCTTGGGGGCACGAAGATGCCAAAAATCACCGACATCTTCAGGCATCTCCGAAACGCGTCGCATCAATCAAGGGAAGACGAGTCATCGAATCACGGTACATACGAAAGGGAGATTCAAGCGCAACCCAGCAAAACTCGGGCCGAACATCGGGTCATGCAACGCAAACCACCACCGCCGGCTCCGCGAACCAGCACGCGCTACACATTCGCAACAACCGTCGCTGCACAGTGTCGAATTTGTAACACGGGTGCCCATCCAGCGTATCAATGTCGCAAATTCATAGACGCAACTCCAGGTGAAAGGGTGCAGTTGATACGAAAAGCGAAGTTTTGCCTGAATTACCTCCGTCCAGATCACACCGCAGACGACTGCAAATCTGGAAAATGTCGCGTGTGTGATGGTCGTCACAATACCAAGCTGCATCAGGATTCCGCACCGCGAGCAGACGAGATCTGACTAGCGCCGACGCATTCAAAACGATCCTTACGACAAGGGACGACACTGATCTCGACGGGACAAAGCAACGGGCTCCTGGCAACCGCGAAGATACATGTGTTAGACCGCGACCGGCGACTCGTTCAATGTCGCACGTTAATGGACACTTGTTCGAACGCGAACTTCATAACGGAAGAACTCGCTATGAGGCTGTGCTTACCGTGCAAGCAGACATCCGTAGCAATCGAAGCACTCAACGAGTTGAACACAATCACGAGTAGACTCGTCTCAGCCACAATCAGATCGCGAGTATCAACCTATCAAAGGACTCTAACGTTTCACATTATCTCGAAAATCTCAGGTCCTCTGCCGAACGTCCCAATCGACCGCTCGAACCTCACGATTCCATCAAACATCAAACTCGCGGATCCGAATTTTCACCAACCAGCGGCCATCGACATGCTGATTGGTACCGGCACGACGCTTTCGTCGCTCAGCATCGGACAAATCGATTTGTCTCAGCCTAACGGATCGGATCTGGTTCTTCAAAAGACGCAACTAGGATGGATTGTCGGGGGGAGTGTGCCGATCGCCGCACCACAATCAAAACGGAGCACGTTTCTAACGTCGTTGGAGTTCGAGATGAAGAGATTCTGGGAAGTAGAAGAGGGATCAAACGCACAGCATCTCTCTTCGGAGGAACGGGAATGCGAGGAACATTTTTCCCATCAGGTACGACGCGACGCATCCGGACGCTACATCGTGGCACTTCCCTTCAATGAGCAGCAGCAGCGACTTGGAGAATCGCGATCGCGCGCGCTCCATCGGTTATTCTCATTAGAGCGGAAGCTTGATCGGTATCCAACTTTAAAGGCCGACTACGCCGCGGTCCTTGATGAATATCGCGCGCTCGGTCACATGACGCAGGTAGAGTCCTTCGACTCCCCAGGATTCTACTTGCCTCATCACGCGGTCATAAAGCCCTCGAGCTCGACAACAAAGGTTCGTGTGGTTTTCGACGGCTCAGCTAAGTCGAGTAGCGGTCTGTCACTTAACGACGCTTTGATGACGGGCCCGACATTACAAGATGATCTTTTTTCGTTACTGCTGCGATATCGCCTGTATGCGTATGTTCTCACCGGCGACATTGAGAAAATGTATCGTCAATTCCTCGTGCGACCAGAAGACCGATCATTTTAGCGCATCTTGTGGAGGGATCAGCGAAACCGCATAGCGACGTACGAGTTAAACACCGTCACATTCGGGTTGACTTCGGCACCCTATCTGGCTACGAGATGTTTGCAGCAATTAGCGACCGACGAACAAATGGAGTTTCCAATTGCCTCACTCGTCATCAAACGGGACATGTACGTCGACGATTTATTAACGGGCGCCAATACCATTGAGGAAGCGAACGAGTTGCAGACCCAAATTCTCGGTATGCTCCAACGTGGAGGCCTTAACATACGCCAATGGGCTTCTAACGAACCGCGACTCCTCACGGGACTCGGCGAGGATCAGATTCATCCCAAGATTTTAGGCGATTCAAGTGTAATGAAGACTCTCGGTATTACTTGGGACGCTCGAAACGACAGCATTTCGTACTTCGTTGAATCTCCGACGGCGATAAAACCCACTAAGCGATCGATCTTGTCAACCATTGCAAAGATCTTCGATCCGCTCGGGTTGCTCGGTCCTGTGGTGATCACAGCGAAGATCATCATGCAGCGTTTGTGGCAACTCAATATTGATTGGGACGAATCATTGCCAGCCAGCATCCACACTGAATGGACTACTTTCTTCAATCAATTGCAGCATCTAAACAACGTTTCGTTCGTGAGGAATATAGTTCAACGCAACAGTCGACAAGTGGAGCTACACGGTTTTTGTGATGCTAGCGAGCGGGCATACGGAGCGTGTATTTACGTGCGTTCAATCGACAACAACGGTCACGTCGAAACCAACCTTCTCTGCGCGAAATCTCGGGTTGCACCACTGAAGACAATCACTCTCGCGCGGTTGGAATTGTGCGGTGCCGCGTTGTTAGTAGTTTTGTACACGACAGTTCGAGCAGCGATTCTCCATCAAATCAATAAAACCATTCTTTGGACCGATTCAACGATCGTTTTGAACTGGATAAATAAGCAACCATGTACACTTAAAACCTTTGTGGCTAATCGGGTATCCGACATACAGCAAAGGACAGAGGTCACCAGCTGGCGACACATCAATTCGGAGGACAATCCAGCGGATGTACTATCTCGAGGACAGACTCCCAGGCAATTCGAGCAAAGATCCAACTGGTTGCATGGTCCCGAATGGCTCTCGACATCCGAAGAGAATTGGCCACCATCGAAGTTCCTCATTCAGAACGAGGTGCCCGAACTCAAACAGATTACCTGCCTGATTGCGACTACAAAACACGACGACGAAATACTACAACGATACTCGTGTATTAGAAAACTAAGGCGCATTACAGCGTACGTTTTACGATTCGGCCGACGTAACCGCCGAAAGGGTTCCTTGACGGTGGAAGAGCTGCAAGAAGCAAGCAGCTGCCTCATTCGGCTTCTACAAGCAACTGCATTTCCCGATGAGATCCGCCAATTAGGCAACAAAGGCAATTTACCTTCAAACAGCAAACTCCTTCCCCTGAATCCATTCCTCGACGATCAGGGAATTATTCGGGTGGGAGGTCGGCTACAAAATTCGACCCTTACCTATGCACGGAAGCATCCGATCCTTCTGCCAAAGGGTCATCACATCACCGATCTCATAATTCGGGATACACATCGCGCGAATCACCACGAAGGCATCACTTCCACCCTGAACAGTGTGCGGCAAGCCTATTGGCCCATCGATGGAAGGAATGCTACACGAAAGGTCGTCCGACAATGCATCAAATGCTTTCGTTTTCGCCCACCGTCTACGGATTACATCATGGGAAATCTTCCAGCATCGCGTGTGACGGAAAATCGTCCATTTTTCAACAGCGGCGTCGACTATTGTGGTCCATTCTACATAAAGGAACGACGGTTGCGAAATCGTGCACGCATTAAGGTTTACGTCGCCGTTTTTGTGTGCTTTGCGACCAAGGCCGTACACTTAGAGTTGGTAAGTGACATGACGACCGAAGCATTTATCGCCGCATTGCAGAGATTCATCGCGCGCAGAGGAATCTGTCAGAGCATGCACTCTGATAACGGAACAAACTTCATCGGTGCTAACAACGAGTTGCGCGAGATTCACCAAATCCTTCAAGGTGACGACACCGTTCGCAATTTTCTCACCGGGAAAAAAATCACCTGGCATTTCATACCCGCGTTATCACCTCATTTCGGCGGACTTTGGGAAGCCGCGGTGAAGTCATTCAAACACCACCTCAAGCGCGTAGTCGGTGACGAGCTATTCACTTTCGAACAATTCAACACCTTCGTGATTGAAATTGAAGCCATTCTCAATTCGCGGCCCTTGACTCCACTTTCCTCAGATCCTAACGACCCATCTGCATTAACTCCAGCTCATTTTCTGATTGGTGATTCGTTAACGAGCATTGCCGAGATTGATTTCAGTGCTACACCAGCGAATAGATTATCTAACTGGCAGCATATCCAACGTGTGAAGCAGCACTTCTGGGCCAGGTGGCAGAAGGAGTACATCAACCATCTGAACGTGCGGTCCAAGTGGAGAAGGGGTTCACATTGCATCAAAGAAGGCACCGTCGTGGTCTTAAAAGAGGACCACCTTCCACCACTCTCGTGGCATCTCGCACGCGTGGAGCAGATTCATCCCGGATCGGATGGCGTCATTCGAGCCGTCACTGTTCGGCCCAGCCATGGGACCTACAAGCGGAACGTGCGGCAACTGGCACCCCTGCCTGCCCAGGATGCTCATGAGCAGTGCCGCGACACGAGATAGGACTCATACGTAAAATTAGGATAGATATATAATAGCGTCGAGTTACATTGATCAATCGTCTCGATCAACGGGGGGGGAGCATGTTCCGGCCGACGCGAAAGAATATTCCAGAAGTCGGGCCGTCCCCAACCGATTGTAGGAATCGGGCCGGGTGCAAAAATCGATAGCGGACACGTGTCGCGGAATACCGTTCTCGAAGGATCGAGAATGTTCCGCGGCACGCGCGTGCGAGGATTTTTGCACCCGGCTCGACGGAAAAAATGACGATCGGGAAGCACCTATAAAAGGCAGGGCCCCGATCGCCCGGGTGCAGTCAGTCTAACCAGAGCGAGACATTCAGCATTAAATCCAAACCATCAAAATTTGAACCAGTTAGTCTTAAAATTAATTTGTTAAGATAACGCGTCGCAGTACGGCCGCGAATCAGTAAAGGAAGCTGGGGAGTGACGACCCCGAGCCAAGGAAAAATTACGCGCGGTCGCGATTGGCGAGGTCGCGATCACAGTCGGGTCGCGACATTGGATATTATATGTATGTAATGATCTTACAATTATGTAAATGTGTGGAAGTATAAAGAATTCACCCGAAGATTCTGGAATTTTCCATTATATCCAGATGCGTATATGTTTAAAACAAAAGACAGCGTCCGAACGAACAACTGCCTCAGAGAGGCGTGATCGCTAGTGAATGCAGTCGTTATGCGAATGTCGAACGTACAAGATAGCTTTTTCTATTAATAAAGATTTTCTTTCCTTTGACTGTGTGTGTTCTTTTAGTTAGAGTCGAAAGAATCCAGTACGTTCGCAAATCAAGAAGTATGGATATCGGCAGGATCAAGGTCGAGAAGCTAAAAAATGCCGACAATTGGCAAGAGTGGCGATTTGTCATACATATTCTGATGGAAAGTAACGATTTGCTGGAAGTGTGCGAAGGCACATTCGTCAAGCCTGAGGAAGTGAAAATTATCAAATAATATTGACCAGATGGAATAATGCTAATAAAGAAGGGAAAAAGCTAATCGTTACCACACTTGAATCAAAGCTATTGCAATTAATAATGAATTGTGATAATGCAAAAGACATGTGGCAAAAACTACACAATGTCTTTGTCATGAAATCAGATGAAAGTCTGTCTTTGATTCAAAAGGAATTTTTCGAATTTCGTTGGGATCCTGCAGGAAATGTGGCACAGCATATATAGAAACTCGAACAAGTGGCGAGTAAAATGAAAGTATTTGATGGAGAAATACCCTCTTCTACGCCGATTTCAAGAATTCTTTCGACGCTGCCATTAAAGTTTAATTATTTTCATAGTGCATGGGATTCAACGGCAGAAACCAAACGAACGATTGAAAATCTAACGGCGAAACTCATGACCGAAGAACTACGCATGCAGAAAAAGGACGACACGGAAGAATCTACAACGGCCTTACTTTCAAAAATGAATTTGCAAGTTAATTCTATGAAGAAAATCACGAGCATCGCAGAAAGGAAAGACAAGTATCTGTTACGCATGTGGCTTGAAGGGTCATAAGCAACAAAATTGTAGAGGCTGTTTCGAATGTGGATCAAAGAATCATATGGCGAGAAACTGCACGGCAAAAAAGGGCGAACGAAAGAAGAACGAACGCAAGAGGAGTGAGGATTCGTCGCATGATTCAGCGCAGGCATTCACAGGATATACTGTAATATAATATAATTGACTCAAGTGCGTCAGACCATATGACGAATTGACGAGAGTGGTTCACCGAATATCAGCAACTTAAGGAACCGGTAAAAATATACATCGGTAACGGTGAGAAAGTGTCAGCAATTGGTCAAGATAACGTACGAATAAAAACCAATGTGAACGGAAAACAGTTAGAAGGAATTTTATACGATGTCTTGTATGTACCGTGTATGAAACATAATTTATTTTCTGTAAGAGCTGCTGCAAAAAAGGGGGTAGATTTTTCTCTTACTAAAAAAGGCAAAGAGTGCATATTTACATGTAAGAATAAGATTGTAGTTGTAGAAATTGAAATCGGAAAATTATATAGAATAAATTTGCAAGTTTTAATTCCGAGTGTAGTGTGCACAGCGAATAAAGTTGATACATTGCAATTATGGCATGAACGGTTCTGTCATCAGAACGAACTCCATGTAAAGTCTTTTCCTAAAGATAGAGGAGTAGATGTAACGGTTGACAGCGAATTTTGTGGCGGTTGTGCGTATGGTAAGCATCACAGGTTACTCTTCGAAAGAAAAGTTGAACGTGCCACAGCAGCACAAGAATTGATACATTCCGATGTATGCGGTCTGATATCTGCGGAATCGCTGGATAAAAGTAAATATTATGCTATTTTTAAGGATGATTACAGCAGTTATCGGAATATTTATTTTTTACATAATAAATCCGAAGTGGAGAGAAAAATTAAAATTTTCTGCTATGAGGTAAAAACGCGTTTCGGCAATAGCATTAAAGAATTACGTACGGACGGAGGGAAAGAATATGTAAACGAAAAAGTTCGTAATTTTTTACAAGAATTAGGTATAAGACACGCTGTTACTATTCCATACACACCGGAACAAAACGGAACGGTCGAGCGTGAAAATCGAATCGTAGTGGAAGCGGCGCGTTCAATATTGTTTTCGAAGCCGGACTTGCCGCAATTTTTGTGGACGGAAGCGATTAATTGTGCTGTACATGTATTAAACTACACAGGACCAACTACAGTAGAAAATAAAACGCCTTTTGAATTATGGTTTGATAAGAAAGCGAACGTAGATCGTTTCAATGTTTTTGGTACAGAATGTTTCGTGCATATTCTTAAAGCAAAGAGAAAGAAACTGGATAAGAAAGCTTATAAAGGTTACTTTGTAGGATATTCTGAAAATGTACAGGGTTATCGTATCTGGATTCCTGAAGTACGAGATATTGTAATCAGTAGAGATGTTTTATTTAAAGATGAGAAGATATGTAAAATCGAAGTAGAAATTGAATTAGAAAAACAAAGCGATAAATCCGATGAAAACAAAAATGAAACAGAGTCTAAAAGTAGTGAGTCAAGTGATAATGAGAGTCCAGAAAACGATAATTTTGTGCAAAAGATACCCGATCAAAAATTACACACTAGACAATCAGAAGATCGATGAAAATTAAAGAAAACAGAATTTTACGGAAATCCTATTGCGATTTTAGCTAGTGTGGAGCCAATAGATTATGAAGAAGCGATAAACACAAAAGATGCGGAAAAGTGGAAACATGCCATGAACGTGGAAATGGAATCATTACATAAAAATAATACATATGTTTTGGTTGAAAAACCAAAAGATAAGAAGGTCTTTCAAAATCGATGGCTTTTTCGTTGTAAAATAGATTCAGATTCAAATGAAACGCGATATAAAGCAAGGTTAGTTATAAAAGGTTGCTCACAGAAGGAAGGAGTCGATTACTACGAGACGTTCAGTCCTGTGGTCCGTTTTGATACCGTAAGAATTTTGCTTAGCATTGTTGCTCACGAAAATTTGTATTTACGACAATTTGATATAAAAACCGCGTTTTTATATGCAACGATAAATGAAGAAATATATATGTAGCAGCCGAGAGGCTTTCAGGATGGAACTGGGCACATATGTAAACTGTTAAAGAGTTTATACGGTCTAAAGCAAGCTCCGAGACAATGGTCAAAATGTTTTATGAATTTTTTAACAAAGTACGGTTTAAGGGAAAGTAACGCCGATCCGTGTCTATTTTATAAAGTTAAAGATTGTTAAAAAGATGATGCTTTTAACTAAGAAGTCCGGATAGAGGAATAAGAGTTTATCGAGGAAGGGAATTGGACTGAGATTGATTTTCTTTTCGTCGGTCTTCAAGACCGACAGTTTATTACCATTAACAAAAATAAAAAATAAACTAATTTAGTAAGTCAAACAAACACAATTAAAGGAATCTAAAATTAAATAAACATATAATTTTGACGCCTCGTCACTGGCCGTTCAGCGAAATCTCGGTCGTCGAACTCGCCGTGCCACGATTGAGGTGGGCTCTGATTCCTGTGGACAGAAAAACACGGCTATGTGTTAGACACACGTAAACACGTTATACGTATTTTCGTCGCCTCCGTTTCCTCACGCTCCTGGCTTCGTAATTCGAACGTACAGGAGTGGAGAATTTTGTCTGTTCGTAATTTACGAACTATTTTGTGGGCTGTATTGTCTGGCGTAGAAAAGAATTAAACTTCTTTTCTTGACCGATTTTGTCGATTGCCAAGTGGGCGGGGGTGCAAGTGGAGGTTGTAAGGCTCCAAATGCACTGTTCCCGTGAGTATGCTCACTGAGTCTGTGCGTCGAGCCGCACTGCAATGCAACGGCACAACCGTCGATCTGCGGCTTCTCTTAACAAGTTCCAACAGATGACCTGTTGGTCGAGAGTTGCACTGCGAAGCCCGACAACACGTTGTTCACTGCACGAATGCACCACTCGACGTGATTTGGGACAGTATTTTGAACTACGTGGGGGCCTGACCCACGACTCCGTTACCTCTCCACTCAAGTGCTCTTTTAAACGTTGCACCGGCGGGATCTGTGGAAGTAAGGAGGCGAAGACCGAAAGTCAGACGTCCTAAGTGGACATCGACCTGACTACAGTGAGCCCATCTGGAGGTACACCTTCGGTGTCTCCTCAGCCGAATGGCAATCACAAAGAAGTGTGGACGGTATTTGCACTTCTTTGTGTCTCAAACGTTTATACGCTTGATACGATCGTTCAATTCCGCACGTCAAACACCTTATTGGTGTATTCTCGAGCCCTCCAAAATTTGCTGTATTGAAATGAATTTAGCTCGATTGGGAATTTCCTGAACGAGACTTCTGGATGCACTTGTACAAATCGGAATTCGATTCGTTTGTCAAGCAAAGTGGGAATAAATTTCCACACTTTTTCGAGCTTTCCGAATTCTCAGCTGTGCAAGGTTTATCTATGGAGCCGCACCAGACTGAACATCTGCTCGTTACACCCTTTTAAATTACAGTCTATGTGCTTTGTTCAGAAGAATATTGTCTTTGGATTCACATTTGATTTCTGACCGGACACAATCGGGAGCCGATGTGTTCCTGACAGAAGTCGTCGAAAGACTGTGTTGATTGTCAGCCAAAGACGTCGCCCTGGTACTCTAATTAGTCGTTCCGCGGCATTGTCTAAATTTCGGCCGTCCATCTTTGTCGAACTATCAGCGCGCTACTCTCTCACGATACTGACGTCACCAACACCGTTAGCACACTCGAATCGAAGGTAAGGAGCCGTTACCGATGCCAGAAAAACTAGTAATAAACGCATTTTTCTATCACTGCTCGCTGTACAAATTCTGTTAGAGATAATCTCTTGATTATTGTACGCTACCAGGATTAACGGTAATTGCGGCCGAGGATAATCGCTCGGCATTATGCAATCTTTAAACAAAGATGATACGACATTTTTCTTAGTTTTATGAGTGGATGATGGCCTAATAGCTGCAACTCATGAAAAAGAAATCGACTCTTTTATGTGTAAACTACATCATCTATCTATACACCAATCAGGCTATATACAAAAGACATTAAAACGTTTTAAAATGACTGATGCTAAGCCGGTGTCTACGCCTATTGATACAGGATGGGACACTAGTAATCTGAATATAGATGAAGTTGAAGTACCAAATCGTAAGGCGGTAGAACACTTAATGTACTTAGTAGTAAGACGACCTGATATAGCATTCGCAGTAAATGTGGCATCTAGAGCATTGGAAAAACCTACGAATGTCCACTGGCGTTTAGTAAAACGTATTTTGCGGTATATTAAAGGAACAATAGATATAGGTTTACATTATAAAACGGAAGGAGAATGTTACGAGCCAGGGCCGTGCAGCGCGCGTGGCCTGCGAGTGCGAGAGAGAGTATGGAGAGAATGGTATCAATCTGTTAGTTAGGTGTACGGACGAACCTGATGCGAGATCGGGGAGCCGCTAGGATAGTTGATAACGAGGACGAACCTGATGCGTAATCAGGAAGCCTCTAGGATGGAGTTACTAACGGACGAACCTGGTGCGAAACGAGGGAGCCGTAGGAGAGTGAGACGTCGTGAACGAACCCGATGCGCAATCGGGGAGTCACTAGGATTGTTGATAACAACGCAGACGAACCCAATACGAAATTGGGGAGCTGCTAGGAGGTTGGAACAAGCGCAGACGAACACGATGCGTAATCGAGGAGCTGCTGCGAGGTTGGATAAATCACAGACGAACCTGATGTCCACGCACCCGTTTGGTTGTCCAGGCGGCAGGGGAGGTGAACCCCAACGTGGCGCGCCCCCAGGTGGCGGATAGGGGCAGCCGCTGGGATGGGATGCGGGGATGAGGTCATCAACCTGAGAAGGCTGGTAGCCGCATCTTCGCATGGCATACCGGAGGTCGGAGCGAAAGCTCCCGCGGACCAAACACCGGTATGAATGTGTTGCGCATGTGAATGTGTGTGTGAGTGGACTAGGACATGGGATATTTCCCCTCAGGGGCTGTGTCCGGCAATCGTCGGCCGCAGTACGGGGCGTAGCGACCCCGAGGTACCTGAAGCTAATCACACCGTAAGCCTCCTGTTGGTCGTCGCGACGACCCATTCACAATTCCTTTTTTGGTTTTGTGAATGATACGTGACGGCAGGAGAAGCGGGGGCCTTGGCTTAACCGCCTGGGCCAAGAGTATGGCGACTCTATAAAATCGCCCTCCAATCTTAAGCTATGGTGCGCGGCGATGGGATGCATGGTTGGGGGAGAAGGCCCAATCCCAAGCGACCACCTCCGGGGCACCTGCCGAACCCCCGGAGTATTAGGCTTACCCGGGTAAGGCGGCTCTGCCCGGGTGGACCTTTATTTCCGACCTACGCGTGGGAATTATATGGATTCACAAATTAAAACGGGGATGGGACGGGTTGTTTCGGTTGGGGAGGACGAAGACGGTGCTGGGGCTGGAGTGACGGTGCTCGCGCCTCACTCAGCGCCTGGCCTGGCTTCGTGGAAGGTGGAGGAGGACGATGAGACTGCGTCAGTCTCGTCCTTCTCCTCCACGAGGAGCCACATAGGCGCCAAGAGGAAGCGGACGGGGCAGGCCGTCGACGAAGTGGGCAAGGCGATGAGCCCGGTTGTGATGTTGAGCTGTCTCAGGGACGAGGTAACCGAGGAGATATCCGAGAGGATCTCCTCGTCCCTGAGGCGGGTCGAGAAGGTTGCCGCAGCCTGCTCTCTAAAGGGGCAGAAAAGCAGCGTGGCTAAGGCCCTGCGAGAGGCTGCGCAAAATATGGGAGAGGCGGCGCAGGAGCTGAGCGGGCGAAATGCCCGGCTGCAGCTCCTGGTGGAGGAGGAGCAACGGGGGAGGATGAGGGCTGAGGCGCGCTGGAACAGCGCAGCCCTCCCTCCTATCCTCCCTCCTCCTCCGCCACCACCACCACGACCCACGGTCGTGGAAAAAAAGCGGAGTGCGGCGGCGGTGTTGCGGGGACCTTCCATCCGCACTCCGCCCGTGCAGAGTTCCCCATCCTCCTCAGAGGACGAACTTCTGAGGAGGATCGGGAACATGATGGATAGTAAGCTGGCCGCCTTCCGGGAGGAGCTCCTCCACGGAGGTGCGGTCAGCAACAAGAAGGCGGTGCCTCCCCGACCAAAGTCGGTGCAGGCGGGGAAGGCAAAGGTGGGGGGACGGAAGGCTCCACCCACCGTGGCCGTTCCGGTGCCGCGGGTCGCGGCCCCCCAGGGGGGTAGTGTACCCGTGGCCCCGGTTTGCGCGTCCTCTGCGGCACCATCCCAAGGGGGGGTGTCGTGGAGCGAGGTGGTTGGCCGGAAGGCGAAGAGGGCGGCGAGGAAGGCCTCGCAGCCGCGACCTGCTACCTCGCCGCCCGCGGCCAAGGGAAAGGCCGCGAAGATGCGACCAGGGCGCCCCCCTAAAACGGCAGCAGTGACGCTGACCGTTCCTCAGGGGGGCGACCTGACACTCGCGGGGGCGATGCAGCTCGCCAGGGATAATATATCCCTGGAGGAGCTTGGCATCGCTTCCGTGAGGGCGAAGAGGGCCGTGACCGGGGGTCTCCTGCTCGAGATCCCTGGTCCAGAGGGCGGCGTGAAGGCGGACCGACTCGCCCAGAGGCTCCAGGAGCAGCTGGGCGAGCGGGGTGTCCGAGTCGCCCGGCCCACGAAGCGCACAGAGATGCGCATATGTGGGCTGGATGACTCGGTCTCCGCGCAGGAGGTGTCCCGTGCCCTAGCGAGGGCGGGTGATTGCCCCGAGGGAGACGTGCGGGTCGGAGAAATCCGCAGGTCTCCTTCGGGCCTGGGGTCGGTGTGGGCCCGGTGTCCCCTCTCCGCCGCCCGAAAGGTGGCGGAATCCGGGAGGGTATTGGTGGGGTGGGTTTCGGCGCGAGTGGAGATACTCGCGCCGCGGCCACACCAGTGTCACCGCTGCCTCGAGCTGGGGCACGTGAGGCAGTGGTGCACCTCGCCGGTGGACCGCAGCGGTCAGTGTTACCGCTGCGGGGCGAATGACCACCGCGCGAGCCAGTGCTCGGCGGCCCCCCACTGCCCGCTATGTGCGGACATGGGGAGGCCAGCCGATCACAGGGTGGGGAGCAAAAAGTGCTCTCCCCCCTCCCGGAAGGGGAAGAAGGGGCCCACCCCGGGTCAAGCACCGCGGTTGCTGGCAGCGTCCACCATGGAGGTGGACGGTGCCACGGGGACGGACAGCCGGGAGGAGGCTGGGACGGCCGTTAAATAACGACGCCCCGCCTCCTCCTCCAGGCCAATCTCAACCACTGCCGCGCGGCACAGGACATGATGTCCCAAGTCCTCGCGGAGTGGGGGGTTGGCCTGGCGGTCGCCGCCGAGCCGTACCGCGTGCCGGATCACCCACATTGGGTGGGCGACGCGGACGGTTTGGTGGCGACGGTATGGGGAGGTGGCGACGGGTCCCCGCCGTTCTCCATTCTGGAGCGCGGTCGGGGTTTCGTCGCCGTGGACTGGGGGGGAGTCGCCGTAGTGGGGTACTACATCTCGCCCCGCAGCGGTCACGCCGCGTTCGAGCTGTACTTGGCCGAGGTCGCGGCATGCGTGCAGCGCTGCGCGGCCCGGCCGGTGCTAGTCCTGGGGGACTTTAACGCCAAGTCGGTGGCTTGGGGATCCCCTAGGACCACCGTTCGCGGCGGGATCCTGGGCGACTGGGCGGCGGGGCTCGACCTTCGGTTACTGAACCGGGGATCGGAGCACACGTGCGTGCGGCGATATGGGGGGTCTATCGTGGATGTTGGATTCGCGACCCCCAACGCCGTGCGCATGGTGTCGGGTTGGCAGGTGGCCTCGGAGGCAGAGACACTTTCCGATCACCGGTATATCCGGATGGAGGTCTCTGCCGCCGGGGCTGCGTCCCGGCACCGCCGCCCGGATGGCATCCCACCGCGCCGCTGGGCGCTTCGGCGCCTGGACAAGGACGCCCTGATGGCAGCTGCCCTCGCTGCAACTTGGCCGCAGGTGGCGGCCGAGTTGCCAAGCATGGAGGAGGAGGCTGCCCGGCTCGGGGTACTAGTCGCAACCATTTGCGACGCGTCGATGCCCCGGATCGGGCGAGCTTCTCCTCGCCGGGCGGTGTACTGGTGGTCGGCCGCGATCGCGGAATTGCGGGTCGCGAGTGTCCGCGCCCGACGCCAGTACGCCCGCGCGCGCCGTCGTCTACGACCGGACGATGGCGTGGCGCGAGCGAGGGCAGATGACCTGTATGAGGCATACCGGATGGCGTGGGTTGCTCTGCAGGTCGCCATCAAACGGGCCAAGACCCGGGCATGGAAGGATCTCCTCCAGACCCTCGATGACGATCCTTGGGGGCGCCCGTACAGGGTGGTGCTGAAGAAACTCCGCCCGTGGGCGCCCCCCGTCACCGAGGGTCTTGACCCCCGGCTGCTGGAGGACGTGGTCAATACTCTTTTCCCAATTCGGGTGAGGGGACCACGTCCTCCGGCGGAGGCGGCAGTCCCAAGGGAGTGGGCGGCCGAACTGGGGGTCACTCAGGGGGAGCTGGCCGCGGCCATCAGACGGCTCGGGGCGCGTAACACGGCCCCGGGTCCGGATGGTGTGCCCGGCCGGGTTTGGGTCTTGACCCAGGGCGTCCTTGGGGCTGACCTCAGGCGGTTGTTCGACCGATGCCTGAGGGACGGGCGATTCCCCCCCAGTTGGAAGGTGGCAAGGATGGTCCTCCTCCAGAAGGAGGGTCGGCCCGCGGAGTCTCCCTCCGCATACCGGCCCATCTGTCTCCTCGACGAGGTGGGCAAGCTCTTCGAGCGGGTGATTGCTGCCCGCCTCGTCGAGCACCTGGCGCGGGGTGCCCCCGGCCTGGCCGACTGCCAGTACGGTTTCCGGGAGGGTCGATCGACCATCGACGCGATAGGTCGTGTCAGGGCTCTCTCGGAGTCGGCCGTCTCCCGCGGAGGGGTGGCTTTGGCAATATCCTTGGATATTGCCAATGCCTTTAACACCCTGCCCTGGGAGGAGATAAGGAGGGGGCTCGAATATCATCGGGTCCCCCCTTGTCTCGGGGCGGTCATCGGGGATTATCTCCGCGGCAGGTGGATCGAGTATCCGAGCCGGGATGGGCATATGCGGAGGGAGGTGTACTGCGGTGTTCCGCAGGGGTCAGTCCTCGGGCCACTCCTGTGGAACATCGCGTACGACGCAGTGTTGCGGGCCGACCTCCCCGGCGGCGTCAGCGCCGTGTGTTATGCAGATGACACACTGATGCTGGCCGTCGGGGCGCACTGGGGGAGGGCCAAGCGTCATGCGGAGGAGGGGGCGCAACGCGTCGTCGACCGGTTCAGAGGGATGGGGATGACGGTGGCGGTCCATAAGACCGAGGTGATAGCGTTCCATTCGCCTCGGCAGGATCCGCCACCCCGTCTGATCCGCGTGGGTGAGGCAAATATCGAGGTGAAGCCCCAGATGAGGTATCTGGGGCTGATCCTCGATAGCCACTGGCGCTTCGAGGAGCATTTCCGCTGCCTGGCCCCCCGGTTGGAAAGGATGGTCGGTGCGTTGGGCCGGATTCTGCCCAACCTGGGGGGCCCGGCGGGCCGAGTTCGCTGCCTCTATGTGGCACTGGTTCAGTCGGTGGCCCTATACGGGGCCCCCGTCTGGGCGGACGACCTGGCGGCCTCCCGGCGCAGCATGACGATGCTGCGTCGGGTGCAGAGGCGGATGGCGCTAAGGGTCGTCCGCGGGTACCGGACCGTGACGCAAGAGGCGGCGACGGTTCTTGCGGAGATGCCGCCCATGGATCTCCTCGCGCGGTCGCACGCGACGATGTATCGTCACCGCGTCGACCGTCGCACGGGGGTGGGGGCGGTCCTGGGTGTGCAGGAACCTGCCTGGGGCGAGTTGAAGCGCCAGGCCCGGCAGTTCGTGGTGCACGCGTGGCAAGAGCGGTTGGCTCTGCCTACCGCGGGGCACCGGACAGTCGGGGCTGTTCGGCCACTCCTATGTGAGTGGCTGGACAGAGGCCATGGAAGTCTCACTTACAGGATGGCACAGGTGTTCTCGGGGCATGGCAGCTTCGGGAGATACCTGTGCCGGATAGGGAAGGAGCCGACGGCGCGTTGCTGTCATTGTGACGCTGAGCAGGACACGGCGGAACATACCCTCGAGGTATGCACTGCGTGGGAGGGGGAGCGCCGTGTCCTGGTCGGCATCATCGGGCGGGATGTCTCGCTGCCGGGCATGGTGCGCGCCATGCTCGGCAGCGAGGAAAAGTGGAGGGCCGTGGCCTCCTTCTGCGAAAGCGTAATGCTGCAGAAGGAGACCGCGGGAAGGGAGCGCGAGCGTCAGCGGCGTGCTGAGGCTCGCGCTCGTTTGGTGGCGAGAGAGCGTCGCCTGGGCGTCAGGGCGTGGCGCATGACCCAGGCTGGGAGGGGGGTCCTGATAGGAGCCCCCTCCCGCCAGGCGGCGTAGGGTCGGACCGGATGGGGTGGCAGTGCCTGTCCGGGTCCGGCGCACGGAGCGGCACCCTCGGTGGCCTGGTGCGGCCATGAGCTGCCGGCCTCCGAGGGGTAGAAAAGGGGTCGCGGCGGTTGCGAGTTGGGGCTCGCAGCCGCCACTAGACGCGGCCCCGGGACGGATGGCGGCAGGACGATGTGGCCTCGTCCTGCCGCTATGAGACAGGGCGATTACCGGGGGGACCGTTTGTCCCCCCGCGGGTGGGCGCAAAGCGCGGGCACGGGGAGGATACCGGAAGTATACTTCGAGCGATTCCCAGTATCCTCCCAAATCGTGCGGAAGGGTCACCGTGGGGTTTTTAGTGGGTAGGTCCCGCGCCCGTTATAATGGCGTTAAAAAAAAAAAAACTACCCGCAGGCCCTGCCTTCGGGTGGGTCCGCGTGTGTCCATGAGGATTTCCCCACGTACAAAAAAAAAAAAGACGAACCTGATGCTTGGCCCCCCGAGTGAAGAAGGCGGATGCCGCTCTTAGCCGCCTTCTCCCGAATATCGGGGGTGGGGGGGGCCGATGTTGGAGTCCGCCGCCTCTACGTAGAGGTGGTGCGTTCAATCGCCCTCTACGGGTCCCCAGTTTAGGCCCTGAACTTGGATGCCAGCCGGCGCAGCACGGAGATGCTGCACCGCGTCAACCGTCGGCTGGCCATCCGGGTTGTTAGAGGGTATCGCACCATCTCCCACGAGGCGGCGACTACCCTGGCGTGTCTCCCGCCCCTGGAGAACCTAGCCTGAAGAGATCAGTTGATTTTCCGGCACTCCAGGGAGCTCCGGGAGGCCGGCAGACCGCCAGAGGTGAGGAGGCAAACGGTCGAGGCGCCGAGCTCAACGGACCGTTTTGTTTGTGTGGTTCCACCAACTCATACAAGGTGGTGGAGCCACACAACGGTCCGTTGGTGCAGTCCTGCCACATTGGCAAGATTGGCAGGACAAACCGGGTAGGCTGTCCTACAGAATGACACAGGTGCTCACCGGGCATGGATGCTTTGGTGAGTACCTGTGTCGAATCGGGAAGGAGGCGACGGCGGTGTGCCACCATTGTGGAGGACCCCAGGATACGGCGCAGCACACGCTGGCGTCCTGCCGTGTCCTGGAACAAGAAGTTGGGAGGAATGTTTCGCTGGCCACAATAATAGGAAAGATGATGGCCAGCGAGAGAACCTGGCAAGTGATGGCCTTCTTTTGTGAAGTAGTTATGTCACAGAAAGAGGCCGCCGAGCGGGAGCGCGAGCGTGCCGCGCGTCCCACTCGGAGAGGAAGGGCCCGGAATGGGGCCAGGGTTAGATATCCTTCGCCTCCTAGCCCTCTCCAACGGCATTGAGGTCCGGAGGGACCTCCAGAAGTGGGGCGGCCCGTCAGCACTCTCCTCCAACCACCACGCCGGTGGCCAGGAGATTGACGGGCCGCCCCTGGGGGCTGCAGATGCTCGGTGCTAGGGGCCTGAGCATCGAAGGCAGCCCCGAGGCCGCGGGCGTCGGGTGACCTGGCGTCCGCGGCGGAAAAATCAGCTAGGTAGGGACATGTCGTCCTTCCCCCCGGGATAAGCCTCGACAGGCATGGCAAGGTGGGGGACTCTGTGATTCCCTCTCATTAGAGTTCCCGGTCCCCCGCCGCAGCACTGGAGGACGGTCATCGTGGGGTTTTAGCCGGTAAGAGTCCGGCACTACCCCGAGGCCCCCCCTACTTGGGGCCTCGGGGTGTCCGTGAGGATTTCCCCACGTAAAAAAAAAAAACAGTCGAACCTGATGCGAAATCAGGGAACTGTAGAATGCGGACGAACCCGATGCGTAATCAGGGAGCCACTAGGTTGTAAGAATTTGCATTTGGATTCAAGATATGCTAATTGACCTCGTAACTTCAATTATTAAATATAATATAACCTGAGCGGAAAGGTTATATAAGGTAAGGTTAAATATATTAATATATTTTTAAACCAACAAGTAAGATACAAGTGTTTTGTGTATGTTATGTCGCGTTCAAAGAATGATTATATTTACTTAAAATGGTCTTGCGCGGCGTTGACGCACTGGCGATGCGGAGATACGTCGGTTAAAAATAAGGGCCGTAATAGAATTTATACCGGTTCACGGATTCTATATGGTTTAAAATTGATGCGATAGGGTACTGCAGCCCGATCTCAGAAGATGCAACTGACTATCAAAACCGTGGACAGCGTAACGAGACATGATGTTAACTCTAAACGTAACTATACGATTCTGATCCCCCGAGTAAGGAAACCAAGGGGTTTATATACCCAAAAATCTGTGGGGGGAGGATTCAGATGCACATTAGACATTACCATATTTGGTAATCTCCGAACTCTGTTAGTCACCGAGCAGCTGGGAACTGACTCTACATTCCAAAGGGTAGATAAGTAGCAGAGATAAGTAGGTTGAGCTGTACCTCTGCCGTTTTTCCGGAGTCACCGAGGAAGAGGTTGCATCCCTGTGTGGTAGCCTGCTCTATTCTTCCTTTTTTCCATACTCCCTGTATGTATGCTGCCACCAACTCGTCCTCGGGGGAGTTCTGTCTCCATCACAGCCCACAGCTCCGTCATTCCCACCAGGTGGATCGTGATTACCCAGGCCTCTGTCCTCAGTGTTCCAGCTGTGATGGTCTTCATAGTTGGTGTATTTTTCTGTTAGGCTCCTGATGTAAATGTGAGGATGTTCTCGTCCGTTACCATTTTAATGCCTCTCCAGTCTCGTTGTGGCTGCGCTTTCTTCTCCCTTTTTGTTGTTTTAGTTTGTCTGGTTTACGTGGCCCGGCCCTTTCGTTCTGCTCCAGCTGAACAGGGTTAGTAACTTCCTGGTGTCAGGAGCGTTCCTTCTTGTTCCGGATGCGGGGTTGTCTGTGTCGCGTTGTTGATTCTCATTTGCGTCTAAAACTGGAGTGATTTCGATACGGTCCAGCATCTTGCTTTTAAAGACCCCAATTCCCGCTCGCCCAACTTCGGTTTCCCTGTATGGAGGTGGAGGGGATTTTAGGGGTGCAAGCATCTCTAGAAAATAGTGGCGCTAGGCTTGTCGTTTTTCTGCTCTAGTTCTGAAATATTAAGTAAATTCATTGTAATTTTGCTTGGTTCTTCAAAAGACATTAAGTCGTCGGGTAAATTGTCGTCTTCATCCGGTGGTGTGTTTCGAGTGGAATTTGCTGCTGGCAAAAGGTTGTTTATGGTTTCCTGGGATTCATCTGGCAATGTTACTTCGCGCGATAAGCTGAGTAGGGCTCGGTGTCTAGCTAATATTGGAGAGTGTTGAATTTTTTTATAAGTGGGGCACTGTTCTTCGTCCGAGCTGCTGTTGTCCTCCCGGTACTTGGGTCGGTTCTCCCTGTCTCGCCGTAACTGTTGTATACGGTGACCTATAGACTGTTTGTCGGTAGCCGGTGGTACTTGAGTCTTGAAGTCGGGATCGTCTCTAGATTCCCGTGGAATAAGTGGTAGACAGACAGACGGAGGATTGCGCGACAACGCGTCTGCGTTCATGTTCGTTTTTCCACATTTGTGTATAACTTAATGCTCGTATTTTGAAAGTCTCAATTTCCATTTCATTAGCCTGGAGGTCGGGTCCTTAATAGAATGTAGCTAGACTAAAGGACGGTGATTTGTGACGAGGGTGAATTTTGTTCCATAGATATAGGATCGGAATTACTTGACTGCGTAAACCATTGCTAGACATTCCTTCTCTGTTGCTGAATAATTCTTTTCAGGTTTGTTAAGGCTGCGTGATGCATATGCTATTGATAAACCCTTTCCTATTTCCCCCTGGCTAAGTACAGTCCCTATGGCGTATTCGGATGCGTCTGTAGTCACGATAAAAGGTTTGGTGAAATCCGGGTACTGTAATATAGGTTGTTGACAAAGTTCTTTACGTAATTGATTAAAACTTTGATCTTGTTCCTCTGTCCATTTAAATTTAATGCCCATTCCTAGTAAATTGATTAACGGTTTTGACTTCACGGTGAAATCTGGTATAAATCTTCTGTAGTATCCTACTAAGCCCAGAAATTGTTGAATATTTTTCTGCATTTTTGGTGTGGGAAAGTCTTGCACAGCTTTCACTTTCCTTGGATCCGATCTTACTCCCTTTTCAGAAATTATGTGTCCTAAATATGCAACTTCTTTGCGTAGAAATTCGCATTTGTTAGTTTGAAGGGTTAAGTCCTGTTCCCGAAGGCGGTTCAATAAATTTTTAACTTTGATATTATGTTCTTGTAATAATGAAGCGTAAACGACAATATCGTCCAGGTAAACGAAAAGGTCTCTTCCTTGTAATCCGGTGAGAACTTGATCCATGAGGCGTTGAAATGTAGGTGGAGTGTTCTTTAAACTAAAAGGCATTCTTGAAAATTCGTAATGTCCATGCGGTGTGGTAAATGCTATTGTTTGCTTGTCCTTTGTGTTCATTTCTATCTGGTGAAATTCGCTGGCGAGATCGAAAACTGAATAATATTTTGCTCCTTCTAATCGGTCCAAAATTTCTGTGATTTGTGATAATGGATATTTGTCGGAGATTGTCTTTTCATTTAATACGCGAAAGTCTATTACCATACGCCAACGTTTGTTTCCCTGTGAGTCAGCTTTCTTCGGTACAATGCATAAAGGTGAATTGTAGGGTGATTTTGACTGAGTAATTATGCCTTGTGATAATAATGTGCTAACCTGTTTTTATATTATATATATTGATATTGATATTGTCTTGTACTTACTGGAATTTCATCTATGGTGTGAATCGAATGATTAAAATCGGCTGCTTTTCCTAATTTGTCTCCAAGCAGGAAAGATCGGTCTGGAAATTCTTTTATTAAATCAATGACGGATGCTCGTTCTTCTCTGTTTAAATAGTTGGTATTTAGTGTGTTTACGAGGTTTTCTATCCTATCTTCTTTGGTCCTGAATTTTGTTGGGTGTTCTGCATACGAGCAAAGGTCTTTGTTCGATGTACTCAGAAAATCGTACGGTTCTATTGTTTGTGGTTCTATCTCTACGTCGAGGTCTTCGCTGCTGGTGTTCGTTGCTAGGACGTGACATTTTCCGCTATTATTTATTACAGCTGCTTTCCCTATGTACAGTTGATTGTGAGTTTTAATACGTGGTAAATATCCTTCTTTTACCTTCGGGTTTGCTATTTTTACCGCGATTTGTTGTATCGTGCGAGCTTCGAGCCGGTGTTTAGTCGGAGATTGCGGTTTTAAAGATGAAAATAAATTCGGATGGTTTGAAAAACGCAATGGTTTAACAGGTTTGTCTTTTAATACCATGGTTCCATGATAATACGAAATTTCAATTTCTTCTTGCATTAAAAATGGGCTTCCGATGAGTCCATCAGCGTCTATTGCTAGAGTTTTTACTACATAGAAAAATGCGGCTTTATCGTGAATGTGCAATATTGTGGTTCCTAACGTGCGAATTGGAGTTGTCGTTAATCTGATTATTTCTATTTCTTCGCGAGCATTTATTATTGCTTTTGTTCCTAAAACATCGAGAGATACTAAATTAATAGCTGCACCACAATCAATCAAAAATGTTCTCTTTCCTGATTCCAATTCTGGGATTTTATTTTCGAGACTTGGAGCAGGTGTTTCTTTGATAAGGAGTCGTTGTCGAAATGTACTATCTTTTGACGACAGTTTTCGTTTCCGCTCATCGTGTCGCCGGTACAAAAATAATTTTGGTTCGCGGTATCTTTCGGAATTTTTTAATATGGAATAATGATTTCCTTCATCCTTAGGGTAATCGTAAGAGCGCCTCGAAGGGGAAATCGAGGGGCTCCTTTGCGGCACGGGCCATGCGGTCGCACGTGGTTGCTCTTCTCGATCCTCTTGAGGTTCATATGTCCTGGCGTGCTGTCCTCGGTCATAACGACTTGGCGAGCCAGGATACGACACTTTACTGTCGCGTTGGCGATAATCTTCGGTCCCACAATCCTTTCGTGACCACCTTGCAAGCGATTCGTTCCGGGGCATCTGTCTTCGATTCCTTAGTTTTCTGTCTATGTGCAGCACGGCATCGTAAACATCTTCAAGAGCTTGTATGTCTCTAAAATGTACCGACATCTTCCAAGAAATCCGATCCTTCAAGCCTTCGATGAAATTTTCCAAAACATCTCTTTCCATCTCCTTGATGAAATCTTCGGCGTTGTCTCGGTATCTTTCCCGAATGGCTCTGCACGCGCAATAAACCAGATGACTAGTCCTGTCGACGTACTGTCGCAGACTTTCACCCTCGCGAATACATAAACTCGCGATGTCTACTTGGAAGTATGACAAACTTTTTCCCGGCGCAAATCTCTTTTTTAAATGTTTAATCAATTCGCTGACACTCACGAATTTATGTTCTGAGGTGCACCTTCGTGCGGGACCTATGAATTTAGTCAAAACAATCGCCAGATAATCGGCTTCCGAACCCTCAGGTATCAATTTTAACCCGTCCTCCACACTTTGTACAAAACGCGATAAAGATGGAGTTTCTCCGTCGAAAGTCGATATTGTCGATGTAACGCTCTGTATGCATATCTTTTGTGTCAAAAGTGATATTGATTTGGCAAGCGATAATGTCAAGTTCATAATATCGTTCGACGAAATATTTGCTTGTGAACTTGTCATTTTAATAATTTATTATAATTCAACTACAGAAAACTAGTATATTTAAATCCAATTAACAATGTGTATTAACTAGCGAAAACTAGTATATTTTTAACAAGAGTTAACTGGTTGACTTAACTAGCGAAAACTAGTACATCGTCTAAATTCAATAAGAGAAACTTCAACTTCTCAAGAAATCCAAAAATTACGCAGCGATTCTAAAATGGTTAAATCCAACTGCTGTCATTAGAGTTCCCGGTCCTCCGCCGCAGCGCCGGAGGATGGTCACCGTGTACAAAAGACGGCGTCCGAACAACCGTCATAGCGAGGCGTGATCGCTAGTGAATGCAGTCGTTATGCGATTGTCGAACGTACAACATAGCCTTTTCTATTAAATAAAGATTTCCTTTTTTACATCTACTTCTCGTGTCAGTAATTCACCCAACAAAATAATTATGTAAACCGAACGGATATATGGTGCTTATCAAAGGTCGTATCAACGTCGCAAGTCGGGACCGAAGTGTGTTGCATCGGAATGCATACCGAGCGTGTCGGGACCGAAGTCTTGTCTTTCCTTCGCTCGTCCAACGTGGTAGAGGAAAATGCAGCCGTTGGGTCTTTCTAAATGTTTTAAACAAAATCGACAAAGTGTCTCGTCAAGGTTACGATTCAGTGCTTTGTTACTGTGAGGCGACGAGCGAAAATGGGACATGCGGGCCAAAGTTCTCGAGTGGACCGCCCGCCGACAGAGCCATAGACTAATTTACGCGGAGCGGAGCGACTGCAAACCAGTGGCGCGTTCCGAGGCACCTTCTGGTTAACAAATGTTTTCCTTGTAAAGGAAAAATTTTGAAGAATACGGCGATCGATTCCGTTCCTAAAAATTAAACAATAGGCCGGAAAGGCAGCCACTACGCCCCGGGTATGTGTTCCGAAGGACGAAACAACATATAATAGTCATCAATGTTTTTTTAAACGGAATAACATATTTTGTATTATATCATTTGATGTACTTTGATATTCTTTACAAAAAAGTATATGCAACCTATTTATGTTAAAAAGTCATTAGTTTAAGAGATATTTTAATTTTAATATTGTTGGGAATCATGACTTCTTTGTTAATGTTATAATGATTCTATTTACACAAAAAATTCAATGTGACGACTATTTATATCACATTTTCTCAATCGATAGATTAATCATTCACTTGCATTCTGTATTGTATCTGGAGTTATTTTATTGCAGTCAGTGATAATACGATCTCTTATATTGACCATTGTATTCGGAAGCTCAGGTATACACCTTATTTTTCACACCGTATACTTCATTATTTTTTTATTAATAAAATAACACTATAACGCGACATAATAGTTGTAAATAAATATAAAAACGACGACGCGACTTTCCCAGACACACCGCGCCCTTAGTTTTAACTAGGATAGAAACACCGACGTAGCTCTCGCCAAACACTCAGGTAATGCTAAAAATAGAAGGGTCGCAACCAATCAGCGGCGGCCCAGGTCAGCGCTAGCGCGCTACCCCGATTATAAATACGGGCCTTCAGGGCCATGTTCGGTAGTCACTACCCGACTAAGTCCGAGAAGCTCCACAGTGCCGGCTCCTACGCGGACGTGCCAAACTGCTGGAAAATCTATCGGCTAACAGTCGGGTATACTCGCCCGGGAAAGCTCCTCAGTGCCGGCTCCTACGCGGGCGTGCCAAACTGCAGGAGAGCGCCCACCACCATTCTTTGAGACATACTCAACGCCCCGCGTACTTGACCAAGGCCTAACGATCTCCGACGACGGATCTTTCGCCGGACCTTTTTGTACAACCAACGGAATAAACACGAGTCCATCCCCGGGCTGACTCCTGTATCCCACAAAGTCGTAAGTGTCTCTCTAAACACCCACACTTTCTTCATCTACCCCTTACCTCCATCCTCTCCCAATACTTTCCCTCTTTTTTCCTCCCCGTTTCCACCACGAAACATAACCCCCCTTACAACACCAGATATACTACACGATACGAGTGAATCATTAATCTATCGATTGAGAAAATGTTATAAATGGTATTCACATTCAACCTTTTGTGCATATATACAATCATTACAACATTAACAAAGAAGTCATGATTCCCAACAACATTAAAACTAAAATATCTCTTAAACTAATGATTTTTTAACATAAATAGGTTGCATATACTTTTTTGTAAAGAAAGGTACATCAACTGACGTAATAAAAAATATATTTTTCCATTTTAAAAAATTAATGATTTTCTTCTTATGTTCTCTACTCGTCCGCCTACAAGAAAACTAGTATCATCAGAATGTGACCCTCTTGAAACCATTCAATTTCATCTGAGACATTTTTCGCTACGCGTAACAATAATGTCGTAAATCTAAATGGAAGTATCTGATAACCTACCTTGTATACATTCTGGTGATAACGACCAGGAAAATAAATGGGTTAAGACAAATTTTAAAAGAAGAGTTTCTGTTTTAAAATATACTGTATAATTACCAGTTTTGGCAAACCGTCGTTGATTCTCAGAACGTCTCTGTTAACAGGATCTTTGCAACATTCTGCCAGAGCTCCTACAACGTTTACCTGTACATCCTCATCCTCGTGCTCCTCCAAAAGGGGCACTAGTGAAGCTACTAAGCCATTTTGAATAAACCTCGCTACATTCTCAGGGTTTATAGCGCACTTCCAAATTCCACCTGTGACGGCGGCTAACAGACGCTTGTTTGCGTGAACATCTTCGCTTTGCACCAATTTGCATAGTATATCTAGACCATTCGTCTTCCGAACTATGTCTCTAGCGACTTTGTTCGGGCCGCAATTGAATATCGCAAGGGCACAGTTCTCCTTCAATTTAATGTTCTCGTGTTTTAATAGCCGTACCACATCATAGATAATGTCCGTATGCTCGAATGCCTCACGAAATACTTCCTGTAAAAATTACGAAAATTTGGTAAATAGACGAATAAGAAGATGAATAAAAAAATTAGAAAAAAGTTTCGTATAACATTTTTTTATTCGAGGCTTCGTTTTTTAAGAAAATTGACTTTATAGTTTGTTCACCTTTGTGAACAATTTTGTTGTATGTTCTATCGCGGTTGTCTCCGTCCGAGTTAGTGTTTACAAACATTATAAAAGCAGTACAAAGTGTTTCTACTGATAATTCATTTTGTATTTCTTATTACTACTTTCTATTGCAATACTACAATACAGTATTATAAAGTATTGTTGAAAATGTCCACCACTTTGCTGCTTACACAAGTTTGTTTGACGAATTAACGATGTCTGAATAAACTATGACTTCTAGTGTAAGCCGACTATGTAGTAAACAGAATGTTTCCATCATTGTCAACGTTTGTAAACAACACTATTGTTCAAATATCGCGTTAGTCCGAGAAGAAGAAGATCGGTCGCGATTCCCGTTTCTATTTTGCATACGCGTTGCTTTAGAAGGTCGGGCTGTTGCCGAATTCCTTCGGCGTACAGACAATTAAACCGAGCCGTTTACGTGTTTTTGCTAGCTAATTTCGCACGAATATTCGATTCCAACGCCAAATTCCACTGGTATTGTGCCGTAAACGCCGAGAAAGAGAAACATCTTATTAATTGAAGAGAGATTAACAGCCGAATTCGGCAGTGATCTCGATTTCGCGAGACATTCGTGAGCTGACTGTGATTGAGAGCGGATCCTTGGCCGATCTCGCTCCGTCAGCAAGTACGTGCTCCGAAGACCTTGAGCCAAGCTCGCTCTTCGTAAACGAGTATATTTCGCGGACATTATTTAATGGAAAATCTCATCACTGCGACTTGAGATTTTTCCAAAACAATATGCGTGAAGGTTATAGTAGGTCGCAGAGCACGCTGCGCGTGACGCGACCACGGACGCAGGATTATGATTGAACGTTGCAATCGTTGCCACGGCTACGACATAAGGAACTCGGTGTTAACCACCTTGAGTCCCGTCCAAGCTATGCGGTTTGAGCCACCGGGAGGTAGATACCGATATACTAGTATCTCCTCGTGGTGCGTTCGCCGTTCTACGGGATCGGAGAATTCACTCCAATCACCCGTCGGTTGTGCCGGAGTAGTGTGCACCAACCGGTGAAGTTGAGGATTCGACGACCCGTCCGAGCTATACGGCGTAGGAACAACCGGCAGATGGATACCGATATACTGGTACCGCCTCGTGGTGCTCACCGTGCATCGGGCTTCGTACAACCTACTTCAGTGACCCCGTCGATTGTGCCAGGTAGTGTGCACCGCACGGTTGAGTTAAGGGGGGAGTCTCATGTGAAATCTAAAAAAAATCAATTTTTTTTTATTTCATTTTTTGAAAATATATACAGGGTGTCCCGTAAATAGTGTAAGAAACGGAAATGGGGGGTAGGTGAGACAATTCTAAGCTACAATTTCCTTTGCAAAAATGTCGGATGGGGCTTCGTTTTTGAATTATTAACGAAAAACACTGACCAATCACGGCGCTCGCCTTCCGCGCGCTCAGGGCCGTCCGACCTCGGAGAGCCACCGCGCCGGGTAGGTAGCAAGATGCGCGTTGAAAATACATCGAGGAACGAGTACAAATAATTAAAAATACTACCACTGCAACTGTTACCTAATTCGTGAATTACTACGTAATTAGTACGTAAATTACTAAATGGAAATTACTTTTTATTAATTATTTGTATTCGCTGTTTCCAAGGAAGAAGGAATAAAATCTCGGAATTTTTAGAAAATTAACCCTCCGCACCCAAGTGACGCTTCTCGCCAGAGTGTTTTAAAATTAAAATAAGAATTATTATCAGAAAATTAAAATAAATACGGTAAGAACCATTTGTAACCGTTTGTTATTAAAAACTGTACTGAAAAAGCAGACTGGATTTCTGCGTACCGAAACATTCCTCGAATGCAAAGGGTTAATAGAGAAATAATTGAAATTCGACTTACCCATTCATTTGCAAGTTGACCTACTGCGCTGACAATAGGGCCCGGCCAATGCACCGCTGTCGATCACGGCAAGGTCGAAGACCCGAACGAAAATCAGCTGATGGGCCAGCCCGGTCACTGTACCTGCTTCTCACCCCGAAAACACTTCACAGCACGGTCACTAACAATTTTCACTTTCACTTTTCACTTTCGCATACCGATGCGTTCCGTTGCACCCTTCTTCGATTGTTGCTTCTTCCTGGGTTGATAACGGTGCCTGGATGTTGCTCCCTCCTGAATTGTTACTCCTTCCTGAATTGTTGTTGCTCCCTGAATTGTTGTTCCTTCCTGGATTGTTGCTTCTTCGAACCTTGCTCCCTTCAGGATTGTTGTTCCTTTTCGCTGGAATAATGGGCACGATACGTGCGGGCGGCTTTCTTCGCGTTCCCCTTGGACTCCGCGAAAACGAAGAACGTATGATAATACTCTGCGTTTACGCGTTCCATCGCGTGCGTCCGCTTCTGTTCAGAAACGCGTAGGTTCTGTGAAAAATTTTGACTGACAAATTGCATTTCCCTCCCCGAAAAAGTTCCAGGTAAGGCAACCTATTGTCGCGCGATTCGGAATTACCTGCGATCGGCGAACGTGCAGACCATGCTTTTGCCGTGTATCGCACAAAGCCAAACGTCTCTTCGGCTAGTTGACCCTGGCGGAGTTATTTTTTTATTACTGCAAAACTGCCGCAAATGTTTGCTGCTAACCGCGCGTTCGACTCTTCTATTCGAATTTTTATGATTCACCGTGAATATTTATTCATGGAAAATTTGTTGTAAAAAAGAAAGAAGAATATACCATGAAAAATTCCATGCTTTTAAATTTTAAGAGTATAAAATAAAAAGGTATTGTTTATAAAAAATAATCCACAAAGAAGGAGGCAGTTACATAATAGATAATATGCGATAATAAAAAATATTGGAGCAACAAAAAACAAAAATATTTAACAAAAATATTAAATAATATTTCTTCTAGTTTTTATTTCTGAAATAAAAATTCCAAGAAGAAATATTTTTTAATATTTTCGTTAAATATTTTTGTTGTACAATTAAATATGTTTTGTGTACAAAAATATTCACGGTGAATCATAAAAATTCGAATAGAAGAGTCGAACGCACGGTTAGCAGCAAACATTTGCGGCAGTTTTGCAGTAATAAAAAAATAACTCCGCCAGGGTCAACTAGCCGAAGAGACGTTTGGCTTTGTGCGATACACGGCAAAAGCATGGTCTGCACGTTCGCCGATCGCAGGTAATTCCGAATCGCGCGACAATAGGTTGCCTTACCTGGAACTTTTTCGGGGAGGGAAATGCAATTTGTCAGTCAAAATTTTTCACAGAACCTACGCGTTTCTGAACAGAAGCGGACGCACGCGATGGAACGCGTAAACGCAGAGTATTATCATACGTTCTTCGTTTTCGCGGAGTCCAAGGGGAACGCGAAGAAAGCCGCCCGCACGTATCGTGCCCATTATTCCAGCGAAAAGGAACAACAATCCTGAAGGGAGCAAGGTTCGAAGAAGCAACAATCCAGGAAGGAGCAACAACCATTCAGGAAGGAGTAACAATTCAGGAGGGAGCAACATCCAGGCACCGTTATCAACCCAGGAAGGAGCAACAATCGAAGAAGGGTGCAACGGAACGCATCGGTATGTGAAAGTGAAAAGTGTTAGTGACCGTGCTGTGAAGTTTTTTCGGGGTGAGAAGCAGGTACAGCGATCGGGCCATCCCATCAGCTGATTTTCGTTGGGGTTTTTGACCTTGCTGTGACCGACAGCGGTGCATTGGCCGGGCCCTATTGTCAGCGCAGTAGGTCAACTTGCAGATGAATGGGTAAGTCGAATTTCAATTATTTCTCTATTAACCCTTTGCATTCGAGGAATGTTTCGGTACGCAGAAATCCAGTCTGCTTTTTCAGTACAGTTTTTAATAACAAACGGTTACAAATGGTTCTTACCGTATTTATTTTAATTTTCTGATAATAATTCTTATTTTAATTTTAAAACACTCTGGCGAGAAGCGTCACTTGGGTGCGGAGGGTTAATTTTCTAAAAATTCCGAGATTTGATTCCTTCTTCCTTGGAAACAGCGAATACAAATAATTAATAAAAAGTAATTTCCATTTAGTAATTTACGTACTAATTACGTAGTAATTCACGAATTAGGTAACAGTTGCAGTGGTAGTATTTTTAATTATTTGTACTCGTTCCTCGATGTATTTTCAACGCGCATCTTGCTACCTACCCGGCGCGGTGGCTCTCCGAGGTCGGACGGCCCTGAGCGCGCGGAAGGCGAGCGCCGTGATTGGTCAGTGTTTTTCGTTAATAATTCAAAAACGAAGCCCCATCCGACATTTTTGCAAAGGAAATTGTTGCTTAGAATTGTCTCACCTACCCCCCATTACCGTTTCTTACACTATTTACGGGACACCCTGTATATTATATTTAAGAATGTACTGTTAAATTTTAAGAGATAAATGTCGTTCGCGTTGTAACACTCGCAGGAACATCGAGTGCAACGCATCCGTGAGCGACGGGGTCGGCCGAAGTGCCGCTGGGCAGTCCGTGGGGGACTCGGCAATCGAACAAAGAGTCGGGCGGATTGGGCGATATACGCGCCGCGGTGAAAAAATAGGTGCGAAGGTGCTGTCCTTTGCTACACGGTTCGGCGATCTTGGCTTGCTCCTAGGCTAACCGTGGGCACTTCTTGCTCAGGAGTATTTATGGAATCCTGGCGTATGGATCACTGCGCATCGGCGAATCGATTATGGGACTGGTACAAGAGCTCTCCCAGCGTTACGCAGATGGATATCCAATAGAGGTGTGCGGGATTCCCGAAAATACACGTGATCCCGCAAAGATCCGGGATTCCCGAGAATATACGGGATCCTAAAAATGTTCAGGATTCCCGACAATGTACGAGATATAGAATAATATCTGGTATTCTCGGAACACAATTGTGTGATTGACTACCCATTCAGAAATATCTACCGATATTAAAATTTTGCATTGTCAGAATTATCGAAATTTGCAATTATTTTCTACAATATTACTAACATAAACATTCCCGATTAATAAGATATGTAATCCTCGAGAACACAATGGCTTTCGGATTTTGGTAATTTTTAGAAGTATGGAGAAACTTACAATGTCGGGAATCACAGACGTTTTCGGGAATCCCGAACATTTTCGGTATTTTGAAATTCTCGGGATTCCATCCCGACCTCGAGAAAAATTCCCGTCCCGATCGGGATCTCGCACACCCCTAATATCCAACGATTGTAGAATGTAAGTGTGTGAGGTTTAATGTGAAAGAGTCATTGACTTTTTCCCCACTTGAGACTGCGGTTTTTTATGCCGATATTCTTTACTTTTAAATGTTTCGTATACTAATTACTTGAATAATGATGCCTTTTCATTTTATGTTCAACCATTGAATTTTCATTGTCTACACCTAGTCTACATTCAACCACCCGATCAGTCATTCCTACCGTATTCTACCCTTTATTTATGAAACTCATTATCAATATAATCATTCTGTTCAATGCAAGTCGCAAAGGCAATGGTGGTGGGTCAACAAATGTCAAGTATTGTGGATTGTAGAACATTTTTTGTATTGCCCTCGCGGTAATTACTGGAGTTATTGCTTCGGGTGATTACCTTGTACATCCTAGACATTACTGTTTCCTAACATTTACGACAGGGTCAAAAGACTTCTGTTGTTTTTAAAAGTCGAAATTCTAGCGTTTGTGCCATCTGGGTGCCAACATTCTGGAAGGAATTTTATATGGAGCTGGGATTGATTAGTATGATCTTGCAGACTTTAAATGCGTTTCTCTCGAAACGTTACTTTCTTAACTGGCGTAGATAAAATCTCAAAAATTATACGTTCGATTGCTTTGAAATGTTTACACGTTGTTGTACATACTAATAGTTCTCGCCGTACCAAAATCAAATTGTTATAATGAGTTTATCATATGTTTTTGATTAAAAAGTAGTGAAAGAAATGACAAAATTTTGCAGTTTTTACTTTAAGCTTTCACCATTTTGTCAATTTGCAACATTTAATTATTTTGGTACGGGCGATAACAGTAAACCAACCAAATAAAAATCTTTTTGATTTTTTTGATTTAGTCAACCTAGAGAGCTGCAATCACCTACGCCAGTGTTTAAACACATGTTTACTACGGGCGTGATAACAACATTAAAATTGAATAGAAATTGATACAAAAATTATTTTGTATTCCCGAAACATATCTAAGTGAACTGCGAAAATGAATCATAACGCTAGATGTAACATATCCTTAAACAAAATTAAGAAAAATGGTTCAATTTTCTATCATTCCATGAGACTCCTCCCTTAAGGGGCCTTTCTACCTTGTGGGATTTAAAAAATCGAATTTTTTTTGTAGCGTTTTCTTTTAGTATGTAGTCTCGAAAATATATCTACCAAATATTAAATTGAAATTCTGAAAACTAACGAAGCTATAGCCTGCTAAATGTACCGCGCGCAGGTATAACAACTGGACGTAAAACTTTAGAGCTGTTTTTCTCAAAACTACATTTTTCGGCACTGCGTATGTGATAACGAAAAAATTATTCAAGATATCAACATGAAATTTATAAAGTATCTTTAGAACTGGTCTCCCTATAGCATTGTTTAAATATCGTGTGAGTCCGAGACGTAAAAACTCGGCCGCGATGCCCGTATCTATCATGAATTCGCGTAATTCTAGAAGGTTCTCCTGACGGAGAATTTTTTCTTCGTTAGATTAGTATACCGCGGCCATTTTCGTGTTTTTGCTAGCTAGCTTCACTGGAATTCTCAATTCTGAGAACAAATTCCAGAAATCGTGTTGTTAGCGCCGAGAGAGAGAGAGAAGAATCGATTTATCGAATCGAGATCGACAGCCGAAACGCGGCAGCGCCGCGTCGTGGCTATGCGGCGCGCAGTGTGGCCAGATCTGGCATAATTGAGTGCATCGAAATCGACAACAGTGACGACAAACTTCCTTAGCGTCTAATGGAGTGGTGGGGATAGCAGGCATATGCTACCGCACGAGCCACGTGTACGTGAGCTCGGCGCTTGCGCACAACTTCGGGAAATCGATAAAGAACGTTAGTGTGAGCCTTTCCTTCTTGCTCTTGTAAAAGACAAAACAACTGAAATACGACCTCGCGATAAGTGGCATACGATTCCATGCCTCGACTGTCCCAGCATTTTTACTTTCCGACCTATGTAAGGTATAAGGAAATTTATAAAGTATCATAATGGAAAAAAAATTTCGAAATTTTTTTTTAGCGGAAATACACGTTTTAGGACCCCCTCATCATATTGTGACTACTACAAAAAAACATATTTTTTTTTTTGTTCCTATGCTATTGACATGATTGCATCTAAACGGCTGAACGAATTTCAATGATACTTAACATTTAAGTTGTATGTTCTCGTTTCAAGGTCTCATTAGATTTTGAGCGTGATCAGCTCCCATATAATGATGATTATACGTTTTTAGTTTTATAATTATTTCGATACATATACATCACTTGTAACAAATTTTTAAAGCGATTTATATAAATCTTAAGAAGGATTAAGATCAAATATACTTTTCTCCTATCTTTTCTAGAAAGGAAAAATTAAACGAAATCTTATGCATTGCATACCTACCTAAACCACATTAAAAACGTATTCCACAAATATTTTAGAATAATGTTGTTCAAAGCAGTCTTACCCGTAAAGGGTTAATTAAGGGTTAATTAAAATGAAAAACCACTCTTAGCCAGTACCGTGCACGCTACAGAAATAGATTACTACTGACTATTCCCACTATGTTTTTTAATAACCGTATCAAATTGTTACACACAATCAAATGTTATATATTTGACTTAACTTTACATAACAAAATAATTGTAACGATAGGTAAAACAATAACGTGCACGCTACCGTTCAATGGAAACCACGGGAAGGTGGTGGTCACTTCCATCAGGAAGGAAATGTAAAAAATTGTTATTTCTTTGTAACATTATCACATGCCGTATATTAAAATGTTTTTATTAATGTAATGAAATTACAATATAATGAAAAACTAACTCGTGAATGCATTAATTTTTATTAATATACACACGAGCCATAAAAATGGAAAAATGATATAATTGTTTACATTTCCAAAGGATGGGATGTCGGGATAGGACGTTTGCGATTAAGCTGGCACGTTATGTCGTGCATTGTTACTCTTACGGTACCGTGACGTAAGTGTAACAAGGCGCGACATTCTACGTCATAGCCACACTATCTACAGCAAGCAATTTCACTAACTAAAAATATACGGCAAAATATAAGCAAATAAATGAAGAAAAAAAATGATAGTTAGAGCAAGCAGAATAGTATTTACAACAAGCGAAATACGTAAAAAAAGTAACAACGCGAGACAAATTGAACGACTATTTACATATTAGCGATGTCCAAAAAAAAATATTTTGGACATCACTAACAAGACTGCGGTTGCAGTGTAAGCGCTTTCGCGTGACGTTATGGCACATACATGCATCACACCTTGTTGCGCCTACGTCGCGGTACCGTTGACGTAACAAGACCAGTCTACCGCGACGTCGCATGAAAACGTTTATACTGTCATTGCAGCCTAATAGTACGAATTTACTAAAGAGCTTTTCTCTGGAGAGAGAAATCTCTCTAGAGAAAAGCTCTGTAGTAAATCGGTACCTTAATTTTCGTCATATGACGTAGCGGGAAAATTCTCAAAGTTATTGTCATATGTTGCGTTTAATCTTAAATTACACTTTTGCTTCTTAGCAAATCTATGATATAAATTTTTGGAATACAATAGAGCTAGATGATCGTCATATACCTCCATGGGTTGAGAGTTTTCCCTCTGCGCCTTCAACGAAGATTTCACAACGCAAATAGAGTTGACGCTGGCCGAAGAAAGTTTATTCCGTTTCTTTGTTTTTATGTCAGGTAACATGGAAAACAATCTTTCTGCATCGGCATTGGAATTTGGAAGTGATCTAATTGTATTTACTAATTTCATCAATTCAGGAAATTTAATTTTATAGTCCAAATTTCGCGTTAATAAAATTGTTTTCCACAAACCATCGAATTTCATCTCGATAAGCGTCTGTCTACCTTTCGTTGTAAATTCCAAAGGCAATACTGACCATTCTGTTTGCAGTCCTTCTTCGTCGAAACCGCCGAATTTCTTAGCGATTAAGAGAACATTTCTGAAGGAAATGTCTCTATTTGTATCATTTAATATAAAAGTGGGTTCAAAAACATACAAGTTGCTAAGAAATTCGTCATCGATTGGCAATCGATACATTAAACAATTTTTCCTTACGGTTTCTACGATGTCGGACTTGCCTTCTGCATTCAGTTGATGCAGAAAATTAAGACACTCTGTTCCTAAATTTATACTATTAAATGGGAGTTGATTTTCGAATACAGAAAAATTCATCATTCTTACTAAATCCATGTGTTTCAAAAGCTGCGGTTTCAGAAAATTGAGTAATATATCGCATAAAAGTTCTGCCGCAGTCTTTTGAAGCAAATGAATTCTTGTCTCTTGAGTTTGAAAGAAAATGCTAAATTTATAAAAAAACTCAAGAGCGTAATTTAGAAAATAAAGATATGCTTTGGCCTCTGGATTTTGCATCGAGATTAACAGACGTTCCCCGGACTCTGATTTCTCGCTTATTGTCAATTCTTGCAAAAAAAGCAATACAGAGTCCCAATTCTCTAAAAGTGTAACTACGGATGTATAATGCGATAACCATCGCGTAGAACACAATTTTAAAATTTTTTTGTCGGTTGTTTGAAAACATTGCTGAAATTCGCGGAATATAGCCGAACGTTTGGGACTACTGTATATGAAAGTTGCTACTTTTCGTAACAACTCCTCGCACATGTCTGGAATGGTATTGCACGCTTCGCGCACTACCATTGCAGACAGATGACACGGACAGCGGAGAGTCAAAAATTTGTCCCTGCATTTTGTTGCAAGCTTTGTCATAAAGGACGAGTGTCGCCCTGTCATGACAGCAGCGTTGTCACATGACAACGCGACAATATTTTCGAACGGAATTTCTCTTTCTATCATGGCAATTTCAAATGTTTTAAATAAATTATCTGCGCCACAATTTCTGGCATCAAGATGTAATAATTCTACCAATTCCGTTCGAACATCCAAAGTCTCGGGTGCAACATAACGAACAAGAAACGTCATCCATTTCTTGTTGGTCGAGTCGGATGTTTCGTCAATATAAATAGAAAATTTAGTGTTTTGTAAAACACTAGAAATACGTTTTGTTTCTAAAGGATACAAAACGTTTGATATAATATTTGAACACTTTGTTCGACCGAACGACATATGTTTCAAGACATCAGGATCTTGCCCAATGTCTTTGAAAACTTCAAGAATCCAGATTTTATCCTTTCATCCAACGACAGAGGCGATTCTTCGGATTGCGTCGTAAAATTATTATTCAAATTGTCTGCGTTATCGTTACTCTTTTTATAATTCTCAATGTGACACTGAGAATCTGCATGATTATAGATCGTCGATAATCGACATGAAAATTGTTTGTTGCAAACTGAACAGAACCATGAATAAGGGTCGCCGTCGACTTTATGCAACCATGGCTTGAAATAATCATTCTCAAGCCATTGAGGCATAAAAGTCCTTTTAGAAGTACTATTTTTTTTATGACACCCAGATTCTCCGTGTCTATACACGTTTGAGAAACCGCAAGAATAAGACTTATTGCATAAAGTACAATAAAAACGACTTCTATCATGGGGTACTGCACGTATCCATGATTTAAATCTATGATCATTTATCCATGAAGATAAAAAACCGCGCTTACACTTATTCTTCGATTTCACAACCGTTTCCATGATATAAAAGCAGAAAAGCGAAAGAACAGAAAATTACAGAATACCTACGCGAAAGCTTTTTTTCAATTTAAATGTCTCAGAATGACCTACGGCACGTACCTTTAAATTTCTCCTGTTGTTCGTCCTCGTCGACCGAATTCAACTGACTCAAGAGAAACAGCAGTGGCTCGAGCACGTGGCGATAGTGTTTTGTTTATACTGCTCGCGCATCGATGGGCCGTTGAAATGCCCGGACGAAGAAAGGACGTAGATATATATAGCCCAGTTCCCATAGGTTTTTAAAAGGCAATAATTAGAAATAAAGTTCTATTGAATGAATAGCAGTATACAGGGTGTCCCGTAAATAGTGTAAGAAACGGAAATGGGGGGTAGGTGAGACAATTCTAAGCAACAATTTCCTTTGCAAAAATGTCGGATGGGGCTTTGTTTTTGAATTATTAACGAAAAACACTGACCAATCACGGCGCTCGCCTTCCGCGCGCTCAGGGCCGTCCGACCTCGGAGAGCCACCGCGCCGGGTAGGTAGCAAGATGCGCGTTGAAAATACATCCAGGAACGAGTACAAATAATTAAAAATACTACCACTGCAACTGTTACCTAATTCGTGAATTACTACGTAATTAGTACGTAAATTACTAAATGGAATTTACTTTTTATTAATTATTTGTATTCGCTGTTTCCAAGGAAGAAGGAATAAAATCTCGGAATTTTTAGAAAATTAACCCTTCGCACCCGAGTGACGCTTCTCGCCAGAGTGTTTTAAAATTAAAATAAGAATTATTATCAGAAAATTAAAATAAATACGGTAAGAACCATTTGTAACCGTTTGTTATTAAAAACTGTACTGAAAAAGCAGACTGGATTTCTGCGTACCGAAACATTCCTCGAATGCAAAGGGTTAATAGAGAAATAATTGAAATTCGACTTACCCATTCATTTGCAAGTTGACCTACTGCGCTGACAATAGGGCCTGGCCAATGCACCGCTGTCGATCACGGCAAGGTCGAAGACCCGAACGAAAATCAGCTGATGGGCCAGCCCGGTCACTGTACCTGCTTCTCACCCCGAAAACACTTCACAGCACGGTCACTAACAATTTTCACTTTCACTTTTCACTTTCGCATACCGATGCGTTCCGTTGCACCCTTCTTCGATTGTTGCTCCTTCCTGGGTTGATAACGGTGCCTGGATGTTGCTCCCTCCTGAATTGTTACTCCTTCCTGAATGGTTGTTGCTCCTTCCTGGATTGTTGCTTCTTCGAACCTTGCTCCCTTCAGGATTGTTGTTCCTTTTCGCTGGAATAATGGGCACGATACGTGCGGGCGGCTTTCTTCGCGTTCCCCTTGGACTCCGCGAAAACGAAGAACGTATGATAATACTCTGCGTTTACGCGTTCCATCGCGTGCGTCCGCTTCTGTTCAGAAACGCGTAGGTTCTGTGAAAAATTTTGACTGACAAATTGCATTTCCCTCCCCGAAAAAGTTCCAGGTAAGGCAACCTATTGTCGCGCGATTCGGAATTACCTGCGATCGGCGAACGTGCAGACCATGCTTTTGCCGTGTATCGCACAAAGCCAAACGTCTCTTCGGCTAGTTGACCCTGGCGGAGTTATTTTTTTATTACTGCAAAACTGCCGCAAATGTTTGCTGCTAACCGTGCGTTCGACTCTTCTATTCGAATTTTTATGATTCACCGTGAATATTTTTTCATGGAAAATTTGTTGTAAAAAGAAAGAAGAATATACCATGAAAAATTCCATGCTTTTAAATTTTAAGAGTATAAAATAAAAAGGTATTGTTTATAAAAAATAATCCACAAAGAAGGAGGCAGTTACATAATAGATAATATGCGATAATAAAAAATATTGGAGCAACAAAAAACAAAAATATTTAACATAAATATTAAATAATATTTCTTCTAGTTTTTATTTCTGAAATAAAAATACCAAGAAGAAATATTTTTTAATATTTTCGTTAAATATTTTTGTTGTACAATTAAATATGTTTTGTGTACAAAAATATTCACGGTGAATCATAAAAATTCGAATAGAAGAGTCGAACGCACGGTTAGCAGCAAACATTTGCGGCAGTTTTGCAGTAATAAAAAAATAACTCCGCCAGGGTCAACTAGCCGAAGAGACGTTTGGCTTTGTGCGATACACGGCAAAAGCATGGTCTGCACGTTCGCCGATCGCAGGTAATTCCGAATCGCGCGACAATAGGTTGCCTACCTGGAACTTTTTCGGGGAGGGAAATGCAATTTGTCAGTCAAAATTTTTCACAGAACCTACGCGTTTCTGAACAGAAGCGGACGCACGCGATGGAACGCGTAAACGCCGAGTATTATCATACGTTCTTCGTTTTCGCGGAGTCCAAGGGGAACGCGAAGAAAGCCGCCCGCACGTATCGTGCCCATTATCCCAGCGAAAAAGAACAACAATCCTGAAGGGAGCAAGGTTCGAAGAAGCAACAATCCAGGAAGGAACAACAATTCAGGGAGCAACAACAATTCAGGAGGGAGCAACATCCAGGCACCGTTATCAACCCAGGAAGAAGCAACAATCGAAGAAGGGTGCAACGGAACGCATCGGTATGCGAAAGTGAAAAGTGAAAGTGAAAATTGTTAGTGACCGTGCTGTGAAGTGTTTTCGGGGTGAGAAGCAGGTACAGTGACCGGGTTGGCCCATCAGCTGATTTTCGTTCGGGTCTTCGACCTTGCCGTGATCGACAGCGGTGCATTGGCCGGGCCCTATTGTCAGCGCAGTAGGTCAACTTGCAAATGAATGGGTAAGTCGAATTTCAATTATTTCTCTATTAACCCTTTGCATTCGAGGAATGTTTCGGTACGCAGAAATCCAGTCTGCTTTTTCAGTACAGTTTTTAATAACAAACGGTTACAAATGGTTCTTACCGTATTTATTTTAATTTTCTGATAATAATTCTTATTTTAATTTTAAAACACTCTGGCGAGAAGCGTCACTCGGGTGCGAAGGGTTAATTTTCTAAAAATTCCGAGATTTTATTCCTTCTTCCTTGGAAACAGCGAATACAAATAATTAATAAAAAGTAAATTCCATTTAGTAATTTACGTACTAATTACGTAGTAATTCACGAATTAGGTAACAGTTGCAGTGGTAGTATTTTTAATTATTTGTACTCGTTCCTGGATGTATTTTCAACGCGCATCTTGCTACCTACCCGGCGCGGTGGCTCTCCGAGGTCGGACGGCCCTGAGCGCGCGGAAGGCGAGCGCCGTGATTGGTCAGTGTTTTTCGTTAATAATTCAAAAACGAAGCCCCATCCGACATTTTTGCAAAGGAAATTGTTGCTTAGAATTGTCTCACCTACCCCCCATTTCCGTTTCTTACACTATTTACGGGACACCCTGTATAGAGGTCAATTTAATATATTTCATTTTGCAGAAATGAATTTAGAGGGGAATCAAAAAAAAGGAAAGAAGAATATAGACGTTCTAATATATGGCATGTGATAATGTTACAAAGAAATAACAATTTTTTACATTTCCCTCCTGATGGAAGTGACCACCACCTTCCCGTGGTTTCCATTGAACGGTAGCGTGCACCTTATTGTTTTACCTATCGTTACAATTATTTTGTTATGTAAAGTTAAGTCAAATATATAACATTTGATTGTGTGTAACAATTTGATACGGTTATTAAAAAACATAGTGAGAAAAGTCAGTAGTAATCTATTTCTGTAGCGTGCACGGTACTGGCTAAGAGTGGTTTTTCATTTTAATTAACCCTTAATTAACCCTTTACGAGTAAGACTGCTTTGAACAACATTATTCTAAAATATTTGTGGAATACGTTTTTTATGTGGTTTAGGTAGGTATGCAAGGCATAAGATTTCGTTTAATTTTTCCTGTCTAGGAAAGATAGGAGAAAGTATATTTGATCTTAATCCTTCTTAAGATTTGTGGCGTCGCCTCCCATGCTCGCCACCAGAGGGGTCGCGCTCTCACAAGCGCTCGACCGACCCCTCCGTTGCTATATATACACTCCTCGAACGACTTCCCAATATCCCAGTCGTCTAAGGCAGGGCCTGCTAGAAAGCCTTACTGATGAGTCCACTGGCAGGCCCGGACGAAACGCGCCCCCTCCTTTCCTTTTCTGTCCTCCTACGAATTCCCACGAGTTCCCTAACAGCAGCGAAGCAGCGCCACAATTGGTGACCCGGACGATGAATTGGACAACTAGGAAGCAGCTCGAGAATTTTCCAGGAAACCGCAGACCCGCACGCAGCGTAGGACGAAGGAGGCAGCGCCGAACAACCGTGTCTAATCGTACTAGCAAATAGCTCTTTCGTAATCCCTCTCCTAAGGTGGCCTTTCGTTCACTCGATCGCTCGGTCCTGACCAAATCTACCTGACGAGGCCGTCGTCTCCAGGAGGAGACAGATTGGCAGGATTCAAAAGCAAGCAGCAATAGCACGCATAGTGGGGCCACAGGTAGGACAGCAGCATATACGCTCGATGACTTCAGCAGCGCAAGGCACGAGAACGACTCGCCGCGCCAGACGATCAGAGAACGACCACGCAGCAGCAGAAAGCACGCATATCCTACGGCGCAATAGAATCGAAGTTCTAGCCAGGATCAGAAAAATCTCCAGTGATGATCGTCAATCGAGATAGAGGCGCTATACGAAGACACGACGACGACAAGTCCCAGAGGAACGGAACAACTGTAGATAATGTACATAGTATTCGATAAGTCCTGTAAATAGTAGACTTAATCCGGTATCGTTAGCACTGGCAGGGGGGTAATGTGGCGTCGCCTCCCATGCTCGCCACCAGAGGGGTCGCGCTCTCACAAGCGCTCGACCGACCCCTCCGTTGCTATATATACACTCCTCGAACGACTTCCCAATATCCCAGTCGTCTAAGGCAGGGCCTGCTAGAAAGCCTTACTGATGAGTCCACTGGCAGGCCCGGACGAAACGCGCCCCCTCCTTTCCTTTTCTGTCCTCCTACGAATTCTCACGAGATCCCCTACCCGCAGCGAAGCAGCGCCACAGATTTATATAAATCGCTTTAAAAATTTGTTACAAATGATGTATATGTATCGAAATAATTATAAAACTACAGACGTATAATCATCATTATATGGGAACTGATCACGCTTAAAATATAATGAGACCTTAAAACGAGAACATAAAACTTAAATGTTAAGTTTCATTTAAATTCATTCAGCCGTTTAGACGCAATCATGTCAATAGCATAGGAACAGAAAAAAAATATGTTTTTTTGTAGTAGTCACAATATGATGAGGGGGTCCTAAAACGTGTATTTCCGCTAAAAAAAAATTTCGAAATATTTTTTTCGTTATTCCAATTCACTTATTGTTAGTCGTTGAGGAACAAAAAAATGTCTTTTTTTTCAATAGTCACAATATGATCAGGGGGGTCCCAAAACGTGTATTTCCGC
This sequence comes from Colletes gigas, assembly GCF_013123115.1. Classification (NCBI taxonomy): domain Eukaryota; kingdom Metazoa; phylum Arthropoda; class Insecta; order Hymenoptera; family Colletidae; genus Colletes; species Colletes gigas. The sequence goes on along the minus strand of NW_025106643.1, from coordinate 7,006,073 downwards.
TAAAAAAAATCAAAATTTTTTTTCATTATGATACTTTATTTTCCTTATACCTTACATATAGGTCGGAAAGTAAAAATGCTGGGGCAGTCGAGACTTGGAATCGTATGCCGATTATCGCGACGTCGTATTTCAGCTGTTTCTCTTTTACAAGAGCAAGAAGGAAAGGCTCACACTAGCGTTCTTTATCGATTTGCCGAAGTTGTGCGAAGTGCCGAGCTCACGTACACGTGGCTCGTGCGGTAGTGTATGCCTGCTATCCCCACCATTCCGTTAGACGCTAAGGAAGTTCGTCGTCACTGTTGTCGATTTCGATGCACTCAATTATGCCAGATCTGGCCACACTGCGGCGCGTAGCCGCCCGGACCCAGCAGGGCGATGCGTCGCTACGCGACTTTGCGCCTGCGCGACGGAGCCCAGCCGTGGCCGTCGATGCTGCAGATCGTTACGGATCATTCGTGAGCCGTCGGCGATCAGGAGCAGATCCTGTGACGATCTCTCCCATTTTTCGTACGAAGCTCCGAGGAGAATGAGACGATCTCTCTCCTCGTAATCGAATCAAGTTTGCGGACATTCATTTATTCAGGAAAATCTCGTCATAGCGACTTGAGATTTTCTCGAATAAAAGGACAATCTGCCTGTTGTTGAAGCGATCGCTGTGCACGCCGCGCGTGACACGATCGTAGACGCAGGATTGTGATTGAACGTTGCAGTTCGTTGCCGCGACTGCGACGTTAGGGATTCGGTGTTAATCACTTTGAGTCTCTTCCTATTGAATACGGTTTGAGCCACTGTAACGGAGATACCGACATACTGGTTATCGCCTGGTGGTGGTTCGCCGTTCGAAGGGATCGAGGAACCCACTCGAATCGCCCGTCTGGTGTACCACATAGAGTGCACCGACCGGTGGAGTTGTGGTTTCATCGACCCGTGTGAGCTATACGGCGTAGGAGCAACCGGAAGTTGGATACCCAGATATTGGTATCACTTCGCGGTGCTCACCGTGCACCGGGCTTTAGAGAACCCGCTCCAGTGAACCAGTCGTGAGGTGACAAGGTAGAGCACAAGCGACCACTGGAGCAAAGGGGTTCGAAGCACCGGCCGTCCACCGCTACACCCACTACCAGATGTGAGTCGACCACACTGGGCTGTGACCGTAGGGTGGTTAGGAATTGCAAAGGACGTCGTCCTAATTCGGCGAGCCGCAGGCCAGTTCCTCGTGAAGGGAACCGCCGACGAGGGACCACGGCGGGCTGCCGGGCGATTCCTTCAAGGAAAGGAATCGCTGTCGAGGCAGCTGCGTGGGTAGGCCGCAGGCCGTTCCTGAGGAGCCGCCGACGAGGTACCCGTACCTGGACGAGACGTCCTCTTGCGTGGGTGGCGTTCGAACGTCACCCGCACGGTGAGCGTGCTCGCGGGATATAGCCATTTGGAGCCTTACAACCTCCATTTGGTTTCCCGTCCGTGGCATTGCGAAGCGAACCCGGTAGATCAGAGGAAAACCTCGTCTACCCGGTTGTGCGCGTCGGTGATATCGTAAAAAACGACTATCACCGACCAAAGCAAAATAATACAGTCCACTAGCTATTGCGCTGAATTGCCAGTTAGCTCTCCCCTCCAAGCACACCAGACTGTCGCTGGAGCGCGAGACAATCAGCTGACGAGCGCGTAATCGGTGACTTGTCCGCAAAATAATTATACGTCTTGTATAATTTTGTTACAGAAAACCTTAGAAAGGAAAGGGAAGGAGGAGACGCGGCCGAAGACAAAGAGCCGTCGTCCCTGTTGATTTCTTTTTTTCTAATTTAAGTTTTTTCTGTAAAGATATTTTGTTTATTTTTGTAATAAAAAGATATTTGAAAACTTGTAACAATTTCTCTACCCTATCTTCTCCCTCGTCCGGAACCACACAGTTAGAGCCCCTGAGTGCTCTAACAAGCATGAACTAGAATAATTGCGATATATGCAATACTTTTTCTTTTATTAACAAAAAGGCAACCGAATATATGAAAATATTCAGTATTTTTTCGTAAAATAGCTACCATTTTGCCATTTTTTGTTTTTTGAAAAGATCCTAGTTCATGCTATAACCACACTCATCTACATTAAGAATATCGTTGGTTTTTGGATTTCGGTTAACTTGTTCGCAAGATATCACATACGCAGTCGGGCGCCGTTCGTAAAAACCATTGTTTGTTGATCAACAAAAACAGCGTAATCAATACATATTATGCGTTGCAAAAATTCGTAAATATAGCTAAATATATAATAAATGTATCTACAAAACACTGAATTAATCGCTCTTTAATAGTTAGCAAAAAAAATTACAAAGAAACATGTATTTCTCGTGCCTACAAGGTAGAATGGCCCCTTAAGAGTTCGAAGAGTCTTCCTTCCACTTCCACACCCACTGTCAGCAGCCGAGACGGTATCTGCTGTGTGGTGACTGTATCCAACTGCCCATAGCTGCACATGCTCCACATCCAGAGGAGCCGCTATAGCGTAGCTGCAGGCTGGCAGGGAGTCCACGCACCCGTTTGGTTGTCCAGGCGGCAGTGGAGGTGAACCCTTACGTTGCGCGTCCCAGGTGGCGGATAGGGTCAGCCGCTGAGATGGGATGCGGGGATGAGGCCATCAACCTGAGAAGGCTGCTGGCTGCATCCTCGCAAGTCATCTCGGAGGTCGGAGCGAAAGCTCCCGCAGCCAAACACCGGTATGAATGTGTTGCGCGTGTGAATGTGTGTGTGAGTAGACTGGGGCATGGGATATTTGCCGCGGGTTTTACCTAAGGTCGCAGGTTGGCCAGTTGGCTGCTAGTGAGTTCTGCGGTCAACGTGGCCACGCGGCCGGCGGCTTAGTCCCATGTCACGGGGCCGCGAGCGCTGGTGACCAGGCAACTGCGGTTGAGTGGGAATACGGTGGGAGGAGGGCCTGAAAAGGCACGGCGCAGCGGGGAACTCTGTTATGGCTCACTTTGTGTTAGATGAATATAGCAACGATATTGGAGAACAAAATTTTATTTTTCAACACGATAACGCGGCAATTCATCATGCGAAATTTTTCAAAGAGTGGTTTCGAAGAATAGCTATTGAAGTTTTATCTTGGCCTCCAAGGAGCTCTGAAAATCTTTGAGGAATTATAGCTACAAAGATTTATGCCAATGGAAAACGTGTTAAGGGAAGCCACAGATCAACGGTTGTGCCGTTGCATTGCAGTGCGACTCGACACACAGACTCAGTGGGCATACTTACGGGAACAGTGCATTTGGAGCCTTACAACCTCCACTTGCACCCCCGTCCACTTGACAATCGACAAAATCGGCCAAGAAAAAAAGTTTAATTCTTTTCTACGCCTGAAAAGGAATACAGTCCACAAAGTAGTTTGTAAATTACGAACAGACAAAATTCTCTGCTCCTGTACGTTTGAATTACGAAGCCAGGAGCGTGAGGAGACGGACGCGGCGAATAACACATAGCCGTGTTTTTCTGTTATAGGAATCCGGACCTGCGAAACTAAGGTTCACCGGCACACGGCGAGGCGAAAAATAAATAAAATTTAATTTTCAATTTATAGTTACGCCACGGATACCTGTTTTTTGTTTATTTTAGTTTTCGTTTTTGATTTTCTGCTAAAGTTTATTTTTATTTTGTTGTTAATTGTAATAAACGGTCGGTCTCGAAGATCGACGAAAAGAAAATCAATCTGAGGCCAATTCACCTCCCCGATAAAACTCCTATTCCTCTACCCGGACTTCGTGGTTAAAAGCATCAGCTTTTTAACATAGAGTGTTACACGGTAACAAAATAATTACAGTTCTACCCATGTACGCCCGAACAAAGGTCTAAAGAAACCCTGAACTGCCCCGTAGCAACAATAAGTTTATGGAGTCATCGACCATCGGTTGCACTCTACGACGTTTTATAATCAGTAATATGGTTCTTTATTTTAGGCTTAAACATTTTTCAGTTTTATTTCGTCTTGCATGGCTTAGTAAGGTCAAGGCGCTTCATAAAATTATTACCTGCTACGGTCGCGGCACGCGGAATTTCCCGGACGTCACTCGATGGTGCCCTCGGTACCTGAGGGTGACCGATGGCTTGGAGGCGGTCACTATGCTAATTTTTCCACAAAAACATTCTTCAAATCAGGGAAAACGACCGCCTTCCGTACAAAATTCAAATATCAACAACAACCAATCCGCGTGCCTCATCCCCGTCGGAACCCAAGACCGATTTATATTTAAGGGTAGCATTTCTGACGGGGAAAAGCAGAATAAACCAAAAGTTAGACTCAAGGTTACAATCTCAAACAGTTCAAAATAAAAATTCAAGTGTCACATCAATTAAGGCAAAGGTCAAGTGTAACCGCACTGTGTTAGCAATAATAGATTATTAAATTTAAATTTGATATAGTTTAACTGCGTCTTATCATTGCACCAAACCCCAAATATTCAAGCGCTATTAAAAAACCGCTTGAAGCGCATATCGAATATAATTTGAAACATTAACGAATTATAAATAAATGTGCGCGCTGAACATAGAGTGAACCTATATTTATTTCATAGAGAATTATCAGTTACTTATAACACAAAGTTTATTATTAATATTAGTAGGAGTTTATAGTTAAATTGAACTATATCATATTGTTACTTATCTCAAAAATGTATAATTTGAAAGAAGTGTATATGTGTTTAGACCAGGGAAGCGTTATCGTTGGCGTCGATGGTGTTTAGGCTAATATCAAGTGCGTATCGATGAGCGAAATATTTAGGTTTAGGTTAAAATGCGTTCGGAGGTCTGCTTCTTAAACATGTGTTACTACGTGTGTTCTTTTACTAAAGGGGTCTTCCGTATCGATGACCTCATTCGTTTAAAATATGTAGATATGAATTGAAAGGGTTCGACTTCAACAGCAGAAAGACACTTTGCATCGAACTCTGGTCGAGAGTAGTCACTTATGGTTTTTACGCTCACGTTTTTATGTTCGTTTATGTTAAATAGTTATAATAATATTGAATAATGTAGCATAGAATTTAACGAAGAGAATTGTATTTGGAACAAATGTACAAATCATATAATTATATAAACGAATTTGAAACACACCAAGTACACAATCTTTTCACACAAATTAATGACTAGCAACACAAATTAATATCATATAAGAATCACGTCTGTCTTTCACAACCACTCGCTTCGTACTCTGTGTTGTCTCACTGTCCCTGGTTACCCATTCTTTTACGAACAAAGCATTTCCAACCCTTTTGCACATAAATTAACATTCATGAAACTACAGCGCGGTAGAAATATTCAATAGAAATCTCCTACAGTAGTTTATATAGTTACGTTTAAAGCATCCGAATATTTGAAACCGACCACACGCCTGTGACCATCCCTGACATCCTTACAAATTATAATAAATAAAATAAAAAATGTTGGATAAAACGCACCTTTATATTACAAAGCTACAGTAAATCCGATGTTAATAAGATGAACCGACGATTGTTTCGGCCACTGTAGTAATAAGACGGGTACAAACAGACTCTGTACAGATTAAGAGAAATAGTAATTCGAAAACGGTTAATATAAATGCGCGTGCATTGAGACAAGAAAATAACGACACTAGTGTAAGATTTAAATAGGAGTAGTAACGAGAACGGTCGTCCGAGGACGCCGCGAACAAAAGGACCGTTTCAGTTAGTTGTATTTGGATCTTTCGAGCGTGAAACCGAGTGTGCGGGCGTGCCACGAAGAAAGATACTTGTGGCGTCGCCTCCCATGCTATATACAGGGTGTTCGGCTACCTGTAGTAAAAATTTTAATGAGCGATAGTAGAGGCCAAAATAAGACGAAAATCAAGAATACTAATTTATTGATGGAGGCTTAATTACAAAGTTATTAACGTTTAAAGTTCCGCCTGTAGAATGACAACCCACTAACAGCTGCGTTCGCGCGGACGGTTGCGGCAGGCCAGTGCTAGTGGTTCTCACTCAGCATGAAAAATTCTACTTACCGACATTATCGACAGCCCTAGATTTTTGTCCACTTATGGGAACGCGAACACCTTATGTTGAATAAGATTCAACCTGTCTTATGAAAATCCAGAAAGGTATATCAAAACTCGCACGACGTGATTTTCACAGAGAAAGGGTGAATGCCACTTCCAATACACAATGTTGTGCACAAAAATCACCCACACGCGATCATACACGTCCACGATTGTCCACAGTATCAGCAAGTGTTAACAAATAATCCTTTCAAGCACTAATCACTATGCAATTAAATAAACTTGCACCGTGATTATATCATTCGTGAGTGTCTATGTGTACGTGTACCGCGATTATCTTGAGTTACTTACGAATAGGACTGTTATTAATTTTTGAAAAACACTTCAATTTAAAAATGTGAAAAGGAATTTAATAAGTATTCACTAATTGTCTATATCACTGTATTTCTTACATGCTACTTAATACATAACTGAATGAAATATGTCTAAAATGTGTTCCGTAAATTGTCTTAACTGATTCTTTTTTACGACTGACTAACTGGCTGAACCGTTGCCGATTCTGCCCTTTGTCTCCATTAGGTGTGAGTGCACGCGCGCGTGTTCGTGAGAGAGATAAACGAGGCGAATAACGTAAAAATCGGGGTCCTGTTTGGCATTTGTTTCTCTGAACTTCGACGAATCTTATTCAACGTAAGATGTTCGCGTTCCCATAAGTGGACAAAAAACTAAGGTTGTCGATAACATTAGTAAGTAGAATTTGTCATGCTGCATAAGAACCACTAGCACTGGCCTGCCGCAACCTTTCGCGCGAACGCAGCTGTTCGCGGATTGCCATTCTACAGGTGGAACTTTAAACGATAAAAACTTTTCCACGAAGCCCCAATCAATAAATTGCTATTCTTGATTTTTGTCTTATTTTGGCTTCTAGAATCCCACATTAAAATTTTTTCAAGGGGTGACTAAACACTGTATAAACGATCTTTTAATTCCGAGTAGAACAATCGTTGAAAATATTCAAAATCTCGAAAAAGTACTAATTCAATTAATAGAATTAGAAGTATTACTTTCGTCAATTCATACCTAAGTTCGCTTGGTCAGCAGGACCACTGCATTCCCTAATTTCACAAAATAACACTTTTCAGTGGACGGAAAAACATGTGGAAATTCATAGTCAAATTATTAATTATTTAACAAATAGCCCTGTTCCTATTTGATTCGACCCTAATGAAGAAATAGAGCTACATACCGATGCAAGTGCTGAAGGCTATGGTGCGATCTTGATACAAAAAGACGATAGAAGATCGCATATACTTTTATATTATAGTCAAAGAACCACGGGACCTGAATCCTGATATCACTCCAACAAATTCAAAACATTAGTGGTTGTCAAAGTCATAAAACATTTTAAATCCTTCCTTTATGGTCGGGTATTCAAGGTAATGACAGACTGCAATTCATTAAAAGCTTCTAATAATAAAACAGATCTTACTTGTTCTTGCAACAATTCGAATTTGATATCGAGCACAGGCCAGGTAAAAACATGATGCATGTCGACTGTCTTTCCCGTGACCCAATAAATTGCAAGGAAACAATTATTTCTAAGACAAATAATTATATACAGAAAAATGTAAACTTTGCTTCTCTTTCTAATGGCTGGTTAATCGCTGAACAGAAACATGATGCCGAAATAAATAAAACAATATTGGATAATGATTCCAGCGAATTAAAACATATCTACGATGTACGATAAAACACCTTATATCATAGATTACGCCGCAACAAGCAAAATTTATGGCTCCCTATCATACCGAACACTTTGGCTTAGTCATTGATAAACCATATACAATGTTTAATGGATATTGGATATGAAAGGACGCTAGACAAACTGTACGATTTATATTGGTTTCCTTAAACGGTAAACAGAACGCGGCAATTTATCGATAGGTGTATGGTCTGTGCAATGGCTAACAAATAAACGGTTCTAATGAATTGCCTTTACAACCGGTCCAAAAAGTTGCGGTGCCATGGCATACGGTTCATATTGACGTGACTGGTAAATGAACTAGTAACAGCGATTTGAAGGGATACGCATTTACCAAATTTACATTACTGTCCTAAATTTCTAATCTCACAGCGGCAGCAGCCCTTACTTTTCTCAAAAGAACCATTTCTATATTTGGTACACCTAATCGCATTATTTCTGATCAGGGAACCCTCTTTTTCGGCCGGTGCATTTCGTGATTACTACACTTTATATCAACAGATAATAGTAGGGTAAACGGTCAGGTAGAAAGAACAATGGGTCTATTGAAGAATTTACTATCGGTAACTGAAGCTGGTTATAGGAATGGTGGCAGAATAGACTAGCTAACATTCAACAAATAATAAATAGTACGCGTCATAGGACTACCCTGTACTCTCCGGCTGAATTGCTATTTGGTCGTCAAATAAACTTGACATCACTAAATAAAATTTATGCGAATGAATTAGAACGTTTAGATTTCGATACCATTCATGACAAAGCAGATAGCAATATTAAAAAAAATTTCATATATTAAAAAACTAAATTAAAAAAAAAATACGAAATCTTTTGCCGCCAATGACTTATGTCTGGTTAAAGTCGGTGATAGGCATTCAACAAAGTTAGACCAAAAATTTAAAGGTCCGTATAAAATAGTAAAAGACGTAGAGCACGGTTCATACGAGCTGCAGAGCTTGGCAAGTAAGCATAAAATGCAACAAATAATCAAAAACATGAAACCCGTGCCACAAAATGCAAATATGGACGATATTGTCTCGTCAGATGTTGATGATAACAAGAAACAAAACTAAAGTGGTTATCTAAAATAATGTTACGAGGTGCGTAGAACAGTTATTTTGCAATTAAGTAAAATAATGAAGCTTTAATGTGGCCGCTAAAATATAGAAAGTCTGTATCAATGGCAAATATAATACATTCGTCAAGACAATGTACAGCGTCCCATACATTCCGTCATCGTACATATTAATTCACCAGAAGTCGTCACTATACGTTCGTTAGAGCATCTGGAAAGTTGCATAGTCAGGATGGCAGAGACGACCGTGTCGGTAAAATAAAGCTAATTAGATATTTAAATAATTGTTTTCCCTTCCTTATGTTGCATATTAGGAACTAACTAAGTAAAAGGAAATGTTATTAACTGAACATTAATCAAACGCCGCAGACGGCTGTCAGTCAGGTTGGCCGTGTCTGCACTCGATAATTATTTCATAAAGAGATCTAGGTAGCCGTCTACCTGGGAAATGGAATCAGCTTATTATAAACGAGTGAACTGGGAATGAATGGACACAAGAATGTCGGTGTATCAGAGGCGGATGAGCGAGACCATTCGAGAGTACTTTTGACTCGAATTTACATTTTCCGAAATCGACGAATAGAGTTTGTATCTTCCGAAAGACATAATATACAACATATTTAGACAATAATACAAAATATATCCGTACTCTCATACATAAAATCAACATTCATAGGTCTTATCATAAACCTTAGAATTTCAAATCAAGAAAAAGTATTGACTGCGTGTCATAAAAAATAAGGAACTTTCTCTAACGGCGTTCAGCCTTTTCATTTATGCAAATATGCTCAGCGATAGTGTCGATACTCAAGTAAGTATTTATACTGTGTGGAGGGTGTTGGCATTTAAAGCTGTGAGATGAGATATTGCACCCTACATCGAGCCTACAACAAGTACCAACTCCTCCTCCAAGTGGTGGACGCTGGGTAACGGCATGCCGGCTAACGGGGCTGCGGCTTATTATTTCAACACCTGTCGAAATAGGCATAAGCCAAGGAAAGACTGCTTGCGCTGACGCGCTCGCAAAGTTGAATACGACAATTACTGTGTGGAGGGTGTCCTGGGTCGGTGTTTCAGATGTTTCATTGTTTTAAATTAGACCCAACCGAACAAATCCGGGCTGAGAGAAAAGTCCTTATAGTGCAGGTAACAACTTGGAGTCAAAATATATTCTCCTGGCTCACCGATCAATCGATGGTCCAAGCCTTCTTAGCAGTGTGTTTACACTCTAACATCGTCTCTGATAGGCTTTTTGTAATCACCATACGGACGGGCGAACAGCTACATACACAGAAAAGTCCACAAAGGAAAGACACTCTCTGTGTGAAGAGTTTTTTTTTCAAGAAGAAAAGTCTTTATAGTGCAAACAACTCGGAATTAAGATGGGCAGTCGAAAACCCCATCCCAATGAAATGGTATTATTAATGGGGTTAATAACTCCAGCCATGACCCCCGGCAGTTAGGGGAACCAGGTGGCAGATCCAGCTTAGTTAGAGGTATAGGCTTCTTAGCCTGAATGCTCTGCGCTCTGATGCAAGTACACTTATTGTTAGTCACACCCAAAATCGTACATCATATACAGGGTGCTCGCCCACCCCTGGGAAAAATTTTAATGGGAGATTCTAGAGGCCAAAATAAGACGAAAATCAAAAATACCAATTTGTTGATAGAGGCTTTGTTAAAAAGTTATTAACGATTAAAGTAAGTTCCGTCTGTACTGAGTTTTTTTCTTGAAAATGCGCAGGATTTCGGGGAGATATCTATTCACCAAAAATGATTGTAATTGAACCCCGCAACCGAAAATAATTTTTCTAGGACGATTTGAAATTTTGTTTTCGTTGAAAAATTTAGGCACCTAATTAGATTTTCGGTAAGGAATTTTTTTTCTCGAAAGTGCGTAGGATTTCGGGGGTATGTGTAATGACCAAAAATAATTGTAATTGGCCCCCGCAACTGAAAATAATTTTTCCAGAACGATTTGAAATTTTTGAATTTAATTGTTAATAACTTTTTAACGAAGGCTCCATCAACAAATTGGTATTCTTGATTTTCGTCTTATTTTGGCCTCAAGAATCCCCCATTAAAATTTTTCCCAGGGGTGGCCGAACGCCCTGTATATGAAAATGTTTTATTTTTAAAAAAAAGTTTAGAAATGATTTGGAAAAAAATAAGGCGGACATACGTGTTGTAAATATATCTATATTTATTGTGTAATAATGACAAAAGAAATGAACATTGCTTAACATAAAAAAAATGAAATTACTATAATACAGTGCAGAAAACATCTCACAGCTAAAATCATACACATTAAGAATATTGTTTCATATGTAAATTAAATTAAATTAAAAATTAGTACTTTGTAAGGTATCCTCGGCTCCATTCTACGGTATGTAACCTTTTCGGCATTGATTTTACTAGGTTTTGTGTAAAATCGGGTGCAATTTTTCTCCATTCTTCTTCCAATGCCTTCTTTAAAATCATTTTGATTAGAAATCGTATGTTTTCTAATCCTTACTTCTAATTCATGTCAAATATTCTCAGTTACGTTTAGGTCGGGTGATTGGGGAGGTGTATTGTTAACTTTTGAGCAGTTATATAATTGCCACATTTTAGCAATATGCGACGTATGTTTCGGGTCATTATCACTATAAAATTTAAAACAATTAGAAATTCCTAATTTTTCGGCACTACTTTTTAAATTCCGTTTTAAAATATTGAAATAATCAAATTTGTCCATATTTCCTTCAATAAATTCCAAATTTTCTGTTCCAGTAGCTGATATACACTCCCAAACCATTACTGACTCACCTCCACGTTTGATAGTAGGATTCATATTTTTATTTGAAAATCTTCATTAAGTTTACGCCATAGAGTAACATTGCCATCCGAATGAAAAAGGTTAATCCTTTCGCTACGGCGCAGTGCGGCGGTCCGCTTCGCTGGAGTGACGCCATTGAACGGGGCAACGCGCCGCAGTCTGCATATTGCACGTCTTAGGACTCTTGTTACAATTTTTGGGTTAACAGATTTTTACAAATATATTTTCTACCTCACTCGACAATTTAGGTGCACTTAGCTTTGGATTTTGTTTGATTATTCTAACTATCCGTCGCTCATCGTATGCTTTAAGTTTTTTGTTCGGAGCTGTTCTTAATTTAATTGTATTGAATTGCAACGCAGATACAATCAATATACCATTACATGATCTATACCAGCATCGGCCTGCCAACGTTGTATATTTCTTTTTGTTTGATGGCGTTACGAACGCGACGGTCCTTCGTTTTTTATTTAGTTCTTTGCCAGACCTCGTCGCGATATCCTGTGTATTTTTTCAATGAATAAACTGTATCTCTTTAATTACAAAATTCCACATTCTTTATTCCAAAATCCTATAATCTGTAATTCTATTTTCTTCTACATAGCGTTTAATATTGTATTGAACAGTGATAATACCTTACCAATAATTTTTGCAATTTCTCGATAGCTTTTATCATTTTGATAGTTCTTCAGAACAATTTCTCGAGCCTCTACTATTGTCTGCTTTATTTTTACTACTATTACCACAGACGAGATATATGACTAGACCTTTCACCTTATGGACTTTCGCGGCCGAATCTGACTGCCATACCGACGTGAAAATTCGTAGGTGATTTTAGCGGCCTCTTCTCATGGATGGCGGTTAGTTGAGAAACTAGGCACTGAATTAGTATTAATGGGCAGCCAGCTGAATGTGTGCGTAAATACATGTGAGTTGACTATGGGGGGAATTGAAAAAGACAGTGCAGTATTATCAGATGGCAGACCCGTGCCCAAAGGGAGCTGCCCCCCAACTTACACACACTAATGCCAACCACCTTGTATATGAGTTCTGGCGTTTCGTATCTCTTCGAGGATTCGAGAAAGGCGGCGAATGTCAGTCTATCCTTCTTGCTCTTAACACAGCCGAAATTCGATCTCGCATAACCTCGAGCCGAGATTCTCGACTGCCCAGGCATTTTTGACTTTCCGACCTATGTAGGCGTATACAATATATAAGCAAAATACCATAATGAAACAAAAATTTTTTTTACGGAAATACACGTTTTAGGACCTCTTGATCATATTTTAACTATTAAAAAAGAGACATTTTTTTACTATGCTTATGAACGTGCGTTCATATATTTATACTATTGGGTCTAAACAACCGAATAAATTTCACTGTAATTTTAAATTTTTAAATCTGAAAATATTTGAGAATACTGTCCTATTTGTCCTCTTTCTTTAGCAATTTAAAAAAACGCTGACTCATTAAAATCAATCATATGAAAATGAATGGAAGTTGAGACCGCCCCTACTGAAAATAAAGGACTGGAAAATTTTTGTTCTTTCAATGAAGGAAACTCTTTTACTCAATCTTTTTCGAAGGCGAAGGCAAAAAAGTCGATTTCGCCACGGCAACAATGGTTGGACGCGACGCGTGGACATTCCCCCGAAATAGGGGATCGGCTTTTGTTTTCCAGAAACGCTAGCGACAATGTATTTTCCAAGAGAGTCAAAGGTAAGGACCACTGAAGGACGCTCAGTCTACGATACATTTATGACAGAGTTTTGGGGTGCATGTGGCCTAAAGAGCGAATGAGACTAAACAGGCCTGGCAACGGGTGACGCGATAGCGGACGACCGCGTTGGGTCTCCAGGTAGCGCGTGTCGAGGCATTGATTGTTTATGAATAAACAGAGAGTAGTTAAAAGAAGCAGACGACCTGACGTCGTACTGCCGGAAAAAGTAAAGACTTTGTCCTGAAGGATCTGGCCACGGAGTGGAGAAGGCGTGGGACCTTCCGGTAAGAGCAATGTAAGGAACGGCACAGGACTTACCCCAGAACCGTCAAAGGCAAAATTTCTAACATACAGGCATGTCTCTATAAATTTCAAATCCATTAATCAATATGAATTTGTGATGTTATGTCAGCCAATTTCGAAAATATGGTTTCGAGAAAAACGCATTTAAATTTCTGATATGATTATTAACCGTTGGGTACTCTTCCCTCTAAATGGCAATAACTTTGTTATTTTTACGAATTTTAATGAGTCTACGTTTATTATAATTGCTAAATGAAGAGGACGAGTTCCGAGTCAAAGATCAGTTGCGGAGTTTTAAAAAAGGACAGATTTGCAGTTTTGTTCTCATTAATGTTTGCAGCGTGTTTGCGAGGGATGTGTACGATATATACATGTAAAGAAAGAATACTTTCTTTGATTGAGGTTAGTCGCGCCTGAGTAGCTCAGCGCGCCCTCTAAACAGGATATAGAGGGAGATTGTGTAAGAGGCACATGTGAAATGATCTAAGTGATCGATAAGGAACATTAGATAAGAGAATAGGATTAGGAGAAAGTCAGTGAGGAGAATCCACTTAAATTGTCGTTTCTCTTTCCATAGAGCAACACGTGTTGGTTATTCTCCTGGAAGTCCTTGAATTTGTCCGTTGTCTTATAAAACGACAATTGTGGCCAACAATAGAAAATGGTCAGGCTGCAATTCGAATTTACAATGATAGTGTTAGAATGTGGAGGGCTCAAACACTGATTTGAGAACCTCGTCTAACGGGGGTCCGGATCACGAGGGAATAGGAGGATGGAAAAGTAATTGTCACACGTTATATATAATTTCACGTCGTCGAAAGAGTTCGACGACGTCGTTTATTGTGGACCTTTAAATGCGAACAGCCTGTCTTAATTAGATTATACGCGACAAAAACCTCGCCTGTCTGACTGGCGTCTGGCGTGTGCTCGCGTCACGCTGTTCTGAAACAAAAGAGACGGAACGAGATGTAAATATACGGTAACGTTTGTCACTCTCTCCGTCTCGTTTTAATGTTCACGCGCTCCTGGTTGTGCTTGTCGCACTCAGGAGCGGGAAACTCAGCCGCCGCGTTACGCAGCTAAGCTAGTGGACTGTATATGTTTGTGTGCGTTCCCTTTAAACCGGGAAACAGCTGATTGCAGTTTTGGGGAAGACGAGATTCAACCTCGTTTCTTTCCCGACTGCAGGTTTCGACTATCGTAGGAGAGGGTAACGGGTGGAGGTTGTACGGCTGCAACCGTACCCGCTCCTCGGCCCTTTTTTACCACCTTATTGCGTGCGTACGGGCACGGTGTGATGCAGGTGTGCCAACGGCGCCCTTGGGTCGACTTACGATTGGGCCTGACACCACGTCGCTTAATGAATTAACGTCCTACGCACAGTGACCGTACTAGACTGGCGATCTTTGGAGGTATTCTGCGATTCGTCGTAAGCTGGGAGTGAAAGTTGTCCCACACTTCGACTAGAAGGTGGTAAATCCACCCAGGGTATTTTATACACCCCTGGATTGTGGGTTCCGAACCGTTTGATTTACAAGAGAGGTACGAGAGTCAACCTCGATACCTTAAACACGACCTCTGATTGCAGCGATACGTGTTTTCTTTTACTTTTTATTTTTCAGACCAAGGTGGGTCGTAGCCACTGCTGAATACTTCGGACACGACCTCTGATTACAGCGATACGTGTCTGTATTCAGGCTGAGGTGGATCGTACCCACTGCTGAATTCGAAATCTCGGATTATAACCTGCGAGATCTTTACAGTCTTTGGATCAGGTCGTGTTCCGACCTAATCTGTTTAATGGTAAACGGCTTACGGAAGTTCACGGGATGGGGTTGTTTTACAACCCGTTCCGTATTGAACGTCCTGCGGAGGTTCACGGGATGGGGTTGTTTTCCAATCCGTTCCGTATTGAACGTCTGCAGTTCACGGGATGGGGTTGTTTTCCAATCCGTTCCGTATTGAACTTGTTGTTCACGGTATAGGATTGTTTTCCAATCCGTTCCGTATTGAACTTGTTGTTCACGTTTACGGCTCTTTTAAGTAGTAAACGGGTTGTGGAAGTTCACGGTATAGGATTGTTTTACAATCCGTTCCGTATTTGAACTTCCTGTCCACGTTTACGACTCTTTTAAATAGTAAACGGGTTGTGGAAGTTCACGGTATAGGATTGTTTTACAATCCGTTCCGTATTTGAACTTCCTGTCCACGTTTACGACTCTTTGATTTTAAATTGTAAACGGGTTTTGCGGAAGTATTGACGGTACCGGATGGATTCCCAATCCGTTCTCGTACTGCACTTCCAACCCACGTTTACAATTTCGTCGAAAGTTCGAGTGACTCGAAACTATTCGAACGTCTTGGAAATTCCGGGGGAGCGGGATCGTATGCCCATCTGCTCACTGCCGGTTCCAAGTTAAGAGTGACGATCCAGCACGGTTAGTCAAATTCGGAGGGGAGAATCTCCGACTAGCGGCGCTGTAGACGAATTTGAATTCGTCTTTGTCCAACTTGTTATTGTCGTACCTTCTCTTTATACACGCGCCGAAACGTTAGCTCGAAATCACGCGTAGTTTCGTCGATCGCGTGATGTTTCGAAGAAATCCGTATGTGACAGTTTTTATAACCTGTCTTGTTTTCGCGTTGCGGACACGAGAGTCGAACAGTCTCGAGTCGGTTACATACGCAGAAAACAATACCGGGTGACGAATAATATTCTACTATTCTTATATGCTTCGAATTAACGCGATATTTAAACAGATAGCTTCTCCGAAAGATGAGAAATCAAATATGTTAGCGATAACCTCAATCAGAACAGAAGATGAGAAAACTTATATTTTGCAAGGGGACACTGGACATATAGCTAATCACACAGAATTAATGAAAACGGAGAATTTTGTAAAGGTAAAGAACAGTTTGAAAAAAAGACATCAATCAAGAAAGGTTTGGATCACACTAACAGGT
Source organism: Colletes gigas (assembly GCF_013123115.1). Taxonomy (NCBI): domain Eukaryota; kingdom Metazoa; phylum Arthropoda; class Insecta; order Hymenoptera; family Colletidae; genus Colletes; species Colletes gigas. The sequence continues at coordinate 6,989,434 of NW_025106643.1, read as the reverse complement.
AAATTGGAGAAGATCTATTCGGACGAGGAGGGTAATATACAATTTTTGGATGAATATTTAGAAGAAATAGGAGAAAAAGTTACAGTTGAAGAGAAAAGTGATAGTCTGAATAGGATATTAGAGAAAATAGTAGAATCATCACAGAAAAGGGATGAGAAAAAAAGTTTAAAGAATATTGTAGGAAAGTATATGATTGAAAAGTTTACAAGTAGGAATGCAAATGCCAAGCAATGGATGGAAACATTTGAGAAGGAATGTACACGGATGGATATTACAGAAGATGAACCAAAAATAGAAATATTAAGATTATTTCTGGATAAATCTTGTTCAGATTGGCACGCTGCAACACAAACAAAGCTATCAACTGCAGCTAAATGGAGTGAATGGAAGAATAGGTTCCTAGAGACTTTTGCAGACAAAGGATGGAGCACGGTAACATATGCCTTAGCATTTAGATATAAAGAGGGATCACTTATTGACTATGCAATAAAAAAAGAAAAGCTTTTGTTAGACATGAACAGAGAAATAGATTCAGTAACACTAACAGCCTTAATAGCAACAGGACTGCCGGAATTTATAATGAATAAAATAGATAGAGAATTGTGCACAGATTCAACAACATTATTCACTGAAATTAGGAAATATGAAAATTTAGCGAATAAGAGAACCTTTTCAAGGAGAACAGATGATAGAACTGAATACAAAAAGAGAAATGAAGAAAAAAAACCATGCAAAATATGCGAAGATCAGAATAAAGGGGTTAGATACCACCCACAAGAAGTATGCTGGTTTAGGACACAAGGAAAAAATAGACCGAGAGTAGTAGGACATAATTCAGTAATAGAAGTAGATTTAAATACAGAGTCAAAAAACGAACAATCACACCATTGATCAGATTAAAGATGTTAATCGAAAATAAACTACAAGTGGACGGGACATATGACTCAGGCTCACAGATTTCGCTTATAAATTCAAGACTGATTAAAATAATGGAAGAAAAGGAGGATGTAAATAGAATATATTTAAAATCGGTCAATGGTGTGAAGAGTACAAAAGGTTTAATAACTATAAAAATAAAAATCTTAGATATAGAGAGAGAGAGATTGATGTATTTATTGTTGAGAGAGAAGATTTTGAAGACTTTATCATAGGTCTGGACATGATAAGGGAATTTAAATTAATACAAGATGAAAACTTGAAAATAAAACAAGTGGAAAATATTAAGTTAAGAGAAATAGATAGTATAACTAATGAACAAGTGCCAAAAACATATTTAATAAATTTTAATGAGCACGTAAAAGAAGATGAGTTTGAGATAAAAACAGAACATTTAGATATAGGAAAAAGGGTTGAAATAAAGAAAATAATGGAGAAATATAAAAGGATATTTGCAATGGATAAATATGACATCGGCACGGTAAAAGACTATGAGGCACGAATAGATTTACTAATTCACAAATATTGTAGTAAAAGGCCTTACAGATGCTCGATAGAAGGTAAGAAAGAAATAGAAGAACAAATATCGGAGCTCTTACAAAGAAACCTCATAGAAGAATCATACAGCCCTTTTGCAGCTCCGGTAACGCTAGCTTTTAAAAAAGATGAAAATAGGAGATCGAGACTTTGTATTGACTTTAGAGATTTAAATAAGATTATAATACCACAGGCACAACCATTTCCGATAATAGACGATTTGATAGTCCGTACTAGAAACTGCAAATATTTCACAACGTTGGACATAAACTCGGCTTTCTGGTCCATACCACTACGAATTGAGGACAGAAGGAAAACGGCATTTGTTACGCAGGAGGGACACTTCCAATGGGCCTGTCTGCCATTTGGCCTGAAAACATCCCCCGCAATTTTCCAACGAATTTTAAGCAATATATTAAGGAAGCACGGATTGACAAAATTTGCAGTAAATTATATCGATGATATTTTGATATATTCGTCATCATTCAAAGAACATGTGAAACATATAGAACAGGTATTACAAGCCATTACAATAGAAGGTTTCAGATTAAAGTTCAGGAAATGTACGTTTGCTTCAGACTCAGTGAAGTACCTTGGACATGTGATTCAAAATAACTCCGTAAGACCACTAAAAGACAATTTAATCTCAATAAAAAATTTTCCAATTCCGAAGACACGGAAGAACATCCGGCAATTTTTAGGAAAGATAAACTTCTACCATGAATATTTACCAAATAGTACAATAATCTTGGATCCCCTGCACAAGCTGCTAAGGAAAAACGAAAAATTTACATGGTCTGAGAAATGTCAGACGGCGTTCAATAGAATAAAAGAAATATTATGTACACAACCAGTATTAGAGATTTTTGACCAAGAACTCCCAATTGTAATAAACACGGATGCGTCAATAGAAGGGATCGGAGCTGTACTAAAGCAGACACAAATGGATGGGAAGAATAGACCGGTAGCATACTTTTCGAAGAAGCTAAACGAAACACAAAAGAGGAAAAAGGCGATTTACTTGGAATGTTTAGCGGTAAAAGAGGCGATAAAATACTGGCAACATTGGCTTATAGGAAAACGGTTCACGGTGTACTCAGACCATAAGCCGCTAGAGAACATGAATGTAAGAGCACGAACAGATGAGGAACTGGGGGACCTAACGTATTATCTATCACAATACGACTTTGAGATAAAATATGTCCCAGGGAAAGAAAATCTGGAAGCTGACTGTTTAAGCAGAAACCCGGTTTTAGAGCCGGAAGAAAATAAAGAAGAATTACTACGAACAGTTAATTTAATTGGAATAAACGAAATAGAAAAGGATCAAAAAGAAAATAAAAGTATACAAGAGAGCAAAATGAAGCTAACAGAGAAGAATAAAATATTTTATAAAAAAATAAAAGATAGAGAGAAAATAATACTATCTGAGGATTTTAGCAAAAAGATAATAAGGAATATACATGAGGAATGGTGCCATATTGGCATCAGACAGATGATAAGAATGATTAGCTCAAAATACACAGCAAGAAATCTAACAAGAAATATAACAAAAATCTGCAAAGAATGCAGAATATGCTTAGAAAATAAATCGAGAAGCCAAGGAAAATTCGGTTTGATGTCATTCCTGGGCCCGGCCACAAGACCATTTGAAATAGTATCGATTGATACCATTGGTGGCTTTGGAGGAAATCGATCGACAAAAAGGTACTTGCATTTACTAGTAGACCACTTCACAAGGTACGCTTTTATAACAACCTCCAAGACACAAAAAGCGAACGATTTTATCAAATTAGTTAAGAAAGTAATAGATACAGACCAAATACATACGATTTTAACAGACCAATACCCAGGTATAAACTCGAAGGAGTTTAAAGAATACTTAGAAGGAAATAATATAAAAATAGTATTCACCGCAGTCAACGCACCCTTTTCAAACGGCCTGAATGAGAGGTTAAACCAGACAATAGTTAATAAGATAAGGTGTAAAATTAACGAAAATAAAAATAGGAAGGCTTGGGCAACAATGGCACACGAATGCATAGAAAAATACAACGAGACGGAACACTCAATAACTGGCTTTGCACCAAAGTATTTACTAGATGGTACAGATGTAAGCATCATACCCAAAGAATTGAAAAAAATCGAGGATAAAGACACCTGGTATAGGGACACGTACTATTAAGGACTTTCATCTTAGGGTGGGAGATGTAAAGAAAGAATACTTTCTTTGATTGAGGTTAGTCGCGCCTGAGTAGCTCAGCGCGCCCTCTAAACAGGATATAGAGGGAGATTGTGTAAGAGGCACATGTGAAATGATCTAAGTGATCGATAAGGAACATTAGATAAGAGAATAGGATTAGGAGAAAGTCAGTGAGGAGAATCCACTTAAATTGTCGTTTCTCTTTCCATAGAGCAACACGTGTTGGTTATTCTCCTGGAAGTCCTTGAATTTGTCCGTTGTCTTATATACATATGTATATAATTGTTAGAATGCCAGGAGTTATCCTGGCCTAACGGGGTCCGGATTACGAGGGAAAGGACTTTAGGAAAAAGTATATTAAAAATTGATGCACTTGATTTATATTTTCGCTTGGTCGCTTATCGCGGCCAAGCCGTTTATTTATTTTAAATTTTAATTTATTAGTAACAAAAAGAATAGGAAAAAAAAACCACCTCGACGTCAGTCAGACGTTGGGGGGGGAAAAAAACCTATGGCTGCCGCTCACCCTCAGCCCTCGTTGTTTGGTCTGTAACAAGGAAAGACAAGGCTGGATTTTAATACCTTGTAACGCTTGTCGCGTTGCCCGTCTCGCTTTATTTCGCACGCTCCTGTCTGTGCTAGTCGCACTCAGGAGCGGGAATAACAGACCGTGCTCGTCGAACTGAGCGATGTCTATGTGGACTGTATATGTGAACGTTCTCGTAAACGGAGAAACGTTCGATCGCAGTGCGGAAGAAGAGATTTAATTTCTCAATTCTCCGCTTTTTTGCGATGGTTGAAATGCCGCAGGAATGGACAACAGGTGGAGGTTGTAAGGCTCCAAATGTTGCTCAAATCCGCAGTTTCTCACCGTTCTCGTATGCGCACAAGGCGCGGTGTGGTGTAGCCCTTAACGGCGCACGAAACGTCTTACGTTTAAAGGAGCGTACACCACGGTGCTCTTTTGCGGTGCTCTGCGCACAGGGTACGTACACACTGGCGGTCAAGGAGCGTTGCTCGAGCGTGTCGGAAGCGGGAAGAATCCGGTTTTCTCCAGCTCCGACACGAGAAACGGCAAGCCCACCGGGGTATCGACCAAAGGTTACCCTGGGGGTGAAAATTCAAAACCGTGCGGACAATTCAATGTCGATCACGACCGCGTCAAATGCAGCAGTACGTGCGACAATTTGCTCTTCCACGGCCGCGAAGCTCAAGCGCTACGTGGAGAAAATCAGCCTCACACGACCGCGTCGAATGCAGCAGTCCGTGTGAAGGTCAGTACTGAGTAGGCCGTAGCCACTGGCTGAAACTGTACTTCCGACGACCGCTGAGTTCAGCGAGACGTTGGAAAGTCAGCCTCACGACCGCGTCAAATGCAGCAGTCCGTGATATAACCAGTCTCTCACGACCGCGTCAAATGCAGCAGTCCGTGGAGCCGTCAGCACTGACTGGGCCTTAGCCCTTGGCTGTGACTGGAGTTATCGACATACGTGAAACGAGGATTTTCCTCGATTCGCTTCACGGCCGCGAAACTCAAGCGCTACGTGAAGCTGAGACGAAAACCCACAGTCTGTTTGGACTGAAATCTCGACAAACGGGAGCCGAGTTTCCTCGATTCGCCTCTCACGGCCGCGAAACACAAGCGCTACGTGAAGAATTCGGCGAGATTTATATAGTCATTTAATCGGGGCTGGAAAAATGCCTCACCGATTTAATTAATTGCGAGCAGCATTCGATTAGTCTCAACGAAAGGTTCGAGTGTTCTCAGAACCCTTTTTCGGAGAATCTGGCTTCGTCGCGGAGCGGATTCGTTCGTCGATCTGCTCGCTGCGAGGACCAGAATTCGAATCTCGAAGCGAATAGACATCCGCAGTCACGGCCACGGAAGGGGTAATCACCCTCTCGCGGCGCTATCCCTGCTCTTCGATATCTATCTCTTCTCAATTTTAATATTTCGATACCCTCTCTGTTTATGGATCTTCGACGATCGATCCCAAGTATACGGTATTGGGTCGATCACGTGACTGAGAGCAAACAAACTCGTGTGTGGTTCTTCTAACCTGTATTGGTCCGTGTACCGATCTACGCATCAGAGAGTCTCTGGAATGTCGTGTACGCGAAAGCAAAAACTATACGAGGAATTTACGGTTCTCAGTTATGGTTCACGTTAAATTAGATAATTCTCTTAACGGTTCTCAAACCCGTCAATTAACGCGATATTTAAACAATAATCAATTCATTTTCCTTCAATAATTCTCCATTGCAAAAATTCTACAGTATTCTTACATTTTTTTATATTTTAAAATTTTCCCATGTTATTAGAAAGTAGATATACGACGAAAGTTATACAACTTATAGTTCCTAGCATGTATAACATGTATACAGGGTGTTCGGCCACCTCTAGCAAAAATTTTAATGAGCGATAGTAGAGGCCAAAATAAGACGAAAATCAAGAATACTAATTTGTTGATGGAGGCTTCGTTGCAAAGTTATTAACAATTAAATTCAAAAATTTCAAATCGTTCTGGAAAAATTATTTTCGGTTGCGGGGGTCAACTACAATCATTTTTGGTGAGTACTCATACCTCCGAAATCCTATCTACTTTCGAGAAAAAAAATCGAGTAGATGCTGAAATTTTTCGGCGAAAAAAAATTTTTCAAATCGTTTAAAAAAAATTATTTTCGGTTGCGGGGATCAATTACAATCATTTTTTATCATTACACATACCTCCGAAATCGTACGCACTTTCGAGAAAAAAATTCCTTACTGAAAATCCAATTAGGTGCCTAAATTTTTCAACGGAGAAAAAAAATTGCAAATCGTTGTGGAAAAATTATTTTCGGTTGCGGGGGTCAATTACAATCAGTTTTTGTCATTAGACATACCCACGAAATCCTGCCCACTTTCGAGAAAAAAAATAGAGAAGGTGTGAAATTATTCGAGAAAATTAAAAAATTGCAAATCGTTGTGGAAAAATTATTTTCGGTTGTAGGGTTCAATTACAGTCATTTTTGGTGAATAGACATACCCCCGAAATCTTGCGCATTTTCGAGAAAAAAATTCAGTAAGAGCGGCACTTTAAACGTTAATAACTTTTTAACGAAGCTTCCACCAACAAATTAGTATTCTTGATTTTCGTCTTATTTTGGCCTCTACTATCGCTCATTAAAATTTTTGCTAGAGGTGGCCGAACACCCTGTATGTATATAACGCATGGTCGCTTCGTATGGAAAGTCAATGAATCTTCAAAAAGCGCCCAGGTCCGATTTCGAGAAATGTAAGGTCTGTCAGTCACGATGGCTTTTGTCGTTTACTGACGATTCGAACGGGTGGCGATGCCAGCAGGCTTGCTTTCGAGAAATGTATGCGACGTCAGCGACGCAAGAGCGAGAAGGAAAGCGAGTATCAGCCTGTTCTTCTCGGCTCTTCCGAAACTCAACGAGCTCACGTACACGCAATTGGGCATAGTGTGCGAAAGTGAGGAATGAGAAGTTTCCGGGGCCCGATGCACAGTCTGATTAAACTGATTTCGAGTCGCAAATACGTTTCTGCCGAGTTATTTTTTTAATAAATGATGTATTACAATTTAAAATAAAAAATAGAGAATTTGCGGTGTACGTATCAATGAAATACATCCTTAGGAATTTTAATAATCTTGAAATTTTTAAATACTCTTAATCGATTGATTACTCCAATGAAATTAATCGATTAATGTCCAATGATGGACCCTACAGCTTTAATTCCGTTAAAAAATAATAAAATTTATGTAATTTTATTTTCTGTCTCACTTCCTCTTGTGTTCATTTCTGAATCTGTTGATAACGTTGCGAGTGACACGAAAATGGTAATGGGGTCCCGGGACCCCAGAAACTCCGGCCGAAAAATTACATTACGTGAAAGGTCTATTTATATACCTCGTCTGTGCTATTACAATGTAATTTCTTACTTCGATGCAATACCATGTTTACTGGTAAGGTAAAACAATGTGATCTACTTTTGTTTAACGTTTTTCATTTCTTTTCGGGGATTCCTGGAGGGGAATACCAGATAGGGGAATAGCGTACGATTTTAGCTGTGAGATGTTTTCTGCACTGTATTATAGTAACTTTATTTTTTTATGTTAAACAATATTTATTTCTTTAAAACATATATTCTTTGAAAAATACTTTCATATGTAGTGTACAATTTTGGCTGTGACTCACTGTAAGAGCAAGCCACGAATTGGCGGTCATTGACTGCAGGGGTGCCTAAAATGTGTCCACTGATGAAATAAACGCAGGATTCTACATCAGCAAACAATTCCGATATAAAACTGGAATTTCTAATAGGAAAAATAATTTGATAAAATTTTGTTTTATTATTTAATTGATTAAGGCCGAGGGCACACGAGCGTTGAAACCACAAGCGTTGCGATGGACGTTACAATGTCCGTTGTAGAAATACATTGTCGTACATTAGAAACCACACACTTCGAACGTGCGTCGCTTTCATCGTCCGTCGCTACGTGCGTTGATTTTTCATCGACATATTTATGCTAGAACTCACGTTGGGATACGTCAACACACGTTTTCCATTGTATACCGAGAAATGCACCAGGTCACACGAGTGTCGACTTGCCGTAACGGCCGTTGAAATCGACGTTCGTCGCAACACATATCGTTTTAATACTCGTGTGCCCCCAGCCTTAGAAACATTAGAATGTTTAACATTCATAGCGTTTAAGATTTATATTTGATACAAAATTTGACTTACCATACTTGCACACTGTTGAACAGAGCCAATCATAGGTATTATTAAAGAAGTGTGCTTGGATTTTAAAAAACGTTCCATAAGTTTCACTACCCCGTGTTTCCGAAGCTCTTCCCTTACTTTCGGGCTGCTGCTTATGGAGTCCAGAACCTTAGCACAGGCTGTCGCGACTGCTATCAGTTCTTTCTTAGCTCCATTCAAATCATCATAAGATCGTCGGAGAATAGTATCTGGTACGTCCATTACGTCCAACTATTGAATATTGAAAATTGTTTCATTTATTAAAGATTTCAATTGCCTAACTTCTTATATGTTACAAAGTTATTCTGCTATTTTTAAACTATGAACTAATCTAATTTTATAATAATAAATACATAAATAAATATATACAAAATTTTTACTCCATGTAACTGTAGACAGTCACTTTAATTCGGAGAAACGTACAAGAACTATAATCCATTGAGGACAGATTTGAACAAAGGTACAAGAATGTTTTCTAGATATTAAGTTTGGCAGGAAAACGGGCGGCAGTGTGGCCAGATTTGGCATAATTGAGTGTATCGTCGTCGACACTAGAAACGACGAACTTCCTTAGTGTAAAACTGAGAGGTGGGGATAGCAGACATATGCTACCGTACGAGCCATGTGTACGTAAGCTCGACACTTCGCGCAATTTCGGGAAATCGAGAAAAAAGGCGAGTGTGAGTCTTTCGTTCTTGCTGTTGTAACAGCTGACATTCGACCTAGCGACAATCGACATACGATTCCAAGTCTCTACTGTCCCAGCATTTTTACTTACCGACCTACATATGTAAGGTGTTCGGTAAACGAAAGCACGCTCATTCCGCTGGCCAACTCGAGTTGTTTCCGGTCCTTTATGTTGCCAGATGCGGGATCGGTACTACGTTGCAAACGTCTTCGAGTCTGTCGCATCTGGCAAATGTCAATGTAAAAGAATAGCATTTTGGAAAACGAAAGAAACGCGACACTCGAGTTGACCAGCGAAGGGCTATATTGTTCCGCGGGTGGTACGGTCGTCGAGGCCAAATGTAGGCACCGACGACAACGGCCATCGCCGACACGCGGAACAATATAGCCATAAAAACAGACGTAGACCAGACGCAACCCCTTGTTGCGTGGATAATCCGGATTTCCGTTTCTTCCTCGATAAATTAACGCGGCCTTCGACTTGGGGAGGAAACCTCGACCACCCTCGCCAGCGTGGCCTGGGACTTTCCACCACCACCGAGGTGAAGGAGGAGTTTGCTGCCAAAATGGGGCAGGAAAATGGGTCCTCCTCTCCCAAGTCGATGGCCAATCAATCGACTCACGATTCCACAGAGGAATTTGCAAAACTCCCGCAAGTGTACCTCTTGGAGGGGATCTAAGCTGAGGAGGAAACGGACTCCGGACACAATTTCATTCTAGTTTCAGTCGTCAACCGACAAACCAGTTTCAATTCTCGTTTCAGTCGTTAACCGACAAACAAGTTTCATTTCTTTAGAGTTTCAGTCGTTAACCGACTAAGTCTAACAAGTCTAACTAACAAGTCTGTAACAGTACAGCAGTTTTACTTGAGTTGAACGCATTTTGTTTAAGTAAGCGCGGGGGAAACAGTTCCTCCCACAGTTCAACGCGCTTGAAAACATATCATACAGTCCACTTTGTTATTGTTAAAAATAAACCATTTTAAAACTCTCCAACACGACGACATCGCATTCACTCCAATCCGACCATCAACATTTCGAGCGCGAACATTGGTCCTTCGAGCCGGATTGTGGATTGAGAGTACACTCGATTGCAAAGAGTGTGATACGGGGACAGTCGCCGTATCGTGTGACCCATCACGTTCGTGAACGAGAGAGGATAACTGCCAGTGTGGCAGTAAACCTACGAGGCGACAGGCGCTTCATTCAGCAACCTACGAGGCGACAGACGCTTCATTCAGCTACCAAGGAGGCGACAGGCTCTTCGTGCAGCTACCCAGGAAGCGACAGCCGCTTCATCCAGTGGACCAGGAAGTGACAGACGCTTCTACGAGTCCAGCTCACCAAGGAGCAGTCCAAGGGCACGACAACAGGACCACCGATTCGTGGAGAATTGCAGAGGCCGTCTAAGCGAGTCCTGTGCAGATTCCTGTCTACGTCCGGTGAGTCGAGTTTTCATTTACTTCTCGTTTTGCGCTGAACAATGGCCACCCCACGAGAGGATACTTTGAATAAGTTAGTCGAGGAACGCGGTCGCGTTAAATCGTCGCTCACGCGATTTAAGACATTTTTCGAGACGCAGCGAGCAACCACCGGGGCTGCTGCATTGGAGGAACGGTTGCACAGAAATCTCCATTTACTCGATAGATTTGAGTCGATTCAGGATCGCATCGATGCGATCACCGCCGGGACACCGGAAGAACACACGCAAAATCAAATTCACGAGGCGTTTGACAACGCGTATTTCGATATCATAGGCGCGGTTCACGAACATGTTTCGGCTAAGCATGCTGCGGTTCCGAATCCGAGCTCTACCGCGCAACAGACGTTTCGTGTAGATGCTGCATCACCCACAGCCTCCGTAGCGGCACCCTCGGTTAGATTGTCGTCAGTTCCGTTGCCCAGTTTTCACGGGACGGTCGGAGAATGGGTCTATTTTCGAGACAGCTTCGAATCATTGATAAACCAAAATACCGTGTTAAGCAATATCGAACGGTTTCACTATTTGAGTTCAGCAGTAAAGGGAGACGCTGCTCGGGCATTGAAAGCATTACCGATGTCAGATGAAAACTACACGGCCGCGTGGAAGCTCTTGTGCGAGCGTTACGAAGACACAAATGAATTAATCGATTTCCACGTCGGTGCATTGTTCGACTTGCCGACGTTGCCAAAGGACTCACCGGCGAGTCTGAGGCAACTTTTAGACGACTTTAACAACAATTTAAAATCCTTAACCTCGCTGGAGGAACCCGTCGAAAAATGGGACACGATCTTGGTCCATTTATTAGCGACCAAACTCGACCGGAAAACAAGCGAAGCGTGGGATAAACGGGTCGCGGAAATAGGCCGTAAGAAAACTTTGGCAGATTTACAGACATTTCTCGAAAAGCAGTACAAAATCCTAATAAAGTCAGTTCGAGTAATACCTCCGGGTCCGTTCCCTCCGAAAAATAGGAACCCAGGTCAGAAACCGCAACCTCACCCCATGACGCTGGTTAGCACGCAAAGTTTAGAATGCCCATTATGTTCGTCGGATCATCCTCTCACACAATGCAAACGGTTTAACTCTTTGCGGTCGGCAGATTTTTCGGCTGGGACTACCAGCAAGTCGGGGCGAATTTAGCTTTTCGGAATCATTGTTCCCTAAGCAATTTAAGGTGGATATATCTACATTTAAAAACACACACTATGTTGATGCTGATTTGTAATGTTTAATAGGGCTTAAACTACATAAAAACGGAAAGATTTAGCTTTTGTAATTTGACAACGTGTGATATATTTCAAAACAATCGCCGATATGAAGCCCTGGCTTCCGAATACATGTATCACAATATGTTCGTGTTTCTCGCCTTTTGCCGGGGGTTTTCCTGTCGGAACATACTGCACAATCTTTTTTAGTAAAAATATATTAATATCGCCAATGAATCTACCTGGAAATCCTGAACAATTGGAATGTTTATTTCTTACTAAACTTTGAAATTCAATTTATAATTTATTATATTTTTATTTATTTATAAATTGATTTCCATTTACTTATCATATATTTCTCGATGGTAAAATAACGCGTGAGACGTCCGAAATGGCTAGCATTCTGTTAATCTCAGTTTTTCTGGATTCTTGATCATGCCACCACAGCGGCGACACCGACTTCTACGACAGTTTTGAAATGCCGCCACAGTGGCGGCACCGACCGCAAAGGGTTAAAGCTTTGACTCCGTACGCTCGGTTTATGAAGGTCAAAAAATTCCGTATTTGTTTTAATTGCCTGCGACCAGGTCATGGTTCAAACACCTGCAACAAGGGGAATTGCCACAAATGCAACGGCAACCATCATACGTTGATTCATTTAAAAAATGAATCGACGCCTACCGTAGATCCCGTGGTTCCAGATCCCGTCGTTAGTATAGCAAATTTAGTAAATAATACGCCCCCTCAGAGTTATGCAACTCATGACTCGTCGGGAAAAGAGCATGTTCTTTTATCCACGGCTATTATACATATCCTCAACGACAAGGGACAACAATTTGAATGTAGGGCGTTACTCGACCAAGGCTCGCAAGTAAATATCATAAAAGAGTCATTTGCGAAATTTGTCGGCTTGAGTTGTAAACCGACCCAATTAGCGATCTCGGGGGTAGGGGCCGCGGACGCAGGTAAACGCGCTCAGGGTAAGGCTCGCGTTACAATACAATCGCGGCAAAACGGATATTCGACTACGATGTCATGCATACTGATGCAAAAAATCACTTCCGATATTCCCAATTTTAAAATCGCCAAATCAGCATTGAACATCCCTGCAAATGTCAGATTAGCAGATCCATCCTTTGACAAACCGCGTGATGTGGACATGCTAATAGGGAATGGGCATTTGTGGGAGATAATGAGCATAGGACAGAAACGCCTGGGACAGGGTCTTCCGGTATTGCTCAAATCCCAGTTCGGATGGGTTTTCGGTGGGAAAATTCGGGCGTCGCTCAACGCGGAGTCGCAGTCGTGCAATGTAGTCATGAATGATCAATTAAATTCACAATTAACTCGATTTTGGGATATCGAACAAATCCCAACACTCGGTCACCTTCCAGCTCACCCGTGCGAGGAGCATTTTAATGAGACGGTAAAGCGAGCCTCCGACGGCCGGTTTATTGTTACGATTCCGGTTAACTCGGACCTGGCAAAGCTCGGCGAGTCATATTCCATGGCGGAGCGTAGGTTCTTCGGCTTGGAAAGAAAATTGAACAGAACACCTGTTCTGAAAGCAGAATACGTGTCTTTTATGAGCGAATACCTCGCACTGGGTCATATGACTCAGGTAAGTCGGGACTCTCGAACGCAGGCCGGTCCTGCCTATTACCTGCCACACCATGCGGTGACAAAGGCAACAAGCACAACGACCAAGATGCGCGTTGTATTTGACGGATCCGCGAAAACCAGTTCCGGATATTCTCTAAATGATACTCAAGAGATCGGTCCTGTTGTTCAGGACGATCTATTTTCCATCCTCATTAGATTCAGACAGCATCAGATTATTTTGAGCGCCGACATCGCCAAGATGTATCGGCAGATTTTAGTCGCTCCCGAGCAGCGAGTTTTTCAACGGATTCTATGGCGCGAAGAACCTACGCTCCCATTAGAAACGTACGAATTGAATACGGTTACATACGGCACTGCGTCCGCGCCGTTTTTAGCGACCTGCGTCCTTCGGCAAATCGGATTGGATCAGTCTCATCTAGATCCAGTAATAAGTAATATCATCATCCACGACGTCTACGTGGATGATTTGCTAACGGGCGCGGAAACAGTAGAACAAGCAATAAAAATTAAAGTATCACTTGAGAAAATATTGCAATCTTCAGGCCTACCACTTAGAAAGTGGGCCTCAAATGTTCCGGCAGTGGTTCAAGAGGTTCTAACGGAATCCAGAGATCTGAATTTACAAGCAGAAAAGGACCCACAGACTCTTGGACTACTGTGGGAACCATGCACCGATGAGTTGCGAGTCAGTGTGGAATCTCAACCAGTCTTACGGACTACGAAAAGAACAATTCTATCCGAAGAATCCAAAATTTTTGATCCGCTTGGGTTAGTGGCGCCTGTCATCATCCAGGCAAAACTAATTATACAGTCGCTATGGCAATTAAAACTCTCATGGGATGAATCCGTACCACAAGCGATTCATTCCGAGTTCCATGATTTTTATGCGGACCTCAGGTCATTAACACGGCTCGCAATTCCTCGGTGCGTATTGTGCCCGAATCCTGTGCAGGTAGAGATGCATGGGTTTTGCGATGCCTCCGAACGGGCATTTGGGGCGTGCATCTACCTGCGCACGATTTCAAAAACGGGCAAAGCATTGACACAGCTCCTCTGCGCAAAGACACGCGTGGCACCGCTTAAAACAATAAGCCTTCCTCGCTTGGAATTATGTGGTGCATTATTACTAGCGCAACTTGTGAATAAGGTTCGAGTAGCGTCCCGCAGTCAAAAGGTCCAAGAATTCTATTGGACCGATTCAATGATAGCACTAGCGTGGATCAAAGGGTCCCCGAACCGATGGAAAACCTTTGTAGCGAACAGGGTTTCTGAAATTCAAACACTTTCGACGGGACCATGGAACCACGTACTTTCTGGGACAACCCAGCTGATTTATTGTCGCGGGGAGTCAAGCCTTCCGCTTTTGGACAAGCTATCTTTTTGGTGGAACGGTCCATCATGGCTCGCACAGCCATCAACGGAATGGCCAATCACTGGGTCTATCCCAGCAGAAGTTCCTGAAGAAAGGGCCATTTCTTGTATTGTAATAAGGGAAATCGCATCCCAAGTACCGGAGTTCCTATTAAAATTTTCAAACTACACACGTTTGCTCCGTGTGATTGCGTACTGCTTAAAATTCTATCACACAGTAAAACATAGAGTGAGTCTTCGTAACAATCGCACCACTCGCCCGTGTAGCACTCAATTGACGGTGCAGGATCTTGATCTTGCAGAGGTAGTCATCCTCCGATTAGTACAAGGTAATGCATTTACGCAAGAACTGTCTGACTTGCGTAAAAACCAAACAGTGACATCCAATAGCCCGCTGCGGTCATTAAACCCATTTATTGACGACAAGGGGCTCATTAGGGTGGGCGATAGGCTTGCCAATGCGGAGCTAAAATACCACCAGCAACACCAAGTGATTCTACCGAAGAATCACCATGTCACGCGAATGATTATTCGTCGTGCACATGAACGCGTTTTACATGCCGGTTGCGAAACGGTATTATCAATGGTTCGAACGCGGTATTGGCCATTGACGGGACGCAATCTGACCAAGGGGATAATCCGAACCTGCGTTAAATGTAATAGAGCTGCGCCAAAGGGTACCAGCTACCTGATGGGGCAGTTGCCTGCACCGAGAATACGAATAAGACCGCCGTTCTTTTCTACCGGTGTCGATTACGCGGGTCCTTTCTACCTGAAAGAAAGGGTCCGTAGCAAGACGACGACTAAAGCCTACCTTTGCGTGTTTATTTGCTTAGCCACAAAGGCCGTCCATTTAGAAGTAGCTTCAGATTTATCGACGGATGCCTTTTTAAATGCATTGAAACGGTTTGTTGCGTGAAGAGGCCGGTGTCGCGAAATATATTCAGACAACGGCACCAATTTTGTAGGAGCACGCAATGAAATGCAGAGAATCAAAGAGTTCTTTGCAGACCAAAAACGAAGGGATACCCTCTCTGAATTTACGGTCACTGGGGGTATGCAGTGGCATTTTATCCCACCATACTCTCCACATTTCGGGGGATTGTGGGAGAGCTGCGTGAAGTCCGCGAAACGGCTTTTGACTCGAGTCGTTGGGGAAACTCGGCTAACATTTGAAGAACTGGCCACTGTTCTGGCGCAGATAGAGGCGTGTTTGAATTCTCGGCCACTATGTCCTGTATCAACCGATCCCACAGATCTGAATCCCCTCACTCCTGGTCATTTCCTCACCGGCAGCCCACTCATGGACCTTCCATATCCTGACGTCACTGACGTCAAAACTACTCGTTTAAGTCGGTTTCAGCTACTCCAAGCAATGTCGCAGCACTTTTGGAAACGGTGGCAGTTGGAATACCTCCATCAGCGGCAACAGCGACATAAATGGAAAATCGCTGTACCAGAAGGATTCGGAGTGGGCACGATAGTCGTCATCAAAGAGGCTAATCTCCCTCCTCTAAGATGGAAACTAGGAAGAATCACGGCTCTACACCCAGGCACTGACCAGATCACCAGAGTCGTTTCCATCCGGACAGCCGATGGAGTCATAAAGCGACCTGTGGCAAAAATTTACATTTTGCCT
The DNA here is from genome assembly GCF_013123115.1 of Colletes gigas. Classification (NCBI taxonomy): domain Eukaryota; kingdom Metazoa; phylum Arthropoda; class Insecta; order Hymenoptera; family Colletidae; genus Colletes; species Colletes gigas. Next base: position 6,972,980 of record NW_025106643.1, on the reverse strand, counting down.
ACGGAGGATGAAAGTTCATCCATAAAGGATCAGCCTGGATCGAGTGTTAATCGTGACATAAAAAACAATGAATCCGCGGCAGCCGAGCCTGCATGTGTATAAACTACCTCAATGTTAAGTGTAGTAGAATATTTAGATTTACGTTGCAAGATCATCAATCAATTGTACCATTTGTAAATAGTAGCTTAGGATGCCTTGCAATCGAATTAGATATAGATATGTGTTAAACTAGTACACTACCACTTTTGTTTGTTCCATGTTTTTGGTATTTATTGATATTTCTTTTGAACGACAGCCGTTCAAGGTGGGCGGCATGTTCGGTAAACGAAAGCACGCTCATTCCGCTGGCCAACTCGAGTTGTTTCCGGTCCTTTATGTTGCCAGATGCGGGATCGGTACTACGTTGCAAACGTCTTCGAGTCTCTCGCATCTGGCAAATGTCAATGTAAAAGAATAGCATTTTTGGAAAACGAAAGAAACGCGACACTCGAGTTGACCAGCGAAGGGCTATATTGTTCCGCGGGTGGTACGGTCGTCGAGGCCAAATGTAGGCACCGACGACAACGGCCATCGCCGACACGCGGAACAATATAGCCATAAAAACAGACGTAGACCAGACGCAACCCCTTGTTGCGTGGATAATCCGGATTTCCGTTTCTTCCTCGATAAATTAACGCGGCCTTCGACTTGGGGAGGAAACCTCGGCCACCCTCGCCAGCGTGGCCTGGGACTTTCCACCACCACCGAGGTGAAGGAGGAGTTTGCTGCCAAAATGGGGCAGGAAAATGGGTCCTCCTCTCCCAAGTCGATGGCCAATCAATCGACTCACGATTCCACAGAGGAATATGCAAAACACCCGCAAGTGTACCTCTTGGAGGGGATCTAAGCTCAGGAGGAAACGGACTCCGGACACAATTTCATCCTAGTTTCAGTCGTCAACCGACAAACCAGTTTCAATTCTCGTTTCAGTCGTTAACCGACAAACAAGTTTCATTTCTTTAGAGTTTCAGTCGTTAACCGACTAAGTCTAACAAGTCTAACTAACAAGTCTGTAACAGTACAGCAGTTTTACTTGAGTTGAACGCATTTTGTTTAAGTAAGCGCGGGGGAAACAGTTCCTCCCACAGTTCAACGCGCTTGAAAACATATCATACAGTCCACTTTGTTATTGTTAAAAATAAACCATTTTAAAACTCTCCAACACGACGACATCGCATTCACTCCAATCCGACCATCAACATTTCGAGCGCGAACATAAGGTATAAGGAAAGTACCATCACAGACGAGGTATAGGAATAGACCTATCACCTAATGTAATTTTTCGGCTGGAATTTCTGGGGTCCCGGGACCCCATCATCATTTTCGTGTCATTCGTAACGTTATCAACAGATTCAGAAATGAACACAAGAGGAAGTGAGACAGAAAATAAAATTACATAAATTTTATTATTTTTTAACGGAATTAAAGCTGTAGGGTCCATCATTGGACATTAATCGATTAATTTCATTGGAGTAATCAATCGATTAAGAGTATTTAAAAATTTCAAGATTATTAAAATTCCTAAGGATGTATTTCATTGATACGTACACCGCAAATTCTCTATTTTTTATTTTAAATTGTAATACATGTGTCAGGGCCCTCTCGGAGTCGGCCGTCTCCCGGGGAGGGGTGGCTTTGGCAATATCCTTGGATATTGCCAACGCCTTTAACACCCTGCCCTGGGAGGAGATAAGGAGGGGGCTCGAATATCATCGGGTCCCCCCTTGTCTCGGGGCGGTCATCGGGGATTATCTCCGCGGCAGGTGGATCGAGTATCCGAGCCGGGATGGGCATATGCGGAGGGAGGTGTACTGCGGTGTTCCGCAGGGGTCGGTCCTCGGGCCACTCCTGTGGAACATCGCGTACGACGCAGTGTTGCGGGCCGACCTCCCCGACGGCGTCAGCGCCGTGTGTTATGCAGATGACACACTGGTGCTGGCCGTCGGGGCGCACTGGGGGAGGGCCAAGCGTCTCGCGGAGGAGGGGGCGCAACGCGTCGTCGACCGGATCAGAGGGATGGGGATGACGGTGGCGGTCCATAAGACCGAGGTGATAGCGTTCCATTCACCTCGGCAGGATCCGCCACCCCCTCTGATCCGCGTGGGTGAGGCTAATATCGAGGTGAAGCCCCAGATGAGGTATCTGGGGCTGATCCTCGATAGCCACTGGCGCTTCGAGGAGCATTTCCGCTGCCTGGTCCCCCGGCTGGAGAGGATGGTCGGGGCTTTGGGCCGGATTCTGCCCAACCTGGGGGGCCCGGCGGGCCGAGTTCGCCGCCTCTATGTGGCAATGGTTCAGTCGGTGGTCCTATACGGGGCCCCCGTCTGGGCGGACGACCTGGCGGCCTCCCGGCGCGGCATGACTATGCTGCGTCGGGTGCAGAGGCGGATGGCTCTAAGGGTCGTCCGCGGGTACCGGACCGTGTCACATGAGGCGGCGACGGTTCTTGCGGGGATGCCGCCCATGGATCTCCTCGCGCGGTCGCACGCGATGATGTATCGTCACCGCGTCGACCGTCGCGCGGGGGTGGGGGCGGTCCCGGGTGTGCAGGAACCTGCTTGGGGCGAGTTGAAGCGCCAGGCCCGGCAGTCCGTGGTGCACGCGTGGCAAGAGCGGTTGGCTCTGCCTACCGCGGGGCACCGGACAGTCGGGGCTGTTCGGCCACTCCTATGTGAGTGGCTGGACAGAGGCCATGGAAGCCTCACTTACAGGATGGCACAGGTGTTTCTCGGGGCATGGCAGCTTCGGGAGATACCTGTGCCGGATAGGGAAGGAGCCGACGGCGCGTTGCTGCCATTGTGACGCTGAGCAGGACACGGCGGAACATACCCTCGAGGTATGCACTGCGTGGGAGGGGGAGCGCCGTGTCCTGGTCGGCGTCATCGGGCGGGATGTCTCGCTGCCGGGCATGGTGCGCGCCATGCTCGGCAGCGAGGAGAAGTGGAGGGCCGTGGCCTCCTTCTGCGAAATCGTAATGTTGCAGAAGGAGACCGCGGGAAGGGAGCGCGAGCGTCAGCGGCGCGCTGAGGCTCGCGCTCGTTTGGTGGCGAGAGAGCGTCGCCTGGGCGTCAGGCGACGCGGGCGGCCCCCTCGGCGTGGCGCATGACCCAGGCTGGGAGGGGGGTCCTGATAGGAGCCCCCTCCCGCCAGGCGGCGTAGGGTCGGACCGGATGGGGTGGCAGTGCCTCCTGTCCGGGTCCGGCGCACGGAGCGGCACCCTCGGTGGCCTGGTGCGGCCATGAGCTGCCGGCCTCCGAGGGGTAGAAAAGGGGTCGCGGCGGTTGCGAGTTGGGGCTCGCAGCCGCCACTAGACGCGGCCCCGGGACGGATGGCGGCAGGACGATGTGGCCTCGTCCTGCCGCTATGAGACAGGGCGATTACCGGGGGGACCGTTTGTCCCCCCGCGGGTGGGCGCAAAGCGCGGGCACGGGGAGGATACCGGAAGTATACTTCGAGCGATTCCCGGTATCCTCCCAAATCGTGCGGAAGGGTCACCGTGGGGTTTTTAGTGGGTAGGTCCCGCGCCCGTTATAATGGGCGCGGGGAATCCCACACACCCCTCCCGCCTCTCCCCAAAGAGGTGGGAGGGAGTCTTTCGAAGATTTTCCCCACGAAAAGGATACACAGCTTTAGGCATACTCTCTTTAATTGCGATATACAAACTAGAAATATTCTCATTAATAAAAAAATGTTTCCTTTCACGATTATGTATCAAAAATATGCTGTCAGAAAAATCATCAACACATAGGACCATCTATTTCAAAAATCGTTCGATATACTGTGACACCAATAGCACCTATCTTAGAAGACTCATATGAACAACCTAACTGACCCACATCATCATATGTTAAACCAAGGACACCAAAAAGGATCATCCGATTTGGAGGACCAAAGCAAGTCAACAAGGGGGATGTGATACAGCCTAATCATCCGCAGACACAGTTCGGTGAACGCACCCCCATTAACATCAGACACAACTCTGTAACGGACCACCGGCCACCTGCAGTGGAAATCTCTGCAGCATACCTTAACGATTAAGCGGCGTGTACCGTCCTATAAATATCGCCATTCCTCCAATAAAGCAGTTAGTACGTTCGAATCCTCATGACATGTACTGTCTCTTACTCTTAATTATACCTATACAACATAATCGTAGGATACATCCCATGACACAAGCACAACACCGTATGACCTATCGCGTTGTAAGCGCACTATTGAAAACATGCAAAATTACAAAATAAAATAAAACAATATTTGCAGCATGTGAAACTAAAGAATATGCCATGCAAAATTAAATAAACAAAATATTTACAGCAAGCAAAGCATAAAATACTACTGCCAAACAACAATAGCGTTTAATTTTAGAACAATAACATGAGTTAACAAGTAATGTCACAGACGAGATATATGAATAGACTTTTCACCTTATGGACTTTCGCGGCCGAATCTGACTGCCATACCGACCTGAAAATTCGGAGGTGATTTTAGCGGCCCCTTCTCATGGATGGCGGTCAGTTGAAAAACTAGGCACTGAATTAGGCTTGATGGGCAGCCAGCTGCAGTGTGTGCGTAAATACATGTGAGTTGACTATGGGGGGAATTGAAAAAGACAGTGCAGTATTATCAGATGGCAGACCCGTGCCCAAAGGGAGCTGCCCCCCAACTTACACACACTAATGCCAACCACCTTGTATATGAGTTCTGGCGTTCCGTATCTCTTCGAGGATTCGAGAAAGGCGGCGAATGTCAGTCTATCCTTCTTGCTCTTAACACAGCCGAAATTCGATCTCGCATAATCTCGAGCCGAGATTCTCGACTGCCCAGGCATTTTTGACTTACCGACCTATGTAGGCATATACAATGTATAAGCAAAATACCATAATGAAACAAAAATTTTTTTTACGGAAATACACGTTTTAGGTATACCCCTTGATCATATTTTAACTATTAAAAAAAAGACATTTTTTTACAATGCTTATGAACGTGCGTTCATATATTTATACTATTAATACTGTTGGGTCTAAACAACCGAATAAATTTCACTGTAATTTTAAATTATTAAATCTGAAAATATTTGAGAATACTGTCCTATTTGTCCTCTTTCTTTAGCAATTTAAAAAAACGCTGACTCATTAAAATCAATCATATGAAAATGAATGGAAGTTGAGACCGCCCCTACTGAAAATAAAGGACTGGAAAATTTTTGTTCTTTCAATGAAGGAAACTCTTTTACTCAATCTTTTTCGAAGGCGAAGGCAAAAAAGTCGATTTCGCCACGGCAACAATGGTTGGACGCGACGCGTGGACATTCCCCCGAAATAGGGGATCGGCTTTTGTTTTCCAGAAACGCTAGCGACAATGTATTTTCCAAGAGAGTCAAAGGTAAGGACCACTGAAGGACGCTCAGTCTACGATACATTTATGACAGAGTTTTGGGGTGCATGTGGCCTAAAGAGCGAATGAGACTAAACAGGCCTGGCAACGGGTGACGCGATAGCGGACGACCGCGTTGGGTCTCCAGGTAGCGCGTGTCGAGGCATTGATTGTTTATGAATAGAGAGAGAGTAGTTAAAACAGTCAGACGACCTGACGTCGTACTGCTGGAAAAAATAAAGACTTTGTCCTGAAGGATCTGGCCACGGAGTGGGGAAGGCGTGGAACCTTCCGGTAAGAGCACTGTGAGGAACGGCACAGGACTTACCCCAGAACCGTCAAAGGCAAAATTTCTAACATACAGGCATGTCTCTATAAATTTCAAATCCATTAATCAATATGAATTTGTGATGTTATGTCAGCCAATTTCGAAAATATGGTTTCGAGAAAAACGCATTTAAATTTCTGATATGATTATTAACCGTTGGGTACTCTTCCCTCTAAATGGCAATAACTTTGTTATTTTTACGAATTTTAATGAGTCTACGTTTATTATAATTGCTAAATGAAGAGGACGAGTTCCGAGTCAAAGATCAGTTGCGGGGTTTTAAAAAAGGACAGATTTGCAGTTTTGTTCTCATTAATGTTTGCAGCGTGTTTGCGAGGGATGTGTCCGATATATACATATGTATATAATCAATTCATTTTCCTTCAATAATTCTCCATTGCAAAAATTCTACAGTATTCTTACATTTTTTTATATATTAAAATTTTCCCATGTTATTAGAAAGTAGATATACGACGAAAGTTATACAACTTATAGTTCCTAGCATGTATAACATGTATATGTATATAACGCATGATCGCTTCGTATGGAAAGTCAATGAATCTTCAAAAAGCACCCAGGTCCGATTTCGAGAAATGTAAGGTCTGTCAGTCACGATGGCTTTTGTCGTTTACTGACGATTCGAACGGGTGGCGATGCCAGCAGGCTTGCTTTCGAGAAATGTATGCGACGTCAGCGACGCAAGAGCGAGAAGGAAAGCGAGTATCAGCCTGTTCTTCTCGGCTCTTCCGAAACTCAACGAGCTCACGTACACGCAATTGGGCATAGTGTGAGGAAGTGAGGAATGAGAAGTTTCCGGGGCCCCGATGCACAGTCTGATTAAACTGATTTCGAGTCGCAAATACGTTTCTGCCGAGTTATTTTTTTAATAAATGATGTATTACAATTTAAAATAAAAAATAGAGAATTTGCGGTGTACGTATCAATGAAATACATCCTTAGGAATTTTAATAATCTTGAAATTTTTAAATACTCTTAATCGATTGATTACTCCAATGAAATTAATCGATTAATGTCCAATGATGGGCCCTACAGCTTTAATTCCGTTAAAAAATAATAAAATTTATGTAATTTTATTTTCTGTCTCACTTCCTCTTGTGTTCATTTCTGAATCTGTTGATAACGTTGCGAGTGACACGAAAGTGATAATGGGGTCCCGAGACCCCAGAAACTCCGGCCGAAAAATTACATTACGTGAAAGGTCTATTCATATACCTCGTCTGTGATACAAGGTACGACTATCCGAAAATCGTTCACATTTTATCAATGTAAATGAAGCGGCCTTTCCACCAGAGTTAAATACAAAATTTTGTACTTTCTGTGAAAACAGAACTTTCATTAGATGCACGTAGTGCTGGAAATTTGTATGTTGTGACTATTTTTACGAAAAGTACCATCCAGATTCACGTACTTCGTACATTGAAAATAACATATGTTAAATATAATTGGTTAAATTCAACTTTTAGAAAAAAAAATATTCGAAGATCAGACAAAAATATAATGTCACATTCAGCGTATGATAAAATATGATTGAAAAAATTAAAAAAAGATTTGTTCTAGGAAGGTTCGAACCTGCGGAGTAAAAGAATCTTGAACTTACAGCAAACACCTCACCACTCAGACCACACTGGTTGCTAGTAAATGTAGTTCTATTTCTGAAGATATGTACCTGTAATAACTTTAATAATATCACAGGCGAGGTATACGAGTAGACCTTTCACCTAATGTATTTTTTCGACCCGTTTCTCTGGGGTCTCGAGACCCCATTACCATTTCTGTGACACTCGCAACGTTACCAACAGATTTAGAAATGAATACAAGAGGAAGTGAAACAGAAAATGAAATTACACAAATTTTATTATTTTTTAACGGAATAAAAGATGTACGGTCCATCATTGGACATTAATCAATTAATTTCATTGGAGTAATCAATCGATTAAGATTATTTAAAAATTTCAAGATTATTAAAATACCTAAGGATGTATCTCATTGATGCGTAACCGCAAATCCTCTATTTTTTATTTTAAATTGTAATACATCATTTATTGAAAAAATAACTCGGCAAAAACGTATTTGCGACTCGAAATCAGTGTTATCAGACTGTGCATCGGGCCCCCGGAAACTTCTCATTCCTCACTTTCGCACACTATGCCCAATTGCGTGTACGTGAGCTTGTTGAGTTTCGGAAGAGCCGAGAAGAACAGGCTGATACTCGCTTTCCTTCTTGCTCTTGCATCGCTGGCGTCGCTTCCATTTCTCGAAAGCAGGCCTGGCATCGCCGCCCGTTCGAATCGTCAGTAAACGACAAAAGCCATCGTGACTGACAGCCTTTACATTTCTCAAAACCAGATCTGAGCGTTTTTTGAAGATTCGTTGACTTTCCACACCAAGCGATCATGCGCTATACAGGGCGTCCCGTAACTAGTGTAAGAACCGGAAATGGGGGGTAGCTGAGACGATCCTGAACAACAATTTCCTTTGCAAAAATGTCGGATGGGACTTCGCTTTTGAATTATTAACGAAAAATACTGACCAATCACGGCGCGCGCCTACCGCGCGCCATGGGCCGTTCGAACTCGGAGAGCCCACGCGTCGGGTAGGTAGCAAGATGTGCATTGAATCAGAAAATTAAAATAAATGCCTGGTCAGTGCACCGCTATCGATCACGGCAAGTTCGAAGACCCCAACGAAAATCAGCTGATAGGACGGCCCGGCCACTGCACCGCCGTGATCGATAGCGGTGCACTGACCGGGCCCTATTGTCAACGTAGCAGGTAAGTCGAACTTCAATTATTTCTCTATTAACCCTTTGCATTCGAGGAATGTTTCGATACGCACAAATCCAGTCTGCTTTTCCAGGACAGTTTTTAATAGCAAACGGTTACAAATGGTTCTTACCGTATTTATTTTAATTTTCTAAAAATAATTTTTATTTTAATTTTAAAACACTCTGGCGAGAAGCGTCACTCGGGTGCGCAGGGTTAATTTCCTAAAAATTCCGAGAGCATCTTCCCACATTTTATTCCTTCTTTCTTGGAAATAGCGACTACAAATAATTAATTTATTCGATTTAGTAATTTACATACTAATTACGTAGTAATTAACGAATTAGATAACAGTTGCAGTGGTAGTATTTTTAATTATTTGTATTCCTTCTTCGACGTATCTTCAATGCATATCTTGCTACCTACCCGACGCGTGGGTTCTCCGGTAAGGACGGCCCTCAGCGCGGGGCAGGCGCGCGTCGTGATTGGTCAGTGTTTTTCGTTAATAGTTCAAAATGAAGCCCCATCCGGCATTTTTGCAAAGGAAATTGTTGTTCAGAATCGTGTCAGCTACCCCCCTTTTCCGGTTCTTACACTAGTTAAGGGACACCCTGTATATGTTTCAGGGGTTTGGGTGAAGATGGAAGGGGAAGGTGCGGTGATGTTGCAATATGCGGATGACATCACAATAATAGTGAAAGGAGGAAAGCGGGAGGAGATAAGGGAAATGGTGAAGAAGGAAATAGAGAGGGTAGGGAGGTTTTTGAGGGAGAGGGGGTTAAGTCTGGCGCCGGAGAAGTCTTGTGAAAACATGTGGAAAGGTTGGAAGGGAGGGCAAAGAAGAGGGTGAATATTTTGAAATACATATGTAGAGGGAAAAGGGGGGTGGGTCAGAGAATGGCGCTGAGGCTGTGTAAAGCCTCGGTGCAATCGGTGATGGAGTATGGGGCGCCGGTGTTTTTGCCAGGGATGTTCCAGGAAGGGAGTGGGAATTGGGAGAGGCTGAGGAGAGTGAAGTCAGCGGAGCTGAGAGCGGCTATGGGATATAAGATCTCGACGCCCATAAATGTAATCAATGCCGAAATAGGGGTGGTAGGGTTGAGGAACAGGATGGAAAATCTGGCGGAGAAATATTGGATAAGGCAAATGGAGAGGTTGGAGAGGATAGAGGAAGCCGTAAGGGTAATGAGGGGTATAAGGAAGTTAGGGAGAGAAAGGGAAATGCGGAGGAGTGGGCTAGAAGGCACAAGGCAGTAACCGTGACGGAAAAAATGTTCGATAGAGTCCAAAAGTACGAGGAGGAGATTTATAGAAGAGAGATAGGCAAAAGGAAGAAGAGTTGCTGTGGTTAAGGGTTCGGACGCAGGTGGATGATAGGTTGGAGGAAAGATGGGAGATAGATGTGGAACTGAGAACGCAGGTTCAGATGGGAGTAGTGTCGAAGAGGAGTGTGGTGTTAGAAAAAAAAGGATTGAGGAGGGAGAATACGGTAGTTTACTATATGGATGGATCGAAGATAGAGAGAACGGGGACGAACGGGGCGGGAGTAGTAAGGTATATGGATGAGTTTGGGGATATCGGTGGATGGAGAAATGTTGATTTTTACGACAAAGGCGATTGCCAAACTGAGAGCGTTAGAGAATTTTGGCGGAGTGGAGGGCAAGGAGAGTGGGGTGGTGTTCTCAGACTCGTTGTCGGTGCTGATGATGCTGAGAATGATCAAGGAGATGGGCTAGGGGAAAAAGGAGGTAAACCCGTGGGTGGTAAAGATAGTGAATGTAGTATGGGGGTTAACGAGGAAAAAGGGGGTGGTGTTGGTGTGGATACCCAGTCATGTAGGGATCGAGGGGAATGAGATGGCGGATAGGGTGGCGAAGAGGTATCCACGGGGGGCTCCGGACACAGGAATGAAGGTGCCCATTGAGGAGGTGTTGGAACAAAGGAAAAAGGATGGGTGGGAGAAGTTCAGGGAGGAGATGGAAAGGAAGGGGAGGGAAAAAGGCAGGGAGTATTTTAGGACGTTTTGGGTCAGTAGTAAGAGGGAGAGGTTTAAACCGTGGTTTTAAAAGTTAAGAGTGGAATGATTAGGATGGTCTCCAGCCTAAGGGCAAATCATTATAATTTAAGAGGATCATTGGCAAGGAAAGGGATAATTAGAGACGGAAGGTGTGAGTGTGAGCAGGGGGAGGAGAATGTGGAGCATGTAATATTTCAGTGTGGTTTGTATAACCTGGAGAGAGAGGAGATGCGAGGGAGGTTGAGGAAGAAAATAGCGAAGGTAGGTAAAGACGTGGTAGGGTTGTTGGCGATGAATAGGACCAATGTATATAGGGTAATGACGGGTTTTTTTGATACGATAGGGAAGGAGTTGTAAAGAAAGAGAAGAAGATGGATAGTGGAGTCGGGTCGCGATAGGCGGGGAAAGTTAGGAGAGAGAGGAGGATGTTCCTAATAGAGTAGTGATAATTAGTAATTAGGACTAGAGATTAAGTTGTGTTATTTTAGTTTTATTTTCTTTTGTAATAGGTTAATGTTAACTTTAATTTTAGTTGTAAGCGACTGCTGGAGGCGAGGTTAGGGTTGCGGGAGAGTTAAGAAGGGGAAAAGGAGAAGATTAGGGGGAGGAAAAGGAGTTAAAAGAGTACAAAGGACGGGAATAACTGGAGTAAGGAACATCAGACCGGCGGAAACAGGGACAAATCTCAAATATCGAATGAAGTAAGAAAATCTGCAAGAAAAAAGTATTCATGCTTGACATCTATTGACGAAATATACCAATAAAACTCAAAATCATGGGAGAATCTCGTCTTTCTTTTATTTCTGTTTCTTTTGTTTCATATACATTATTTATACAAATTTTTTTGAAACGATTTATATAAATCTTAAGAAGGATCAAGATCAAATAAACTTTTCTTCTATCTCTTCTAGAAAGTAAAAATTAAACGATATCTTACACATTGCATATCTACCTAAACCACATTAAAAACGTATTCCACAAATATTTTAGAATAATGTTGTTCAAAGCACTCTCACACATAAAGCGTTAATTAAGAAATAAATATTTGGAAATTGAAATAAGGCCACAGGTTGGTCAAGACTCACCTGCGGTCATCATTGCCCCGCGGCCGGCGTCTTAGTTCCATGTCACGGAGTCGCGGGTACTGGTGACCAGGTGTCTGCGGTTGAGTGGGAATGCGGTGGGAGGTGTGCCTCTCACCGGAAGGGGTCTGGAAAGGCACGGCGCGGCGCGGCGGGGAACTCTGTGATGGCTCACTAGAGTTCCCGGCCCCCCGCCAAGCGCCTGAAGATGGCCACCGTAGGGTTTTAGCCGGTAAGAGTCAGGCACTACCCGCCGACCCTCCCTTCGGGCGGTCCCGCGGATTCCATGAGGATTTCCCCATGTACAAAAAAAAAAAGGTACACCATGCAAAGGTGAGCGAGAACATTGCCTTCTTAAATAAACAATCTTTGAGGAAAGCTCAAGACCCCAGACCCCGGTAGTCCGTAGCTGTGCGCTACCGCGGGTTTACGATAGGTCAATCGCTATTGAGGCACGGAAGAGCTCCAAGGATTCCAAGTCCCGTGTGGAGTTTGGAGTTTCCCTTAATACCGCAACGTAATTTACCCAAAGGAATATCTTTAAATTCTGATCCTCAAAAATAGCCGTAAGTCACGTCCGCATCGTAAACTCCGCGATGTTAAGGTTGTTGAGGTTTTAACAGCTGCATTTTCTTCCACCACGTCAGCTAAGAAGGTGAGGACTCTTCCTCCACATACTCGATCGAGGAAAGAAGGTCCATTCTCTTGGAGGAAAATGCAACCAATCGCGATTTGGGGTGTCAACGAATTTTCCATCGCGAGTCTTCCTTCCGACGAGCGAAGGAAAGACAAAATACTTCGGTCCCGACAAACTCGGTAAAAACTTTGGTCACCGCTATGGCTGACTTCGATTCGGATTTCGATCCCGTCTTCGTTGGGGACGTCGGTCCCGACTTCGGTCAAACTTTCTATTCCAAACGTTCGAGGAACAGAACAATGTATAGTCCGGGCCACGATATAGCGAGGCCGTAAACTCGAGTAGGTGTCAAAGTTTACACGTTTCAGCTCCCGGAACAAGTGAATTAACAGAAATACGAGCAGCTAAGGGCCTTAGACCATAGTGAGGGCCGTACGAAGAAATGTTTTATCTAGTGTTGCCATTTTTAGATGTACCGTTAGAGGTAAAGATCTTACTCAAGTCTTTGATATCTTAATGTACCTGCTTATAATATATGCATGTAAAAAATGGAAAAAGGTAGTGCAGTTACGAATACCGAAAGACATTTAGAAAGGCACCCTCAAGCAAGATATCATGTACGGCCCTAAGTGCCGCAGCAGTAGTCGGTCCGAACCCTCGAGAGTTTAGTTTACGACCTCGCTACATCGTGGCCCGGACTATATCTATTTTCCTAAACGCACGAGGAAATGAATCAAACGATCAACCGTCTTCTGCGACAAGAAGATGAACACGTCTTTCCCTAACGTTTGAAGGAAGCGTGTATATGGGCCCAACAGGATATGCTAAACAACGTATAATGAAAGGACAAATAAAGACGGCATTTTCTCTTATCATTGATCAGCGTATAATACATCATATTATAAAATGTACAGAAGAAGAAGCATTTAGGGTGTTGGGGAGTAAGTGGGAGCTAAATGCTACAAAACTAGATGCATTTATTGCTTTGCTATATGCCCGCGTTGCATATGAGGCAAAAAATTTGGATGTTTCATATTTGTGGAATAAAAATTGGGGTCCTGCTTTTTTTTCAAAAACAATTAGCAGAAACGACTTTTTTTCGAAATTATGAAGTTTATACGGTTTGATAAGAAGAGCGAAAGATGCCAACGTTTACAAACCAATAAAGCTATGATATCTACAATATGGGATCGATTTATTGAAAATTCACAAAATTGTTATAAACCTGGTACATACATTACTGTTTAAATCATATTACTTTTACAGTGTATAAAAGTTAGCCAAAAAAAAGCGATTGTCCTAAGTTCCATACATAAATCAATAGAATTAGAAAAAAGCAACAAACGTATAACGGAAGCTATTAGATTTTATAATGCTACAAAATTTGATGTAGATGTGGCAGACCAGATGACAAGGAAATACAGTGTGAAGTCGAAAAGTTGTAGGTGGCCACTTCAGATATTTTTTAACATTTTGGACCTAGCTGGAATAAATGCCTGGGTTTTGTATAAAGAAACGACGGGTGAAAACATTTCGAGGCAGGAATTTTTATTCCAGTTAGCTTCAGAGCTCGGCGCTGCATATAAAAAATCACAAGAAAAACAGCTTTTATCAACACCATCCACAAGTTCAGATTTGTTCGTACGAAAAACTTGTCAAATAAAATTTTGTAAAGATTATAAAACAACAAAAATCTGTTCGAAGTGCAAAAAATATGTGTGCGGCAAATGTACATTTCAGACTAAAATAATTTGTAAACAATGTAAGGAAGCCGAGTAGGATATGTATATGTGGTATCGGGAAATGCGAGGAACTTGAGCGGAGTAAGAACTATAGGTTAAAAGAGAAAGCGTTACAGGTCGAAAGGGACGGGAAAAACCCCTGGGTCAGCGGGCCCAGTGACGCGTTCGAGGTCCTCTCGCGCAGGGGTGCGAAACGCAAGCATGACCATATTTGGTCATGTACGCGCCCGAAAGAAGCTTGAATGGTGGGGCGGAAAAGGTTTTAAAAAGGGATGTTTCGAGCGGAAAAACGAGACTCACTTGACAAGACGTTGCCGTAACAAGTCCCTTTAAGTTGTCATTTCAAGTTGTCATTTTAAGTTGTTGTTTTAAGTTGTCGTTCTAAGTTATATCAGTTTAAGCGTAGCTGTTATTCAAATAGTCTTAAAATTAGTTCCTAGTCACTTTTAATATTTAAATAAAGATCTTTTTGAACAAATACCCACATATACAGGGTGTTCGGCTACCTCTAGCAAAAATTTTAATGAGCGATAGTAGAGGCCAAAATAAGACGAAAATCAAGAATACTAATTTGTTGATGGAGGCTTCGTTGCAAAGTTATTAACATTTAAAGTTCCGCCTGTAGAATGACAATCCGCTAAACAGCTGCGTTCGCGCGGACGGTTGCGGCAGGCGAGTGCTAGTGGTTCTCACGCAGCATGAAAAATTCTGCTTACCGACATTATCGACAGCCTTAGATTTTTGTCCACTTATGGGAATGCGAACACCTTACGTTGAATAAGATTCAACCTGTCTTATGAAAATCCAGAAGGGCATATCAAAACTCGCCCGACGAGATTTTTACAGAGAAAGGGTGAATGCCAGTTCCAATACACAATGTTATGCACAAAAATCACCCACATGCGATTATACACGCCCCACGATTGTCCACAGTGTCCACAAGTATCCACAAATAATCCTTTCAGGCACTAACCACTATGCAATTAAATAAACACGTACCGCGATTATGTTATTCGTGAATGTCTACGTGTACGTGTATCACGATTCTTCCGAGTTACTTACAAATAAAACTGTTATTAATTTTTCAAATACACTTCAATTTAAAAATGTAAACAGGAATTTAATAAGTATTCGCTGATTGTTTATATCACTGTATTTCTTACATGCTACTTAATACATAACTGAATCAAATATGTCTAAAATGTGTCGCATGAACTAGCTTGACTGATTCTGTTTTACGACTGACTAGCTGGCCGAACACGTAGTACTATGGTCCGCTGACTTGAAGTCCCGCGAGACGGCACAGGGGCAAGGGGAGTCGGACCGCCCATTTATCTGTCTCGCTCCCTTGCTCTCAGGCAGTCCACATGTGTGTGTAACTGCCGCGACGAATAGCGAGCTAGAGACCAATGTGTGCGTGGGAATACGTGTGTCCCTTCTACTTCTCCCGCATTCTTTCCGCGGGACTTCAAGTGAGCGGAGCACAGTACCGATGCTGCCCTTTGTCTCCGCTGTGTGTGAGAGAGATAAGCGAGGCGAGTGACGTAGAATCGGGGCCTGTTCGGCATATGTTTCTCTGAAGCTCGTCGATCGATGGCACAGTCAGCTGCTAGTATTGTTACATTCTTCGCCGTGAACGTAAATCGATGCGAAAATTTCATTTATCCTGCGATTCCTTTTTACATTTTTAAATTGAATTGTATTTGAAAAATTAATAACAGTTTTATTCGTAAGTAACTCGGAAGAATCGTGATACACGTACACGTAGACATTCACGAATAACATAATCGCGGTACGTGTTTATTTAATTGCATAGTGGTTAGTGCCTGAAAGGATTATTTGTGGATACTTGTGGACACTGTGGACAATCGTGGGGCGTGTATAATCGCATGTGGGTGATTTTTGTGCATAACATTGTGTATTGGAACTGGCATTCACCCTTTCTCTGTAAAAATCTCGTCGGGCGAGTTTTGATATGCCCTTCTGGATTTTCATAAGACAGGTTGAATCTTATTCAACGTAAGGTGTTCGCATTCCCATAAGTGGACAAAAATCTAAGGCTGTCGATAATGTCGGTAAGCAGAATTTTTCATGCTGCGTGAGAACCACTAGCACTCGCCTGCCGCAACCGTCCGCGCGAACGCAGCTGTTTAGCGGATTGTCATTCTACAGGCGGAACTTTAAATGTTAATAACTTTGCAACGAAGCCTCCATCAACAAATTAGTATTCTTGATTTTCGTCTTATTTTGGCCTCTACTATCGCTCATTAAAATTTTTGCTAGAGGTAGCCGAACACCCTGTATGTATGCATAACAATATATATAAAAATTTAATTTTATTTGTTTTGTAGCGGCTAGCTCGCACTACAAGTACACCCCCTCCGCGACACACCGCCTTTCTGAAAAAGCGCGCCAAGGCCGCAAGGAATAGGTGGTGACATAGAATTAGGTACATGTGTAAAGGAACGGTGTTCCGCAACACGTGCATGCGATCGATTTTGCACCTGGCCCGATTCCTATAATCGGTTGCACAGGGCCCCGATTCTAGAACGTTCCTAGCGCTGTTTTGTTTTTCGCCACAAAACTGGGCGAAGAAAGTCGTACGAAGCCTATGCTTCGCTACACCTTCCAGTGACGAGCACCAGCGTGCTCTTGTGTAATAAAAAACACGAGGCGAACGAAAGAGTGTTCAGTTACCTACTTGTTCCTACACGCAATCCCCTAAGTTTTTTTCATAAATAATTTTAGATATACATAATATTAAGTTTGGTTTCTTATATGGGAAAAATGAAGTTTTAGTTTTTTCAGTTTATAACTGAAACTATATAAAAATAAATTTGGACAAAATTTTATAAAAATTCTCCATTTTATATATATTCAGCAATAAATCAACCATTATCTGCGTCGAATAATAAAATCGATAACTTATTTTAATTACCGGTCAATTTGATCGAGCGTGGTAGGAATAGGTATACAAGAACTGTCGGTAGGTTTAGTGTTAAAAACCCTTGAAACAAATGTAGATTTTGCAAAGCTTTCTAAAAATAAAATAAGAGATATGGAACATAGGTACAATTTCCAGCAACTATGCAAGCAATACATGAATTATCAAAAAATATACACAGATGCATCCAAAACAAACCAAAAAGATGGATTTGCATTGTCTGCAACAACGTGACCAAAAAACGCCATCTTTCAAAAGCCGCATCAATCATTATAGCAGAAACATACACAGTTGTTGAAGCCCTTCTACATACACTCAAGAACAACCTCTAGAATTCCATTATTTTCACAGATCCATGAGCATAATTAACGGAATGGGAACTACCAAAGTACGACCAACCACGAAGTCATAATAAACATTCAACACCTATACACAGACCTTACCAACAACGGCAAACGCATAACTATTACCTGAGTCCCATTCCACCAGGGAATCAAAGACAACAAGGAAACTGACATTGCAGCCAAAGAAGCAACGTCGCTCTCATCAGATGTTATCCGAAGACAGGCCCCATATCAAGACCTTGCTGTTGCCATAAACCACGCCACAAAACAAGAATGGAACATATTATGGATCTCGTTCAAAAAACAAAAACACACGAACTAACAGAATTTTTATTAACCATTGCTCACCAATAACATGTAAGATCAGATAATCATGATGTAGAATATTAGTATGTAAGAAGTGTGTGGATGATATGTATCTGTGCGTGAATGAATAGGAACGAATGATTGATTGAATGTTGTTTGGGCTTCAGTAAATCGGCTAGGTTTATGACACAGACCGCATTTTAGTAAAAGCCAGCATGGGCAAAAGTTAGAGTTTCGACAACAGAACAAAGTGTCATAAACTTGGTCGGCGAAGGCAGTCTGGAGTGGTTGCAACCCTAACGGACTGTCGGATGGTCCACGCGTGCTTGGGCCTCCCTTGTTTGTAGAAAGGACAATGTTAAGTCATAGAGGGGTTTACTGACCCAAGAGCGTACAGCATATGCTATACACCGTTCGAAAGGTCTCGCCAAGGCGAATCGACTGACACCATTTTTAACTTCGATATCAGATGGGATAATGCCGAAAAATGGTCTCAAAGTTCGAGATTTTGCGGTTTTGAACAAAAGAAACCGGTAGTAAAAGCCCATCCGGCCCGAGGGACCTCGAGTAGGTACCTGAGGAAAAACCGAGGGGTGTAAGCGATACTCTAGCAGATTGGGACGGCAAATGTGCCCCACCACCTTCATTTCAGTGCCGTGTTGGGCCTGTGTTTGCCGCATGGGCCTCGTTCCAAATGCCCAGGGCGAAATCGCCAATGGATCAGTTGTTTTTCATGAACATAATATATTCATGATAGACGATTCGCAGGTATGAGTTGGGAATGTGCAGGTTAGTATTCAGTATTCACATCATTATGTTTCGTTCAATCAATAAAATGTCACTCCATTCACTATTGTAAGTGACGCATTAGTCTGAATACTAACCTGCACATTCCCAACTTATACCTGCGAATTGTCTACCATGAATATATTATGTTCATGAAAAACAACTGATCCATTGGCGATTTCGCCCTGGGTATTTGGAACGGGGCCCATGCGGCAAACGCAGGCCCAACACGGCACTGAAATGAAGGTGGTGGGGCACATTTGCCGTCCCAATCTGCTAGAGTATCGCTTACACCCCTCGGTTTTTCCTCAGGTGCCTACTCGAGGTCCCTCGGGCCGGATGGGCTTTTACTACCGGTTTCTTTTGTTCAAAACCGCAAAATCTCGAACTTTGAGACCATTTTTCGGCATTATCCCATCTGATATCGAAGTTAAAAATGATGTCAGTCGATTCGCCTTGGCGAGACCTTTCCAACGGTGTATAGCATATGCTGTACGCTCTTGGGTCAGTAAACCCCTCTATGACTTAACATTGTCCTTTGTATGCGGACCTAGGGACCGATGCACGCGGTGGAAAATCTCCGGAGTTGCCAAACATGGCATCCGCTATCTTGTACCCCAAGGAACGGCGGCATCGCTGCACCCCTCACAACGCAACCCTTGTTGGAAGGGGGTGAAGAAAGCCGATATGATAGAAAATGCGAGATGGTCTGAAAAAGTCGTTTGTGAGGGTTTGAAAGAATCATTTTGAGTTGTTTTCTTGCAAATTCTACAATGACAAGGCTATGAACAAGACACTGTAAATTCACATACGAGTACTTAATGAAAAAGCTGAACCACCAATGTTTAAATATCGCGTTAATTCGAAGTATTCAAGAATAGTAGAATATAATTCGTCACCCTAGTCGGAGATTCTCCCCTCCGAATTTGACTATCCGTGCTAGATCGTCACTCTTAATTTGGAACCGGCAGTGAGCAGATGGGCATTCGATCCCGCTCCCCCGTAATTTCCAAGACTTCCGAATAGTTCAAAGTTACTCGAACTTTCGGAGAAATTACAAACGTGGAACGGAAATTCAATACGAAAACGGATTGACAATCCATCCGGTACCGTCAATACTTCCACACCCGTTTGTTTTAATTTCAACAAAAGGAGTCGGAAACGCGAGGAAGTTCTAAACGAAAATGGATTGGAAAACTATCCGGTACCGTCAATACTTCCGCAGCCGTTTACCAATTAAACAGATCAGGTCCAGAACACGACCTGATCCAAAGACTGTAAAGATCTCGTAGATTATTATCCGAGATTTCGATTTCAGCAGTGGGTACGATCCACCTCAGTCTGAATACAGACACGTATCGCTGCAATCAGAGGTCGTGTCCGAGGTATTCAACAGTGGCTACGATCCACCTTAGTCTGAAAAAGACACGTATCGCTGTAATCAGAAGTCGTGTCTCCCTTGACTGTCGAACGGCTTGGAACCCACAGTCCAGGGGTATATAAAATACCCTGGGTGGATTTGCCGTCTTCCAATTGAAGCGTGGGACAATTTTCACTCCCAGCTTACGGTGAACTGCAAGAACACGCCCAAAGATCGCCAGTCTAGTACGGTCGCTGCGCGTAGGACGTTGATTCATAAAGCCAGGCCCAATAGTAAGTCGACCCAAGGGCGCCGCACAGTGGGAAAAAATCGGTGCGTCACCGGCCAAAAATCTATAACTTTTGAACGGATGAAGATAAAGTAATAATTCTTTTTGCTTTAATGAAGTTGGTGTGTCCTTCATTAGTTAAATAATATTACGTTACTTACATTAACGCTCGGTTGTCACACTGGGTCAAAATGACCCAAAATTTGACTCTAAGGTATAATAACTTTGAGGCATCATTGAAAATGGCACTACTGGTGCCATGTAGTAGTAATTTCGTGTATCCTCTATAGGCAGAGACGCCTCCCCAGTGATTTTTTTAAGCAAAAAAATTTTCAGAAACTTTTTCATTAAAATTTTTTTTAAACATGATAATACTATTCTACAACATTCAAACTTGATCTCAAAATTTTTGCGACTTAATTTAACAGATAGTTTTTAAACAACAGCTGATTGAAAATTGGCTTGGATCGAATAGACATAGTGTGACAACAATGTTTAAAAAAAATAGGTGTGACAACCGAGGGTTACGCAATACTTAATTATATTAACTAATACGATAATGTTACTTACAATATTCCTATTTAAAATTCGAAAATATCCCTAATCTCTTCTGGCCACTCTTCTTGGATAGCCTTAAGGATGATATTAAAGGATCCGATGAAAGTAACATAGTATGGAAGAGATCTTGATTAACTCTTTGTCTTGATATTTTGCAAGTGTTGCTAAATCTTAAACTTCGGTATTCTTTGTGATTAGCCTCCTGGGCTTCCTCAGACAATTCTCCGATTGGTAAAATATGAGAACCAATTATATATTCAACATGGCTTAGAATTTTGTGAACTGTTGGTGTTAAATTTCTGTCGGGATACGTTTTTTTAAATAAATTTAGGGTAGTTCTCGCATACATCCCAAATCTTTGAAGATGCAATTTCAATCCACTATTGATCATATTTAAAATATTATTAAATCTCACGACAATTTCCTCTTTTATATTTAATATATTTGCTGTAATTTGAACATTTCCGAAAAATCGTCTGGCAGTATTGTCATCGTTCGTATTTCCAAACCCTTATTTTGGTGTGTCTACTATAAGGCCTAATCTTTCTCTAAATTCTTTTTGTATTCTTGTCTTCTCTTTTTCTTTTATTTCTAATTTGGTCTTATCCTGTTTTATATTTTGAAATCCAATAGATTTTTCATAAGCAACGTTTAATAAAAACTCCATAAATGGAATCCTTGCATGTAAAGGAGATAAACCAAATTCAGCATTTTGTTCCGGGGCTTTTTTGCCATGGGAATTGAATTGTTTCATAGTTTTAGAGCATATCACACATCTAGTGGTCGCTGAAGTTCCCGAAGCATGTTGGGCTACTTTTCCATCAACCATTGTGAAAAAGAGCTTGTGTTTAATTTTTATATTTTTTCCGTGTATTGTTGTGTTTGTCTCCTTTAACATGCGTATCTCTTCTTTTAGATTTGTATCTTCCAATTGAATTAACTCCTTGGTTTCTTTTATATATTTAAACCTGAGTGGTCGGCAAAAATGTGACGATGATGGGAGGGGATTTTTCCGTGGCATTTTCTTCACTATCTGTAGCAAAATTTAACCTCAGCGAAACTAATGAAGTTATAAATAAATTTGCATCAGAAATGTCATTAGTATTTACGGAAAATGCCTGTTTATATTGATTCTGACCTGAGGATCCGTCAAAACCATACTTAGAATACAATATCAAATCAGCAGAATTTAATTCAGCTATTTCTTTTGGTAACTTAGTTTGCAGAATTGTTTTAGCAGTATGATCCAACAAATCTTGAAGAGTACATTCTGCCGATATTTCCGTGGC
Source organism: Colletes gigas (assembly GCF_013123115.1). NCBI lineage: Eukaryota > Metazoa > Arthropoda > Insecta > Hymenoptera > Colletidae > Colletes > Colletes gigas. The sequence goes on along the minus strand of NW_025106643.1, from coordinate 6,951,103 downwards.
TTTCCAATTATCTGCCATTGAATTCTTCTTTGTTTCCGTAATTACAGAGTAAGGAGGGAACACATACTTTACTCCTTTTTTTTTGTAGATGTTGAGTTAGTTTCTGATATTTTGCCTTAGATAAACCTAAATCAAGGAAAATTGCCAAAGCTTCTTGAGGAGAAAAGGAATGTAATTCTGTCGGTGAAAATATGGCATCATATATCCGATCTATCTCTGATTTCTCTGCTTTTTCAACAGCCTCTAAAATTTTTGCTCTTTTATAATCGTGATTTTTTTAAAAATTGGAGATGATAATTTCTGGCAAATTTATTTCTAAAGTGGACAATTTTTCGTTTATTTCACTCCTTTTTCGTCTTCTTGACCTATCAGCACTCTCATCATACGATTTCTTTGATCGACCTTTTGAGGTGCTCGGTATCGGTACACTGCCTGTTTCATTTAGACCTTTCATGGAGAAAGTTGTTTCCAGCCATCGAGAATTCTTTGTCAAAAACATTTTTTTATTATAATATGAAAATTTGTATTTACTTTTTATTTTATTGTAAATTCCAGCAAGGTTAATACTAAATAATCGTGGAACATTTTCCTATTTAACTCCACACTTTTCCGCTATCTTATTAAAAAATTTTTTTCACTAATACTAGTTTCTTCTATAAAGATATTAAATAAAAATTTGTATGTGTAGTCCAACACCACACTGAACTCAATTAAACTTATTTCAGAATAATTCACCATCGACACCGCAGTAAAATCATACCGTATCAATCACCAAAGCTGTATACTTTTCTTTAAACTTTTATATTATGCGTAAACGGTTAGAGACGGATATTATTCTTTGCACACTCGTCAGGGACATATGGTAGAATAATACTACATTAACAGTCGAACGGTGAAACGTGGTGATTCGTTTGTTTCAAACAATGTATGTAACTCGCAGACATTGTAGGCGAATGCTTGTAGTTAAAAATAAATGTTCCTGTCTATACTTGGATCATTCTATCCTATAACACTCAGAGTTAAATTATTTAACCAAAAAAGAAAACAAAAATACTTCAAAATACCAAGACAAAGAGTTAATCAAGATCTCTTCCGTATTATGTTACTTCCATCGGATCCTTTAATATCATCTTTAAAGCTGCAACAAAAGGGGAAGGATATTCAAGAAGAGTGTCCAGAAGAAATATTTTTGAATATTAAATAGAAATAATGTTTGTAATGTTATCGTATTAGTTAATGTAATTAAGTATTACTTAATATAAGTAACGTAATGCTATCTAACTAATGAAAGACACATCAACTTTATTAAAGCAAAAAAAATTATTACTTTATCTTCATCCGTTCAAAAGTTATAGATTTTTGGCCGGTGACGCATCGATTTTTTCCCACTGTGCGCCGTTGGCAAACCTGCACCATACCGTGCCCGTACGCACGTACGAACACGGTAAAGGGCTGAGGACCGGGTGACGGTTGGAGCCCTACAACCTCCATCGGTTATTCTCCCCTACGACAGTCGAGGCCTGCAGTCGAGGAAGAAACGAGATTGAATCTCGCCTTCCCAAAACTGCAATCAAACGTATCCTGGATTAAAGGAAATGCACACAAACATATATAGTCCATTAGCTTAGCTGCGTAACGCGGCGGCTGAGTTTCCCGCTCCTGAGTGTGACAAGTACAACCAGGAGCGCATGAACATTAAAACAAGACGGATAGAGTGACTAACGTTACCATATATTTACGCCTAGTTCCGTTTCTTTTGTTTCAGAACAGCGTGACGCGAGAAGCCGCCAGACGCCGGCCAGACACCCGGACTTTTTCTATTATCGCGAGTTAAGACACGCTGTAGTCTTAGAAATTTAACCAATAAACGGGTTCATCGACAATTCGAGGAAGCGAAAATAAATCTACTTTTACTAACTTTTAATAACTCTACAATTACTTTCTCAACGTTCTATTCCCTCGTGATCCGGATCCCCGTTAAACGAGGTTCTCAAATAAATATTTGAGCCCTCCATAATCTAACAACCAACCTATAATCTATGAAATGAAATCATAACGACAAACCATCTACTATATGAATATAGAAGATACTACGCCCAAAAATAAAAATACAAGATAATATCATCTATAGCCTTGACGTTACAGAAACACATAAAAAATACCTTGAAATATCTAAAAGAAACATTTACCATAAAATATAACCACATTAAAAGAATCCAGCATGAAGTCGTCGCTAATGACATGAACGTCGACGGGATATAAGACATGAATTAAAAAAAAAAATAAAAAGAATTCAAAATATTTCAAAGAGGTATACAGGGTCTCCACGCTAAAGTGTGACGGTCGCGATATTTCAATAACTATTGATGATACGAAAAAATTGTTTGGTAATTATTTAGATTACGGACGGTAACACCGATTTCGGTGATTTGTGAATATGTTATAGAAATCAACATTTTAAACAACTTTTTCCTATACTAATAACCGCCGCTCGGCCTTAGTTTCCGAGATATTTCTTGAAAAAGATCGCTGCTACTACAATGAATTCTATCTATACGTACGTGCCGGTGACAGCGTGTGTGTAAGCGTTGAATCGCCGATCGTCTCTTGTTTCTGTAGAGATATCGAGGAGGCTAGAAATGGATATGTATAACGGGTGTGCTTAAAAACTCGATCCGAGTAGCCGGCCGCCTAACGGCGGCCGGTATAAAACAATCTAACCCAGACCTAACCCAGACCTAATTCATTATATTAGCTACTAGGTAGAATAGTTAGGGGTAATTATTTAGATTACGGACGGTACTTCCGATTTCAATGATTTTTTAATATGTTATAGAAATCAACAATATTAGATTAGGTTAGGTTAGGGTATTTTCCATTCCCAGCTGCCGTGAGGCAGCCGGCACACAGGTTCAAATAAAAAATCGTAAAATTTGGTTATTTATATTTAATTGTTACTATTTACAGTTGGAAATATTTCAGGAATAATATCAAACAATGTTATTATTCGATTATCAAAATCGTGTTGGCGCCGGAACAAAAATTCAATTAAATACCCAACATAATGTTTATGGCGTGTACCATATCTTGGAATATTTGCCCTTGTTTCTCGCCACAAGCGTTCGATATTTTGTGTGTGCGCTTTCGTTTGTGGATCTACAAAGTTTATTCTATGATTCACTCTTAGAATCTCAGGTTTACAATCCCAGGTTTGATCCACTTCCGGATGATATCTAGTAAGGTGTCTGATGATCTGTCTGGAACGGGCACGATAAAGGCACGTTTACTGAAACGTTCAATTCCTCCAAATATCCATTGGCCCGTAAGAAGTCGTCCTTTATTAAATTTTCGTTTCCCAATCTTGGCCTCATCAATCTCGACGACTTCATTTCCACCACCGATTGGAACGGAATGTTTTTCCACCCACAATGTACACAACTCACGACAAAAACTGGCCCAGTCTACAGCTGTCGTCGATGATATGTTTAGTTCATTTTGTAGAAATTCTGGTCGCGGTGGTTTTATCATAAAATGGTAGCCGATAAATCGACAAGTGTCTTGAATAGGGGCACGTATTTCACTAAACCATGTATTATGTAATGCGCTGAGGTGGTTGCGTGTGAGGATAAGAATGGTCTTAAATGCAATCGCAAAGTTCGCCTTGTATTCTTTATTTTGAAGGTGTTGTTCACTGGGTGTCGTGGCGAAGACTGACTTCTGTACAAACTAATATTTTCCTCGAACTGTTTGCAGTCGCCTAATTGGTTCAACCGATGCGTCGAAGTTAACCAATTAAGCATCTTGCAATTCTGAAGTCACCGCCTACTCCTTGCGCCCTTGACGCGCTTTTTGGGAAAGGCGATGTGACCCGGTGGGGGTAGCTTTGTCGACGGAAGTTTGGCAATGCAGCGGAATTTCCTCCAAGTCCAGGCCTGGTGATGTCACCCGCCGAGGGTCGCTTGACCTGGCGTTGCAGCCCTTCGGAAATCCCTGGTTTACGACATGTACAATATGCCACTGAGGCCGTTAGAAATCTTCGACGAAAAACATGCTGGCTAATAAAACTCGTAAGAAACGGCTTTCTCAAAAGTGGCCTTTTCGACTTTGCTTGTCGTAAACCATGCTAGCATTTGCACGCCAAATGTTTCTTTTGTTGTGCGAGCTAGCCGCTACAGCGCTAATTTTTGAATTGCAGTTTATTTTCACTTTTCTCTTATTTCGATTTTTAGAATACCAATAATTGTGACACCTAAATACTAAATTATTACGGTCAAATGTCATTGGGTTTTCACTTCCACACTTCATGCAATACATACTATTATAGATCACTTTTTTTCAATTAAAAAATCAATTAAATCATTATAATTATTACATATATTTACATATTCGTATAATTTCATTTTGTATTATTTCCAGAAGTACACAAGGTGTTGAAGTCCGGGTTGGAGAAATTAATACGCGGGTGAAATATGAAGATATGTATATTTGAGGCAAACAATGGCGGACATTAAAACGAGCCGCCTGACAGTCCGACAGTCAAGAATGTAATGCCCCTTCTTGCCTACTTTCTAAATCTTATATACTAAAACCGAAGAAAGGAAAAAGGGGCATGGTATGACGAACCTAGGTGAACTTTACCCTTGTTGACAAAATGAGCAAGGGCTTGTCATCTAAGCGACTAAGAGGCGATGAGCCAGAATATACATTGATAAGGAGGTTGGTCATCCAACACCTTCCCCCTTTTTTTTGAAATTGATGGCGATAGCCTTCAATTTTGTTCTATGATAAGTGTGAGAAAAATATGGTTAACATGGCTATGGTTGTCTTAAATCTATTATAATCGTCTGATTACACTGTTCTACAAATTAAATTTTTTTTTCTGTTTTTCAATACCCACTAGGTGATTCTTGTAGAGCTTAGAAATGCTTGCGTCTTGCGTGGCGTTTGTGTGCAGCATCTTGAGTATCATTCTTAAGTGTCCAGCAATAATCTGCAAGCATTGTAGTAATCTTCTTCCCCTTATATCGATTTTCTACAGCGGAAATATCTTGATGGAAGCGTTCTCCATGCTCGTCACTCACATCAACAAGGTTTGCAGGGAAAAAATCCAAATGTGAATGTAGGAAATGTAATTTTAAGGACATGTTGCAGCCCAGATTTTCACAGTTTTTTAATAATTTATTCACAATAGCAACATAGTTCTTGGACCTCTGTTTGCCTAGGAAACATTCTGTCGTCTTAATAAACAAAAGCCATACCGCTTTTTCCAAATTATTTAGTAATTTAGTAAAATTATCGTCTTTCATTAATTGTTTGATTTGAGGACCGATAAATATCCCCTCCTTTATTTTTGCATCGGATATAGAGGGAAATTTTGTTTTTAAATAGGCGAAGCCGGGCCCTGATTTATCCATTGCTTTAACGAAGTTTTTCATTATTCCTAATTTTATGTGCAGTGGTGGTAAATATACTTTTTTAGGGTCGATTAAGTTGTAATGTTGTACGTTTTTTTCGCCTGGTATTAACTGCTGTCGTGGTGACCAATCTTTTTTCGTATAGTGTTGTTTCCTATCCCTACTGTCCCACTCACAAAGGAAACAGCAATGCTTCGTATAGCCCAGCCGAATGCCCAGTAATATTGCAATTACTTTCAGGTCCCCACACACATTCCAATTGTATTTGTTATATTGGATTCTATTCAAAACTATTTTTAGGCTTTCGTGTGATTCTTTCATATTTGCGGAATATGCAATTGGGATAGATGGATGTATGTTTCCAATATGGAGCAAAACTGCTTTTAAACTGTATTTTGATGAGTCTATGAATAGTCTCCATTCCTTTGGATCATGTTTAAAACCCAGATTTTTTATCAATTCATCTACATCAGTGCAAACACAAAGCTTTTCATGCATCTGAAAGAATTGTTCAAAATTATGTTGCCGTGCTCTAAAATACGTCACTTTGGTTGCTTTGTTCAACAAATTCCATTCCTGTAGACGAGATGCTAAAAGCTCTGCTTGATTTTTTGATAAATCCAAGTCTCGCACGAGATCGTTAAGGTCGGATTGAGTTAAAAGATGCGGTTCTTTCGATGATGCTGCACACTCTATTTCATAATCTTCTGTTTCTTCAATTGTTGTTTCGATTTGATCTTCTGGAGTATTCTGGCGTGTATGAGAACTAAGTGGTGGTGGTGCCGATACAGATACTTCTGGGCGGGTGGCGGAAGATACATCTGGGTATATAATTTTCTTCTTTCCTTTCTCATTAAATCCACTAATTTTGCATAAACAAAAGTAACAGTCGATAACATGATCGCTTGACTCTCTCCATACCATTGGAATTGTGAATGGCAGACTTTTGTTATTTCCTCTTGTCCAAGCTAAAAGTGCGGAGGCACAACGTTGACAACAAATATGCGGTGCCCAATATTTATCTTGGCCACCAAGTTTACATCCAAAGTATTGTTCATACGCATATTCTATTTTAGAAGTTATTTTGCGGCGACTCGATTTTACTACCACTTCCCCACAAACGTAGCAAAAAGAGTTTGGATCATTCTGGCATTTTCGTGACATTGTACTATGTTACACTAAAAAACACTATATTAAATTAATCGTAACACAACACTATTTTATAACTACACTGAACTAAATACTATATTTGCTACACTATATACACTAAAAATACTATACTACGATATATGCATATATAGTCAAAAAATGTTAAAAAGCATCCAAGTGCACTATAAATGACAAATATGTTCACTGAACACGATTTATCCAGTGGAAATGAAATCTTTCTGAACTCGTTAGCACGACTATTCCGAACGATTTCAAAGGCAAAACTGAGCTCTCTAAACCAAAACGAAACACTGGGGCCTAAAGCACTTGAAGACTTTTTTCTGAATGTATCAAGTGTTAGGGAAAAGCGTCAAGAGATGTTTGTGTTTTAAACTGTTGTCATAGGAAAGCATTCGAGTTATCGGTTGGGGTTTGCATACGTCGTGGTTTGCACACGTCGTGCAAACGCCCTTTTCTGTTTCGACGATTACTGATTGTTGTGCGTTCGTCAGATCGTTGTGAGTTCTCGTACAGATGCGACTGTCGCAGAACGAAATGTATTTCACCTATTCATAATAACGTTTTATTCTGTTTTTCTTTATATATAGCTACACTGTGCATCTCCTACTGCTATCCTATTAACAATATAAACGAATACTTTGTAATAAGAAGTATTACTTCTTCGCCTTCACTAAACCTCAGAAGAATATGTTGCCTTTTTATCTCGAATTGTTTTTTAAAAAGAATGAATTTATTAAAGAAAAATGTGTCTAAACGATGATCAAAAGCTGTTTTCAAATATTAATCAGTTTGAAACATTAGCATCTTTGAAAAAGTGTATTGAATCTAAATCATATACAGTCACAATAATTTTATTTGCTAACATTCCGCATAAACTCAGGAATTATGACAAAATTTGAGAAAAGCAATAGATAAATTAAGGATTTGGGTTTCTTTATGCGAAAAAGAAACTTAATCCATGTGTAATGCTACAATAAAGGAAAGCATGTTTGCAACCTATACAGTACATTTTTGCAAATACATTTCTGCAATAGAAAAACAATAGTAGATTCAAGAGATGATTGTAATGATTGCAGGTTGTTAAATATGTATATACGAAAAACAATACAGATGTAACATACAAACATTAAAGTAGATGATGTTACTTCATTTTAATTATTGCATTTTTTTTACAGCTAGTTTCCGCAAATATTGTCTAAAATTTTCGTTGACCAAAAATGATTAAAATTAAAATTATAAATATATTTGCGATTACATATTTTCAAGGGTCATTGCTGGTAGTTGGTCTGGTACTATTCGATTTTAAGGCAATTTATGTCAAGTATGTTAGCACTCGTCTTCTCCATTCCGTGGCCAGATCCTTCGGGACAAAGTCTTTATTTTTTCGGCAATACGACGTCGAGTCATCTGTCTCTCTCCATCCATAAACAATTAATACCTCGATACGCGATAGCTTGAGACCCAACGTGGTCGTCCGCTGTCACGTCGCCTGCCGCCAGAACTGTTTAGTCTCATTCACTCTGCAGGCCACATGTACTCTACCGGCCCATCTGTCTCCTCGACGAGGTGGGCAAGCTCTTCGAGCGGGTGATTGCTGCCCGCCTCGTCGAGCACCTGGCGCGGGGTGCCCCCGGCCTGGCCGACTGCCAGTACGGTTTCCGGGAGGGTCGATCGACCATCGACGCGATAGGTCGTGTCAGGGCCCTCTCGGAGTCGGCCGTCTCCCGGGGAGGGGTGGCTTTGGCAATATCCTTGGATATTGCCAACGCCTTTAACACCCTGCCCTGGGAGGAGATAAGGAGGGGGCTCGAATATCATCGGGTCCCCCCTTGTCTCGGGGCGGTCATCGGGGATTATCTCCGCGGCAGGTGGATCGAGTATCCGAGCCGGGATGGGCATATGCGGAGGGAGGTGTACTGCGGTGTTCCGCAGGGGTCGGTCCTCGGGCCACTCCTGTGGAACATCGCGTACGACGCAGTGTTGCGGGCCGACCTCCCCGACGGCGTCAGCGCCGTGTGTTATGCAGATGACACACTGGTGCTGGCCGTCGGGGCGCACTGGGGGAGGGCCAAGCGTCTCGCGGAGGAGGGGGCGCAACGCGTCGTCGACCGGATCAGAGGGATGGGGATGACGGTGGCGGTCCATAAGACCGAGGTGATAGCGTTCCATTCACCTCGGCAGGATCCGCCACCCCCTCTGATCCGCGTGGGTGAGGCTAATATCGAGGTGAAGCCCCAGATGAGGTATCTGGGGCTGATCCTCGATAGCCACTGGCGCTTCGAGGAGCATTTCCGCTGCCTGGTCCCCCGGCTGGAGAGGATGGTCGGGGCTTTGGGCCGGATTCTGCCCAACCTGGGGGGCCCGGCGGGCCGAGTTCGCCGCCTCTATGTGGCAATGGTTCAGTCGGTGGTCCTATACGGGGCCCCCGTCTGGGCGGACGACCTGGCGGCCTCCCGGCGCGGCATGACTATGCTGCGTCGGGTGCAGAGGCGGATGGCTCTAAGGGTCGTCCGCGGGTACCGGACCGTGTCACATGAGGCGGCGACGGTTCTTGCGGGGATGCCGCCCATGGATCTCCTCGCGCGGTCGCACGCGATGATGTATCGTCACCGCGTCGACCGTCGCGCGGGGGTGGGGGCGGTCCCGGGTGTGCAGGAACCTGCTTGGGGCGAGTTGAAGCGCCAGGCCCGGCAGTCCGTGGTGCACGCGTGGCAAGAGCGGTTGGCTCTGCCTACCGCGGGGCACCGGACAGTCGGGGCTGTTCGGCCACTCCTATGTGAGTGGCTGGACAGAGGCCATGGAAGCCTCACTTACAGGATGGCACAGGTGTTCTCGGGGCATGGCAGCTTCGGGAGATACCTGTGCCGGATAGGGAAGGAGCCGACGGCGCGTTGCTGCCATTGTGACGCTGAGCAGGACACGGCGGAACATACCCTCGAGGTATGCGCTGCATGGGAGGGTGAACGCCGTGTCCTGATCGGCGTCATCGGGCGGGATGTCTCGCTGCCGGGCATGGTGCGCGCCATGCTCGGCAGCGAGGAGAAGTGGAGGGCCGTGGCCTCCTTCTGCGAAATCGTAATGTTGCAGAAGGAGACCGCGGGAAGGGAGCGCGAGCGTCAGCGGCGTGCTGAGGCTCGCGCTCGTTTGGTGGCGAGAGAGCGTCGCCTGGGCGTCAGGCGACGCGGGCGGCCCCCTCGGCGTGGCGCATGACCCAGGCTGGGAGGGGGGTCCTGATAGGAGCCCCCTCCCGCCAGGCGGCGTAGGGTCGGACCGGATGGGGTGGCAGTGCCTCCTGTCCGGGTCCGGCGCACGGAGCGGCACCCTCGGTGGCCTGGTGCGGCCATGAGCTGCCGGCCTCCGAGGGGTAGAAAAGGGGTCGCGGCGGTTGCGAGTTGGGGCTCGCAGCCGCCACTAGACGCGGCCCCGGGACGGATGGCGGCAGGACGATGTGGCCTCGTCCTGCCGCTATGAGACAGGGCGATTACCGGGGGGACCGTTTGTCCCCCCGCGGGTGGGCGCAAAGCGCGGGCACGGGGAGGATACCGGAAGTATACTTCGAGCGATTCCCGGTATCCTCCCAAATCGTGCGGAAGGGTCACCGTGGGGTTTTTAGTGGGTAGGTCCCGCGCCCGGTATAATGGGCGCGGGGAATCCCACACACCCCTCCCGCCTCTCCCCAAAGAGGTGGGAGGGAGTCTTTCGAAGATTTTCCCCACGAAAAAAAAAAAAAAAAAAAGGCCACATGTACTCCAAAACCCTGTCATAAATCTATCGTAGACCAAGCGTCTTTCGGTTGTCCTTACCTTCAACTCTCTTCAAAAATACATTGCCGCTAACGAGTACTTAAACTGCGTGTGGTCAGTGAGCATGAGTATCGAGGGTTTGATTGTTCAAAATAAGTGAGCTGTTGATGGCAAGCAATTGATGGTTGGGTTGCCTCACAGAATAGAAATAATATTCCTAAGAGCGAAGTGTAAATAGCAAGGATTTACTCCAGATCTTTCTTAGCAAAGCGTACATGTTCGAGTGATTCCATTGATAAGTTTACATGGATTTTGAAAATATAATTCAGTGATTAGTATCCTAGAGTATACAAATATATTAAGCAATAAAAGTTACAAAAAAAAAATCAAACATACTGTTGCGAGCACCCTATGAAGAGATCCATGGCTCACTGGTAGCCGCGAGTGAGACAAGCGACGGCGGGGAAGAGACGATCGAATCGATCGGGCTGTCAAGCGGGTTCTCGGAGAAGGAACGCGATCGTGAACTGACGTTTTGGAGAATACCGAGTTTTCTTTGCTTCAATATTTATTGTTATTTCCTGTTAATGCTTGGTTGTGTTCTGCTGAATATTAAAGTTTCGTTATGTCAATCCGGAAACGTAATAGTGGTGTCAGAAGTGGGATGCCCGCTCGTAGTGGCATGCCCACTCGCGCATCCGCGGCCTGTGCGGAGCCTTCCCCTGGAGCGACGGGCGACGGGTCTCTGCGGGAGTTATTCACCACCCTACAACTGAGCATCGTTGGACAGATGCGGGAGCAGCGTAGGGACGACGAGGCCCGGTGGAGGGAGAAGGACGTCAAGGACCGGCGGGCACGGGCGGCCTTCGAGGGCCGTTTGTCGGACATGGAGGAGCGTATACAGGTCGTAATCGCCTCGTTACAGACCGGCCAAAGTTTGTTCGGTAGCGGCGCGGACTCTCGGGGTGGGGAGAATGTGCCTGTTGTAAATAGGGTTGTGAATGGGGTTGTAAATAGTGTTTTCCCGGCGTGTGACCCCGCACCCGTTAGTGCGGCCGCCGCTGCCCCTGTTCCGGAATCGCACGTCTTCAGTCTGGGATACGTTGTGAAGCCGCCGACGTTTGACGGGAAAAATTCGTGGGAAGAGTACAAGGTGCAATTTGAGACGATCGCGCGCGCGAACGGTTGGAACGATCAAAAAAAAGGGACGGCTTTGATCGCTGCCCTCGAAGGGTCGGCGAGGAGCGTCCTCACAACGCTCTCCGCTGCCCAATGTGGGAGTTTCGCGGAACTGGTTTCGGCGCTCGAATTCCGCTACGGGGCGAAAAATTTGTCCAATTTGAATTACGTACTCTTCCAGGGCCGTAGGCAGCGAAGAGATGAAAGTATCTCCTCGCTAGCCACCGAGATTGAGCGATTGGCGCAGTCTGCTTTCGCTGACTGTCCGGCGGAGACTCGCGATAAGCTCGCTGCGTCTCAATTCGTGACGGCATTGTCGAGCTCAGACATGCAACGGGAACTGCGACTCGGCGGTTTCACGTCTCTTAGGGCCGTCGTGACCAGAGCTCTTGAGATCGAGGCTGTTGAGACAATGTCGCGCGGTTCTGCGGCCGAGTTGCGGGAGCGTTACTCGGAAAAACGGAAGGCTAAACCTTTCAACGCTTTTGAAGGGTTTCCGGCGAAGCAGCGGAGGCTCGAGGAATCCGGGGATCGATTGGACGACACGCTGAGGGCCCTGAAGTGCTGGCTCTGCGGCAAGACGGGCCACCTTCGCAGGGACTGCTCCAAAGCCAGGAGCGGCCAAGCAGGACCAGCTCCTGCCAGGAAGCCCTTCGAGGGAAACGGGGGAAGAGCGGCGTAAGGGGGAGACGCCGGTCTGTAAGGAGCAGTCCCCCAGTCGTCAAGAGCGTGGCGATGCAGGAGGCGGCTGGCCGCCAATGGAGCCCAGCCAACGAGATTTCCGTGTGTGGAAAAGTCGGTGGGAAACCTTGTAAGATAATCCTAGATACAGGTTCTCCCATCAACCTTTTGGATCAAGGGCTGTGTGCGTCGACGCATATCGCCCGAGCAAAGCTCGACATTCGCTCTACCACTGGAGAGAAAATGAGGGTGTTTGGTAAGAAGAGCCTAGAGGTTAGCGTGGGAGGACTCTCAAGCGTGGAAGACTTCTACGTTGTCGACATGGTGGAAAAGTGAATCCTGGGAGCAGCGTTCCTGAGGAAGCATCGTTGCAGCATTGACTTGTCCCGAAATGTGCTGAGCCTTCCCGGCATGCCGGAGATACGTTTTTATGAGCCTACTGCCCAGGAGAGGGCAGTGTACGTGAGGGAAACGCTCGTAATGGAAGCGGTCGTACCTCAGCATCTGGAGGAGTTGTATACACGCTGTTCGTTGGGCTTGACGGAAAGACAGAAAAAACTATTCACTGGTTTACTCCGTGAGTTCCGGGACGTTTTTGCCACGGATTCGACTCGGATCGGGAACTGCGACTGGGTGAAGCACACTGTCGACACTGGGGATTACCGCCCCATCAAACAGGCGCCGCGGAGGTTGCCTTTACACCGTCGAGCTGAGGCGGAGGAGCTACTCAGGAAGATGTTGGCGCAGGGCATTATTGAAGAGTCGAGGAGCCCGTGGTCTTCTCCGATCGTCCTCGTCAAGAAGAAGGATGGGACCATGAGGTTCTGCGTTGACTTCCGGCGCCTGAATGAGATCACGAAGAAGGACTCGTATCCTCTGCCCCGTATTGAGGATACCCTGGACGCCCTCGCCGGGTCTTCGTGGTTCTCAACTGTAGATTTACAGAGTGGCTACTGGCAGATCTCCATGGACGAAAAGGACAGGGAGAAGACGGCCTTTTCAGTTGGAACAGGACTCTGGCAGTTCAAGGTGATGCCCTTTGGGCTTTGTAACGTCCCTGTGACTTTCGAACGCTTGATGGAGGACGTACTTCGAGGTCTCACGTGGAAGATTTGCCTGGTTTACCTGGACGACATCATCATCTACGGGAATGACTTCGAACAGGAGCTCGAGCGTCTCCGAACAGTGTTTTCCCGTCTACGTCAAGCCGGACTACTGATGAGCCCCAAGAAGTGTTCCTTTTTCTGCCGGGAAGTAAAGTACCTAGGACACATCGTCACCGAGAGCGGAGTCAAGACGGACCCGGAGAAGGTCAGGGCGATTTCGGAATGGCCTCAGCCGAAGAACGTGACGGAATTAAGAAGTTTCCTGGGTCTCTGCACCTATTATAGGAAATTTGTGAAGGATTTTTCCAGGATCGCCAAGCCCCTGCATCGCCTCACCGAGTCCAAACAAGATTACAAGTGGACCGAGGAGTGTCAAGAAGTTTTTCAGGAGCTGAAGAAGAGACTCACCGGGGCTCCGGTGCTGGCCTACCCACTGGTAGGAAGGGATTTTATTCTGGACACGGACGCCTCCGACTTCGCCATAGGCGGTGTCCTTTCGCAGGAGCATGAAGGTCGAGAGAGGGTTGTAGCTTACTTCTCCAAGTCCTTGGGGAAGGCCGAAAGGAACTACTGCGTGACTCGAAGAGAACTATTAGCAGTAGTGAAGTCTATCGAGCATTTCCATCACTACCTCTATGGACGGAGATTTCTCGTTAGGACTGATCATGCAGCGCTCCGCTGGCTGCTGACCTTCAAGAGCCCGGAGGGGCAGGTTGCGCGTTGGATTGAACGTCTTCAGGAGTACGACTTTGAGATTCGTCATCGGGAAGGAAGAGCTCACCGGAACGCCGATGGGCTTTCTAGAAGACCTTGCATCGTGGACGATTGTAAGAAATGCGGCCGACTGGAGAAAAAGGACACAGAGGAGGAGATGTACTGCACGAAGAAGGTTCACAAGATATTTTGCGACGAGAGGAGGAGTGAATGGAAGCAAAGCCAGGAGGAGGATGAAGAGACTGGCTTCATTCTTAAAAGGAAGAAGGAAGGGGAGAAGCCTGGCTGGCAGGATGTTGCTGGTTTCTCTCCACAGTTGAAATATTACTGGTCGATCTGGGATTCGTTGGAGGTTTTTGAAGGTTTGCTTTTCAGGAAATGGGAGTCCCACGATGGTACGACAACCTCGTGGCTTTTGGTGGTGCCGCGTGAAAGGGTTGCAGGAGTACTGAAGGAGTTGCACGATGCGCCGGCAGCTGGACACTTCGGAGTGAACAAGACTTTGGCAAGAATCCGCCAACAGTTCTTCTGGCCTACATGTCGACAGGACGTTCAAGAGTGGTGCCGGCGGTGTGACACCTGTGTGGCGAAGAAGGGGCCTCGTCATAGGGGAGCAGGGAACCTGAAAGTATACAACGTGGGAGCTCCGTTCGAGAGGCTTGCCCTGGACGTTGTGGGCCCGCTCCCGAGGTCTCAGGCCGGAAACAGGTTTATGCTGGTCGTGGCGGACTACTTTACTCGGTGGGCGGAAGTAATCGCGATGCCAGACCAGCGAGCTGTCACAGTGGCAAGAGCTCTTTTACACAACGTAGTATGTCGCCATGGTGTGCCCTTGGAAATACATACGGACCAAGGAAGGAACTTCGAATCCTCCGTGTTCAAAGAACTGCTGAAGCTGTTGGGTGTCAGGAAGACGCGAACTACTCCCCTGCATCCTCAATCCGACGGTCTGGTGGAACGCTTGAATAGGACACTACTCCAATATCTAGCGATGTTTGTTTCGGAGCACCAACGGGACTGGGATGAGTGGCTTTCCATGTTCCTGCTCGCTTATAGATCGGCACGACATGAGGCTACTCAATTGACGCCAGCGATGATCTTGTATGGCCAGGAACTTCGTCTACCCCAGCAATTGTGGAGGGGGTTGCCCCCAGAAGTGGAGGAAGACGCGGACGTTGAGCAAGGATACTCTGAGTGGGTCCGGGGGAAAATGAAGAGGATCCACGAATTTGTTCGACGTCGTTTGGATGTCTATAGTTCCAAGATGAAATCCTGGTACGACAGTCACGTCCATGCAGTGGAGTTCCAGCCGGGGGAACGAGTGTGGTTGTTCCAACCACGGAGAGTTAAAGGGAAGTGCCCGAAGCTTCAAGCGGATTGGGAGGGGCCGTACACTGTAACGGACAGGATCAACGACGTCGTCTATAGGATTCAACGGTCACCCCGGAAGAAGTGCCGGGTGGTCCATATACGTCGCCTGGCGAAGTACGAAGGACGCTTCCAGGAGGAATGAAGAGGACAATCTCGGAAGCTCAAGACTCGAGGGGGGAAGGTCGCGAGGATACCGAAGACTCAAGAGGGGAGGTTGACTTGAGTTAACGTTCTTGAGTCTGTTTCAGGGAACATGATACACCACGACGAGGGACAAGGTGTCGGGGGAGAGGGGGAAGCAGTGTTGCGAGCACCCTATGGAGAGATCCATGGCTCACTGGTAGCCGCGAGTGAGACAAGCGACGGCGGGGAGGAGACGATCGAATCGATCGGCCTGTCAAGCGGGGACTCGGAGAAGGAACGCGATCGTGAACTGACGTTTTGGAGAATACCGAGTTTTCTTTGCTTCAATATTTATTGTTATTTCCTGTTAATGCTTGGTTGTG
This sequence comes from Colletes gigas, assembly GCF_013123115.1. Classification (NCBI taxonomy): domain Eukaryota; kingdom Metazoa; phylum Arthropoda; class Insecta; order Hymenoptera; family Colletidae; genus Colletes; species Colletes gigas. The sequence goes on along the minus strand of NW_025106643.1, from coordinate 6,935,219 downwards.
TTCTGCTGAATATTAAAGTTTCGTTATGTCAATCCGGAAACGTAATAATACTATATACAGAGTGCATACCCTATTGCACCATTATACCAGTTTCGCTTGTAGGTAGCTACGGCACTGCCGCGCCGAGATAAGCAAGCGATGGCCGCGTGGCGGTCAAACGTCGTGCACGCGTTGCAAATACACATTTTCTCGACCTGTGACAATTGAGAACAGCTTTTACACTTCTGTTGGACAGTTTCTTCTTCAGAAATGTCTGCAGAATCAGATCCTGTGTATAGATTTCGTGTCAGATAAAGAACTTTTCGTAAATATGCAAAAGTATTGTGTATAAAGTATGTACTTCGACACTTTTTCAAACTTTGGCGATCATTTACAACCGTTCAAAAGTACAAAATATTATAACTATCGATGTTAGCATATTCAGGAATCTCTCCTCTATCTTTTAAGATTAATTGGAACTGTCTGATGTTTTTAATTTTCGCGTAATACCACGCTTTTGCCCAAAATTGTACGTTTTCACAAAAACTCGTGTTTCTCGAAAACTGAGGGTGATACAGCAATTCCATTTTCAGATTCGTGTTTAGGGTACAATGCTCTACAAGAATCACCTAGTGGGTATTGAAAAACAAAATTCGTGTTGAACAGTGTTATTTGCGCACGCAGATTACAACTAGAACATAATAATACAAATTAAAAATAGAAGATGTATATATACATATAATAAAATACGCTTATAAATAAAATTGAATATATAGAATATATAAAATAATTAGTTAGTTGATTATATGTTACATAGTTGAGTATCATGTTACAAGGGAGTGGTACTTTTACGAGTTCTTGTAGTATTACTTTTACTTCGTAGATAGTAAGGTGATGGTGGTGATGGTGAGGGCGGCACGTCTGCGGTAGACTCCTCCATTCTTGCGTTCAAGGGTTCCACGTTTTGTGTTTGAGGCTGGCGATCCAACACGACGATGTCTCCTGATGTCTCCGTGCGGACGTCAGAGTCAAACGTACAGTTTACAAAATTCTTGATTAGTGGTGGAATCACTTCTCCGCTGCGGGGATTTTTGGTGAAGCAGCAAAGTCTTTGGAAGAGTTTCCAACATCCAAAGTAGCGACAACAGTTCCCGCCAATGAAAATGAATAGCACTGCGCCTATCACACCCAGTGCTATTGTATACCAGCGCGTATGAGTTATGATGAAAGGTTCTTTTAATCGTTGAGTTATTAAGTCATCGAATTCGTCCATCTTTTTGCTAGCGTATCTGAAATCGTTCAGATCCAGGCTCGTTAATTTGATTGGCTTCAATGATACAGCTTCCATTTTTTGGGTATCCATGTTTATACAGCTGTCGCTCTTGATTATGCTAATTGGGGGTACGTAGTGGGTGATGTTTTTTTGTATGTAGTTTTTCGGTTCTAAAACGTGAATCGTTGTATAGGCCTTGCAGTTGCTCTGTAATTGTAGTACTCCTGACTGGTGAAGTACCACGTCTTCCATGTGCTGATTATCCGCACAGACGATTGTTACCGTTACCGGTTGTTGCAGTACATAGATCCATTTGTTGCCTCCTATATACTTCCAGGTTTCAATTTTGGCTTTGATGGTTTTCGTTTCGCAGTCATCCGGTAGAAGATTGATGTGTGGTGACAGCAAACTTATTTCGCATGTTGACTGTTCCGTAGATTTTGAAGTATGGATATTCGCACAAATGAATTCACCATCCAAATATTCATGACATTCCGACAAATCGGGGAGGAATGAGAATTGTGTTTTGGTTTGAGAGAGGATTAAGTACTGTTGTTTGGGACTTATAAAGGAAATGATTGAAGAATTTTTATGCTGTATGGGGAGTGGAATTAATTTGTACAGGTCAAAAATGTTTCGTTTTACTAAAGGAAATTCCAGAACAAAAACCACAATCTCGTCAGTAACTAGAGTGTGTAATTTAATTAATTTGTAAATTATTGGCAAGTTATTATAGTTTGCTATTATGGGTAATTCTAATTCGCCTTTGTAGTTTTTTAGTTCGTCGCAAAGATCTTTCGGAGTAACTACCGATGGTGAGATTATATTGTGGTTCCCTAAATTAATGGCCTCGATATAATTGTTATATTCGCCAGAGATGCGGGTGCACAGTGTCAACAAAAGAGTGACGTGTTCCGTTATCACTGACTCGATAGATAGCCGCGTTAGGGCAGCATTAGCTTGTATAATATGTTTATTTATGAGTTTCATGTTAGTATTTAAGGTTTCTTCGGTAATTTTCAAGGATTGTATAGAATTATTAAGGTTTTTTATCGTACTTGAAATTATTTGCACCTGTGATTTTAAGAGAGTATGCGTTTGTCTGTTGTCGTTTAAAAGCATTTTAATACTATTAGAATAGTACTGAGCATCGTTCGCGTCTGGTGTCCCAATTAACCAATTTAAGATATAAGAAGCACCGTTGATCAATCCTCTACGCTTACGTTCCTTTGAAGATCCTAATAGCTCATACAGAATTTCCTGTTTTGCATATATGTTTCTCAATTCTTCGGCAATTAGTTTTAGCGTCCTCTCACAGTGAAAGCTAGCATGATTATACACTGTAGGTTCCTTTAATGGTAAGGTACAGAAATTTTGTGACTTGGTAAGGTATGTTTCTAAAATGTTAATTCCTTCGCGTAAATAAGTTATGTTAATGTGCGTCAATAATTTAAGTTGCGAGTTCGAGATTTTAGCAATACCCTTCTTATTATAAAATATTCCGCTCGACTGTGAGAGGGGGGTGTTGATGTAAGGATTACCATGGGTGGGATTAAGAGACAGAAGGAATGCCAGGATTGTCAGAGTTATCCGGAACATCTGAAATGTAAGGTTTTAAAATGTTAGTATGGTATGTAATCTTTTTGCTCCCTACTTGAATTTCAACGGTATTGTTAGTGTTTACTCGCGTTATCCTGAAAGGGCCCTTAAAGTTGGGCGATAGTTTTTTGCTTAAACCCGTTTTAGTCTGGTTCTGGTATATGCAAACGAGATCATTTACCTTAAATTTTACCGGATTGGTTTTCCTATCGTAATATTCTTTGCTTTTTTCTTTTGCGTTGAGTAAATTTTCTTTTGCTATTTTGAAAGAAACGTTTAGCCTGTTTTGTAGTGAGCGAATATAGTCATCATAAGTATAGTGGAATTCCGGTTCCTTTACAATAGATGATGGAAGGTATGCTTCCCGACCGAATAGAAGCTCGTAGGGAGTTAGATTGGTAGATTTGTGGATAGAGGTATTATAGCTAAAGATTGCAAATTGAATGTATTCGTCCCAATCAGATTGGTTAGGTTTGATATAATGTTTCAAATAATCCTTTAAGATTAAGTGATATCTTTCCAACCCACCAATAGTTTGAGGATGGTAGGGGCTAATGCAAATATGTTTAGTTTTAAGCAAGTTGCTTAAGTTCTTTATTAATTCCGACATAAAGTCTGGACCCTGGTCTGTAAGGAACGTTTTCGGGATTCCAAATCGCGTAAATATTGTAATCAGTGTTCTGGCAACAGTTAGTGATTCATGGTTTGGGATGGGTTCGGCAAAACAATATTTAGTTAGATCATCTTGTGCTGTAAGAATAAATCTATTTCCATGTTCGGTAAGTGGTAGGGGTTCGACTATATCTATAGCTAACTTTTCGAATGGTTGATCGGCTGTGGTAGTTATTTCCATCGGTTGTTTGGTGGGCTTGAAATTTTTTTTATTTATCTGACAAGAGCGACACGATTGTACATACTGTTTTATATCTGATTTCATATACGACCAGTGGTACTGTTCCCTGATTCTCAAATAAGTTTTATGAAAACCGCAATGACCGGATAGTTTGCTATCGTGATTTTCTTTCAAAATTTGTTGTATTTCCTCAGGCGATTGGGGTGTGATTCGTTCGGAACTATATATTCTGATTTCATTTCTAGGAAATATAAATTTTAATAGTTCGTTTAATCGGTCTGGTCTGATATTATTGTACCCCTTGGGTGGTACAAATACAAATCTTTTATCTTTAATTAGAAATTTTAATCTTTGGAGACATTCAAATATGTTTCTATATTCTAGTCGATCAAAATGCGAACTCAGAGGATATAGTACGTAAAAGATTTGCTTTTCGTTTTGAAGGTTAGACAACCCGTTCAATTCTGGTTGAAAACTCTCTACCTCGAAATTTGAACGGACATAATTTGAGTATTGATTAGACTGATCTAGATTTTGAGACCAAAGTATAACTATTGGATCGGTAATTGTCGATAGGGGTCCTTTTTCTGTTCCATATGATATTATATTTTGATTCATATAATGGAATTTAATAAAATCGTGATATGATTGCTCTTGTTTCGTAGTTATATTAATTTGATTTTCGGAAGTGAGTCTGGAAAGTCCGTCTGCATTTGCATTACAGGTTCCCGGCTTATATTTTATCTCATATTGGTATTCTTCTAACCTGAGTCGCCATCTAACCAATTTGGAGGATGGATTTTTACAGTTAAAGAGCCACTGGAGTGGACGGTGGTCAGTGAAAATGATAAATCTTCTACCATAGAAGTAAGGGCGGAAATGTTCTATTGAATTGATAATTGCTAGCAGTTCTTTTTCTGTGGTCGAGTAGTTCTGCTCAGCATTGTTTAATGTTCGAGAGTAGTATGCAATTGGGAGATCCTGATTATTAGTGATTTGAGATAGCACGGCTCCTATTCCGACATTAGAAGCGTCGGTAGTTAAAATGAATTGTTTAGAAAAATCTGGGTACTGTAGGATTGGTTTACTCGTTAATTTCTCTTTCAATGTTTCAAAAGATTTGTCTTGTTCCTCTGTCCACACAAAAGGTACGTCCTTTTTTAATAGTTTACTCAGGGGTTTAGCTAAAATGGAAAAATTTGGTATGAATTTCCTATAGTAGCCCAACATCCCTAGAAATATCTTTATTTCCTTTTGGTTTCGCGGTTTCAAGACTCTACTGATAGTGTTTATTTTATTTGGGTTGGGTTCTACACCTTTTTCAGAAATTACATGGCCTAAATATTAACACGATTTTTTCATAAACTCGCATTTGTCTGGCTGCAACTTTAAATTGTTTTCTCGAAGTTTAGAGAATACGTTTTTTAATTTACGATTATGATCCTCTAGATTAGATCCAAAAATTACGACGTCATCTATATAGACAAAGCATTGGGTAGGGGTTAACCCGGTTTAAAACGTTGTTCATCATTCTCTGAAAGCGGGCAGGTGCGTTTTTAAGACCAAATGGCATCCGAGTGAACTCATAATGACCATTTGGCGTCGAAAATGCGGTTTTAGGACTATCTTTCGGATCCATCGGAATTTGATGGAATCCACTAGCTAAGTCAAGGGTTGTGAAGTATTGTGCGTGGCCTAACTGATCAAGAATGTCCTCGATGTTTGGAAGCGGGTACGCGTCACCTATTGTCTTTTCATTTAACTTTCTGTAGTCGATGACGATTCTCCATTTTCTTTCCCCAGACGCGTCTAATCTTTTTGGGACAACCCATAGTGGGCTGGACCATGGACTGGTTGATGCCTTGATAATACCATGACTTAGCATTTTCTCTATTTGTTTTTCTACCTCTCTTTTGTGTACTTGAGGATAGCGATAAATTTTTGCATGTACCGGTGTTTCGTCAATTGTAGGTATAGTATGAGAAGTGGCAGTTATTCGACTTAATATATCTGTAGGCAGATGGAATATATCCTCGAATTCTTTACAAATTTTTTCTATGGATTGAGTTTCTTCGAAATTTAGATGGTCAAGTCGCAAGTTTTCCTCCAATATGCGTAATCTGTTCTCTCTGGAATTGGTGCCTTGGTTTGCAGCAAGGCTATAAATGTATGCAGAACTAGGCATTCGCTCAATTAAACATTCGGGAATCGGAATTACCTGAGATTTGGTCGACGTATTAATTATCGTGACAAGTGCCGTGTTATCGTTACGTACCTGGACGATTGCATTTGGTAACAAAAGGGAGTTATCTACACTTAATTGTTGTGAGGTTATTATTCCTTCTCGAAGATGTTGAGGATTTGACAATTTTATCAGCACTACCGTTTCGGTACGCGCATTGATTTTAATTGCAGGAGCTGAGTTTTGGGGGCTATTCCGATGTAATGGTATCGGTTCAAACGAGATACTACCTTTTGAATAATCTATTAGAGCATTGTGCTCTCGAAGAAAGTCATCACCTAAAAGCCCGTCGAAAGGTATGTTACTGGGGGTGTTAAGTACTTGAAAGATTCCGCAGATTTCCTTGTTATGGATTTTTAATGAAAGTTCGGTTTCTCCCAAGGTTGGAATGGGTCGGTTCGGTGCGATGCCGTTTAACATGATGGATCTGTTATTGTCGATATTCGAAATGTGTATACTGCTGGCTTTAATGAGAGAAATGGCAGCACCGGTGTCAATCAAGAACTTTAACGTTTTATCATCGGCCTTGGAATCCTCGAATTCAAAAAGTACACATAATTGATCGTTGTGCATTTGAAATACACTGGAGCAACTTATGTTAACCTCATCGCATCGAATTCCATGGTTGCTTCTTCTAGCGAAATTGGTGGGTTTGGAGGATGTTGGACGTGCGGAAAATTTAGCTGATTCGGATTAGTTTTTGAGGGGTTATTATCAGTTATAAACATATTAGTAGGAGCGGACCGGTTTTGCTGGTGATAATCATAAGTTGAATTGTGCCTGGGCGAGTGGTAACGCGTAGGGTGTGTATTCTGCCGATAAGTATTCGTCCTATTGGGATTAGATGAAAGCTGATTCATGGGTCTGTTATCTCGCCTAGCATTGTTATACTGCAATTTCCTACATTCCTCTATTTCATGGCCGAAATTTTTACAGTAACGACACTGTTTCTGTATGTGCGTCGCAGCGTCGACAGTTTTTAGCGACGATTAAACGACGCTTGGAGTCAATTAGGATTCCTCGAAGTATGGAGAACAGTGGACTGTAATTAATGAAAACTTGACGCGGGTGTAATTGTATTTTAGCAAACAGACTTTATTCTAACGTAGATGTATAGCGACTGCCTAGCGACTGACTAGCGAGGAATTCCTCTTCCCCAAACAGTCCGAGTAGGCGTACAATTTTTGAATCTTGAGGGTGAGGGAAAACAGTTTCTCATTGGTCTATTGGCTGGCTAAAAATTCGGGTGGAAATAGCAAACGGCAGTGACGTGGACAGAAGGTCCGGATTTTCCAAGTTGGCCGTAGCGAGTAATAAAGCCAAGCAATTCCTCGACGTGAGAAATGCAAAACAAAGACTCTACTGCTAAGGCTAAAGGTTCTGGTAACCAGATGCGACTAAGTAATAAACGAAGTTATTCGACGGTACGTACCGATTCCTTGGGTCTTTATTACTGCTACAGGTAAAGGACCTAACAGTTTCCTTTCGTGATTATAATTGCTTTGTCCCGGCCGGTTAAAACTAGAAAATCTAGGAGAATTGTCGTATCTTAAGCGTAAAGCTTTTTCTTCTGTTATAGCCGCGGTAAGAGCACTATTAATATTACTAAAATCGCGGTACCTTAGCATTTGAGATATTTGGGGATGCGTATGATGGATAAAGCGATTTAAGGTTAATTCGTTAACTGTGGCTATTCGTCCTTCTAACGTTCTATCATCTTTATTCGATGTGTGAAGGGCACCAAGAATGCGAGATGAAATGTCTTCTAATCGTTCGTAGAATTGTGAAACACTTTCATTGCGCTCTTGGTTAATAGAATGTAACTCTTCCATCAACTGATCAAACGATTTCCGGTCCTGATATAAATCTATAAGCAATTGGGACACTTCAGACCACGTAGTAAGATTGCAGTGTATGTCGACTTGGTCCCTAGCTCTTCCACATAATCTCTGTTTCACAAAAATCAACAAAATTGATTTTTGCGACGGACTAGCTAACTCAAAGGCTGAATCTACTTGTTTAATAAACGATCGCAGTCTATGCGGGCTACCGTCGAAAGATTCTGGTAGCAATTTTACCAAGAGTTCTATTGAAAGAATATTTTGTGAGCAGGCCGATGTGTTCGCTTCGTTCTGGAACATTTTGTGGGAGGGAAAAAGAGAAGGAAACAACAAGGTAAAAAAAAATTTGGGATCTTTGTCGAAGTGTAGGAATATTTTAGAGGTTAGTACTCACAGTGCAATCCGTATTGTTTCCTCGGTCGGGTTGTTTTCTGGTTGATCAACAATTGCCGTGGGTTCTTGAGGTTTCGGTGATTTCCTCGTAGTCTCCGTTCACCAATTAAAATTGGCACTTACACTCAGCGGTTGAAATAGTTCACGTGTACAGCTGAGTCCTCGTAAGCCGGAGTATCCCACTTCTGACACCAATTTTATGTTGAAGTCCGGGTTGGAGAAATTAATACGCGGGTGAAATATGAATATATGTATATTTGAGGCAAACAATGGCGGACATTAAAACGAGCCGCCTGATAGTCCGACAGTCAAGAATGTAATGCCCCTTCTTGCCTACTTTCTAAATCTTATATACTAAAACCGAAGAAAGGAAAAAGGGGCATGGTATGACGAACCTAGGTGAACTTTACCCTTGTTGACAAAATGAGCAAGGGCTTGTCATCTAGGCGACTAAGAGGCGATGAGCCAGAATATACATTGATAAGGAGGTTGGTCATCCAACAAAGGTTTCGAATGATCACTGGTCAGCGAGCCGCTGTCTGGAAAACAGTAGAAAAGCGACGATCGCATACTAACGCGTGAAGTGTAACACGGATGCACACGATCAGGCAGAATTTAATGTATTAGTTCCGACAGTTTTTCGAAAATATCTCGAAAACTAATGCCAAGCGACGGTTATATGTATAAGAAAAAATTGTTTAAAATGTTGATTTCTGTAACATATTCAAAAATCACTGAAATCGGAGGTACCGTCCGTAATCTAAATAATTACCCCTAACTATTCTACCTAGTAGCTAATATAATGAATTAGGTCTGGGTTAGAGTTTTTTATACCGGCCGCCGTCAGGCGGCCGGCTACTCGGATCGAGTTTTTAAGCACACCCGTTATACATATCCATTTCTGGCCTCCTCGATATCTCTACAGAAACAAGAGACGATCGGCGATTCACACGCTTACACACACGCTGCCACCGGCACGTAAGTATAGATAGAATTCATTGTAGCAGCAGCGATCTTTTTCAAGAAATATCTCGGAAACTAAGGCCGAAGGGCGGTTATATGTATAGGAAAAAGTTGTTCAAAATGTTGATTTCTATAACATATTTAAAAATCATTGAAATCGGTGTTACCGTCCGTAATCTAAATAATTACCAATTGTTTATATGTAAATTGCAGGATAAAATAAATGGGATCTCTATTTTGGCGTAAAGAAAATTTTGTTTATGTTATTAATTTAAAAGATATGATGGTGAAGTTTCGTTTCTTAAATGGAACTATATATTTTTTTTTGATCACGCAATAGTGCTTTCCAAGACGAATTCATTAAGCTGCAATTTATTCACCCGATTTTTATTAGTTTTCAAGATATAACGCTTAGAAAGGGTATAGCCGAATAAGGGGGTCAAATATGCCCCTAAACCGAATTGAACGAACGATGGGACATTCGGTAGCTTATCCAAAAAAAACCCCTGTGCCAATTTTTAACTTGAAATCTCGACCGTGGAGGTAGTAATGGGATGAAAACGAAAATCATGTTTTTGTACAATTTCTCTTGACCTATTGAGTAAAAAAATTTAGAGACATTTCGGGTACCGGGGTACATATTTTGGGAGATTTTCACATTTTTTGATTGAAGAACCAGGTAGTAAAAAATAAAAACCGCAAAAAATGCCGAAAAATGTCGATTACGTATTGAAGGAGGTCCGGAACTACTTTTATACTTTTACAGTAAACAGGTATTGCTATTACTATTATTCTCAATTTTTTCAGATTTTTCATTTTTGTGCGCCGCAGTGAAAAAAAATAAAAACCGATTTTTTCCACATTTTCTGCGTATTAGAGTAACTTACACGTTGAATTTGTATGCATTCTACAATATATGAGTGTTTTGTAGACTGTTTAATGTTTCTACACTAAGCAGAATTACATAACAATTGAAACAAATAAAATAAAGCCAACCATTGAGCGCATATATCCTAAAAAATCAGCGATATTTTCAACGGCATCGATGGCGGAGCGTTAGAGTGTTCATTCCGCTTCGTACCCTCGGAGGGGTAGGTCGTTTTTCGGCAGAGCTCTCCGATTAGGCCGCAAGCAGGAAAAAGAGAAAGTAAAAGTGAAAGTGCAAGCGGAGACAGAAAAGCGAGTTGCTTGTGAGCTAGCCAGAGTCAAGTGGTGTCGGAGTGTTAATATTAACTAGTTAGTAGTAATTAGCCACACGTGGTAAAGTGCAGAAAAATAAATAAAAATAAACAACCGCGAGTTCGATCCCCCAGCAGGGGCTCGGCCTCGCGTTGAATGCGTACCAAGTGCACTAAAATCTCACAGCGTGGGAAAAACAATCACAGACGACGAATCATCAACGTCCTGCACAGAAAAAGTAATATGCAGTGACAACCAAGCGAAGAAAAATATCCTAATCCTTAAAGCAATTGAAGAGGATGCTTTCAACCCGGAAAATTGGCAAAACAGCTGACCGGAACCAGAACGGTCAAAAGACTTAGCCCAACGCCGAATTTAGCGCGTAGAAATCCCTCATACTAAAAAATACCCGCATAGACGCAATGCAAAAAACCAAAAATCAGAAGAACGTGACGGAAAACACAATGGATTGTGACCGACCACCGGAAGCAGAAAAACCAAAGACATCGCACGAAGATCTACTAAAAATTATAAGCAGCCTAAATAGTACGATAGAGGATTTTAAAAAACAATTAGAAGAGGTACGAAAAACCAAACAGAAAAAACCAAGCCAACCCCCGTCCGCTGTGCCGACGAGCAACAGATTCGAAATCCTGCAAGCAGAGGACAAAGGATCCGACTCTCCGACCGTGGACAAGAAAGAGAGTACGACAGGAAGAAATACCGAAAATATATCAAACAATTACGACCGCGCTGGGAAGAAAAAGGAACCTGTAGCAGAAACGGCAGCGACCCAGGTCAGGCCAACAAAAAGGAGAGACTTCGGGACCCCTTCAACCCCGAGCGCAGCGGACAATGGCGGCATCAAACCAGCGAGGCAACCCCCGATCAACATCTTCGACCACTCACCAAAAGAGACAATAGAGATAATTAAAAAAGCAGGTATTAACAATAACTTCTACGTCAAAAAAATCAGTTCTAATAAACACCTCCTGTACATCGAAAATACAACAGACTTCAAGAAAGCCTGTTTAACTTTAAAAAAATAAGAACGTGCAATATTACACATATACCCCAAAAAACGAAAGGCTAATCACATTCTTACTTAAAAACTTAGACGGAGATTTTGAAGCTGAGGAAGTTCTCTCAGAACTAAAAAACAAAAAGATAGAGGGGCTGAACTTCCTCAGTGTCATTAAATTCCAAACTAAACGCTCCATTCAAGAAAATAGGAATCTACCAATATTCTTGGTCAAGCTTTCTCCTGAAAGCAAAATAGAAAAACTAAGCTCAATAAAAATTCTGTTATACTCGTCAATAAGATGGGAAAGACTAAATAAAAAAGATCAAGTACAATGCAGGAGATGTCAGCGGATAGGACACGCAACGATCAACTGCAACCTAAATTACCGTTGCGTCAAATGCGAGGAAAGCCACGAACCAGGAGAGTGTAAGCTGCTCCCACTTAACCATAACGATAGATCAGGGAACTTAGACAAACCATATTGCCTTCACTGCAAAAATTACGGTCACCCGGCATCGTATAGGGGATGCCCTAAGCTTGTAGAAATTAGAAACAAATTAGCAGAGAAACGGGAACAATTAATCACCTTAAAAGAGAAACGCCTTAGAAGCGTTAACAACACAGTAAACCCAAAAATATCCTATAGTGCGGGAAATAAGACCCCTAATCCGCCCCAGGTAAACGACGCAAGGACCGACCACCCGTTGACCCAGGTATCAAGCGAAAACTCAAACGCGTCATTACTAGAAGAAGTCAAGAAAGCAATAAACGAGACGCTAAATATTCACATTGAAAAGATTGCAGAGCAAGTTCGGGCAAATGCAAGAAAAATCAACGCAATTTTAGAAATTCTGGATATTGATATTTAACAAAATTCGATCAGCTTGAAAACAATAAAATCTCAGTCAAAACCCTAAAAGTAATAGCCATAAACGTCAATTCAATAATAACGAACGAAAGAAGAGCCACGCTTACTGAGTTCCTTAACCTCAACAATCCAGACATTATGCTTCTATGCGAAACAAAGCTAAATCCATTCCATAAACTTTCGTTCAAAAACTATACTTTAATAAGAAACGACAGACCAGGTGCTAGACAGGGTGGGGGAACTGCCGTCCTTATCAGAGAAGACATTAATTTCAAAGTCAGACACGTAGATACACAACAAACAACCCCATGCCTGGAATACACTATAATCGAAACAAACCTACCAGACAATAAAAAATTCTTTTTTATAGCAGCGTATGCACCGGGCAATCATAAGAAAGAATTCATTCAAAACCTCAGAAACTTGTTCGAAAAATTAAAACTAGATCACCTAAACAATTATTATATTCTAGCAGGGGACTTGGACACCAAACACACAGCTTGGAACAACCAAGTAAATAACAAAAGAGGCACTACCCTGCATCTATGGTACCAGCAAAACCAAATCCCACACAAAGTCACAATACGCAGAACAGCAACTCCATCGTTCCCGAAAAGCAGCGCCTACATTGACTTATGTTTAGCCGACAACCGACTCACATTTCACAACCTGTCTTTCGGAAATATTAGCTGCATTGATTATGATAGCGACCATAAGGCAATGCAAATGCAGATCTCGATCGACCCCGCACCGCTACTGACGTTCGACAGGAACATCCCCATAAAGACGAGGAACCTTAACAGAGCAGACTGGACGAAATATAAAAACTTCCTATGCACAGAAAACACCGACATATTAATTCCTAACGACAGAGACCTCTCAATACAAGAAATAGACACACACTTAGAAACACTAAACAACAACATTCTCAAAGCAATAGATCACGCGGTCCCTTCAAGCGACAAAAAACAAAACTCCACTGACAAATACATTACGCCCCGTATCAAGAAACTGAGGAAAATAAAAAGCCACATACTAACTCAATTAAACAACCTCTCCAGACAAAACAATCAAACAGACTTAATTAAACAACTAACTATAATACACAAAAGACTGCTTAAGGACATCAGATATAATATAAAGACTGCATTCCAAAAGTCAGTTAGCAATCACTGGAGACAAAAAATAACAAGCATTTCGATCCATAACTCAAAAGACACTTTCCCTAAAATAAATAATATCTTCAGACAAAGAAAATGCAATAGTATAGAGTCATTAAAAACTCCTAATAGCGCAAATAACATAATCCATGAAGCTAACATAGACATCAACTCACTAAAAAAGGACAACAACGACAACTTCATCATCAGTAATCCCACAGACAAACTAGACATTAGGTATCCATTTCCAAACAGTACACACGCAAAATGACCACCTCGGCAAACCACAACTCACCAACATTATTAACCAAAAAATAGACGATCTAAAAAACGAAATAAATACCGATAAGCGTTGTGACGCTTTGATCTGCAATTTCTCAACGACAAACCCAGCACACAACCCGAACGAAACCTCTATACCGCCAAGATATTTCACAAATTTTAACAAACTTACTACCATATTCCAAAAACTAAACAACAAAAACTCGGCCAGTTTCGATAAAATTCCCAACATCACTTTGAAAAAACTACCCCCCCGCTATATTTATCTTTATACAATATTATTTAACAATTGCCTAAACAGGATGTACTTCCCAACAAGCTGGAAAACGGCTAAACTGATCACAATAAAAAAAAAAGATAAAGATGGGAGCAACCCAGCTAGTTACCGACCTATCAGTCTGCTACCTAACATAAGCAAAGTGTTTGAAGGTTTAATCAATAAAGCCATACTAACCCATTGCGAAGTAAACAACATAATTCCCGACTACCAGTTTGGATTCAGATACAGACACTCCACAATTCACGCGGTGACAAAATTCATATCTGACATTTGCTGGGCCAGGAATGCAGGTGACTGTGTTGGTGCTTGTTTCGTTGATCTGGAAAAAGCTTTTGACACGGTATGGCTTGACGGTCTATTCTTCAAATTAATTAAAAAAGGCTTCCCGAAACACCTGATCAAAATGATCTGGAATATGCTCCATGACAAACGCTTCTACACAGTGGATCAGGATAGCAGATCTTCCAGGGCATTTGAAATTAAAAACGGGTTACAGCAAGGAACGGTAAACTCCCCCATCCTGTTCAATATTTACACTAGTGACCTCCTCCAAATGTACGGGCTGAACACCAAGCCAAATAAATTCGCATTAGCTTTCGCAGACGATCTTCTAGTATACATAAGAGGCAATAAACCCTCCGAAATAAGAATTGAACTGCAAGAACTATTTAATAAAATTCAGAATTACTTCAAGGTCTGGAAACTAAAAATTAATGCACAAAAATGTGAATCGATTCTGTTCAGACCATACATTTCGAAAATCTCAGAGGCAAACACAGATGTTCGTCAAAAATCCAAACTCTTTTCATTACACGTTGCAGACAACATTAATTTCAAGATACCCCCCAAACAAACAGTTCGATACTTAGGAATTTATCTTGATTTCAATTTAAATTACACCAATCACGTCAACATCCAGTTAGACAAAGCTAGAAAAGCCTTTCTAGCACACAAGAGACTGTTTTACTCTAAAGACCTTCATAGTACAGTAAAAATTCTTTGCTACAAAACACTAGTTAGACCTATCATAACTTATGGCTGCCAAACATGGTTTAACATTAATGCAGGAACCATGGAAAAAATTAGAGTTTTTGAGCGAAAGTGCATCAGGGCATGTCTTGGTAAATACAGAACGGCTCAATCAAATTTTACCAGAATGATCAGCAATTATAAACTGTATGAGGAAGCTAAAATAGTTCGCATAGATTTGTTCATCCTAAAATTAAACAGAAATCACTGGGCTAATATTGACAGAAGATCACCAAACTCATTAATAGCACACTCCCTTTACCCAAACCCACTTTATTTCGAACAAACAAGATATACAGGCTATACCCCTCCTGAGTCATTCACCTACATGGATAGAGAGGGTTTGATACAGAACCAGAATAATATCCCATTAATTTACCATATTAATAGGAAAGCGTACAACAAAAAACTAGTCTACGATAGAAATATAGCCCCTGACGACGTAAACCTAAGATTCATGTAGTACAGGTTATCTAGTACTGATAGAAATGATAAACATAGAAATACCGGTAGAAAGTACTGGTGGTTACAATAAGTAGTGCAAAATGAGACCAAAGTTATATGTCCACCGTACCAACAAGTACAAATGTTAGTAGGGTAAATACATATATAACAATAGTAGTCATTTGTTCACTTTACTATCGTTTAATGATATTATTTGTTACACTTTTGTTATTATACAAAACCTTCTATCTTCCCTCCTTTTTAGACACGATTGTATAGTTTTTTCTACTGGCCTTTTCTATACAAATTTTACGTAATAGATTAAGTTCGTTTTACTTCACCATATTCCTTTTATTCCGCAATAAGTGCAATTATGTAAGTAAACCAAAGAGTAGACTACGCGTACTCAAATAGAGTCTTTAGTCTGTAATATCTAGCCATAAGTTCCTATTTGTACGTTTAAGGATTGTTGTTGTATTGTTGAGTGTGTTGTATATAGCACAGAGGCTTTAATAAACGTATGTTAAAAAAAAAAAAAAAAACGTTAGAGTGTTCAACTGTGGAACTGCTGGAAGTTTTTTTACCATAGGTTCGAGTCTATCCTCTGGACTTAGTATTTTTTTTCAAATTCTAACTATATAACAATGCTTTATATTTATTTATAAATGTTTTAAAAGTATTTTACAAATATTTTAAGCTGAAATATGTATAAATATAATTTTGGAGCGTTTTTTGCGTCTTTATTTTTTTTTGTCAACCACGATTGTTGTTTAACATCTCTTACACTGAAATTAATGTGAAATGTTAGTTTTCAAATCTCTTACCTTTGACTATTGTGAATAGATCGGAGCTGAAGATTGTATATAGGCTTACTATTACTTCTTCTCCCCCTTGGATCAAGCAGATCTTTCCTTCTTTTTGTCTTCCTTTGATAAATATGAATGTTTGCTACGGCTTCAGTATCTAACGTAGCCATGTAAGGATTTTTATCCTTTCCTTACTGCTGGTTTTAAAGATAATGGAAACACTTGTAGGTCCACCCTCTACGGACCATGCCAAGTAATTATGTATAAATCCCATGGCATACAGTAGCCTGAACTGAGTAATTAAAAAATACATTGTGGAACCCGAACGCAACAATCACCCATTGACCTCACCGGTCTGGGTTATAGATTTGAAAACTAACATTTCACATT
The DNA here is from genome assembly GCF_013123115.1 of Colletes gigas. NCBI lineage: Eukaryota > Metazoa > Arthropoda > Insecta > Hymenoptera > Colletidae > Colletes > Colletes gigas. Next base: position 6,918,614 of record NW_025106643.1, on the reverse strand, counting down.
AATTTCAGTGCAAGAGATGTTAAACAATAATCGTGGTTGACAAACAAAAATAAAGACGCAAAAAACGCTCCAAAATTATATTTATACATATTTCAGCTTAAAATATTTGTAAAATACTTTTAAAACATTTATAAATAAATATAAAGCATTGTTATATAGTTAGAATTTGAAAAAAAATACTAAGTCCAGAGGATAGACTCGAACCTATGGTAAAAAAACTTCCAGCGGTTCCACAGTTAAACACTCTAACGCGCCGCCATCGATGCCGTTGAAAATATCGCTGATTTTTTAGGATATATGCGCCCAATGGTTGGCTGTATTTTATTTGTTTCAATTGTTATGTAATTCTGCTTAGTGTAGAAACATTAAACAGTCTACAAAACACTCATATATTGTAGAATGCATACAAATTCAACGTGTAAGTTACTCTAATACGCAGAAAATGTGGAAAAAATCGGTTTTTATTTTTTTTCACTGCGGCGCACAAAAATGAAAAATCTGAAAAAATTGAAAATAATAGCAATAGCAATACCTGTTTACTGTAAAAGTATAAAAGTAGTTCCGGACCTCCTTCAATACGTAATCGACATTTTTCGGCATTTTTTGCGGTTTTTATTTTTTACTACCTGGTTCTTCAATCAAAAAATGTGAAAATCTCCCAAAATATGTACCCCGGTACCCAAAATGTCTCTGAATTTTTTTACTCAATAGGTCAAGAGAAATTGTACAAAAACATGATTTTCGTTTTCATCCCATTACTACCTCCACGGTCGAGATTTCAAGTTAAAAATTGGCACAGAGGTTTCTTTTGGATAAGCTATCGAATGGCCCATCGTTCGTTCAATTCGGTTTGGGGGCACATTTGAACCCTTCATTCGGCTATACCCTTTACTGATTTTCAGCGGAGGCGTCTCGGCTTGAGTGGTAAGTCATAAAAGCGGTCCTATTATTGCGCTGTTTGACTCTGCCTGTTGAAACCGATAGCAAGGGTCTAGCTCGGAACGGCAGGCCCGGAAAGTAAGAAACATGGAAAGTATTGTCTATCACGGTCCAAGTTTTTTGCCGCATTGAGGATGGTGTCGTTAATAATTTGGATGGTTAATAATTTTCCATGTTTCTTACTCTTTGTAGACCCTTGCTATTGGTTTCAACAAGCAGAGTTAAACAGTTAAACAATTAATGAATTCGTCTTGAAAAGCACTATCGCATGATTCAAAAAAAAAAAAAATATATAGTTCCATTTAAAAAACGAAACTTCACCATCATATCTTTTAAATTAATAACATAAACAAAATTTTCGTTTGCGCCAAAATAGAGATCCTATTTTATCCTGCAATTTACATGTAAACAATTTAAAAAAAAAAACGAAATATTGCGATTGTCACACTTTAGCGTGGACACCCTGTATACCTTACGTACACTATAATTATCACTTGTCTATTCTAATTTAGAGTATGCCTCATTAATCTGGTCTCTTTATCAATGCTACCTTTCCAAACAAATTGAAAACGTTCAACAACGTTTTCTGTCAACATGTCATCATTAGCTGTCAAACGTATGGAATATCCCATGTCATAATTGGATCACAACACCGCTTCAAATCGAGCTATATCTGTTACCCCTCGAAAGGAGACGAATAATGCATATTTTATTTGCATATAAAAATCCACATAGCAGGGTCATTCCATGCGAAGTAGGACACCTTTCAGATTTTATTCTACTTTGAATATGTTGTAGTCTTTAGTGATATATAAACGTATCTCGAAGGATTTTTAAAAATTTTAAAAATTGTTGGTTTTACATCTGTTTGAAATATAGAGCTCACTTTTTTTCAATAAATAATAGCTGCTAAAGTAAGGAAGTTATAAAAATGAAATTTTAGGTACTTGTAGCAGACCCATGGGAGTATCAAATAAAAATTATTTCAATTAAAAAAAAAATTTTTTAAACTATTTATTTTGCAATTGTTTACAACAAATGTCATTTTTTTATAGCGGGGAAATATTTAAAAATCTGAAAAAAATGGGCATATAGTCCTGTTTGTCCCCTTCACGGACCAAGTTTTAAAAATACGGACACTTTAAAATTGGCCTTATAAAAATTAATTGAATGGAACGCTGCGTCGCGTCGTGGCATGCTGGCTCGTCCGGCCAAGCCGCGCAGTGTCTGCAACCGCCAAGCGGCTATACCTGCTATTGTTATACATAGGGTGTTGGACTGCAGGAAAATGTAACAGTTATTGGACACTCACTCTTTGTCAATGACACTTAGCATTATACACATTTAAGTTGTCAATATTCAATGGGATAGGATGTTCAATGTTCTAGTGGGATAGGATATGATGGGATGTGATGGGATTAGGTTCTGGTTAAGAAATAATGGTTGGATTGTACCAATGATCATCTACCGGATTAAATTGTTTGTTATAAAATTACTTACCTCATAACAGCTACAACTGTTGATTTTTCACTGTCTGAATAAATTCGGGCAGTTAAATGTGTTACTTCTTTGGTTGGTGTAAATAAGTGAAAATTGCGTGTTCCACAGATTGTTGTAGCGAGTCCACGCCTTTCCAGCAAGAATTCCGAATGTTTCTTATATTCTTCTGTTGAGCTAAATTGCAAATGTATATTTTTAATATTGGCAGTTGCCCAATCAAATAATTTTTGTGGTGTCGTTATCTGGTCTTCCAACGGTCTTTGTAAACTAGCTCGAGCAGCAAGGCGTTTTAAAGAACCACCAATACCATCGCGTGCATTTTTGCCATGCGATGTTGCAAAGTAATGCCATTCGGCGTTGATTCCAAAGTCTTCAAAATGGAAATTGAGAATTAATAAATTATATTTATTTTTGTACTGTGATGATGCTCCGTCAGAAAAATATTTGATTTCCTTGATAGTTGTGCCATGTGTTTCCTTCAAAAATTCCACTAATTTCTTCTGGTATAAATGGACTGCAGTGCTGTCATGTTGGAGACAATCCGAGATAATTACAAAGTTTTCATGGTTTAAACAAATATCCATCTGATAATATTCAATGAATATGTGTATTGTCGCCTGTTTGTTGGACCAATGATAATTTTGGATTTCGTCTTGGATAACGAAGGAATAATTTTCCGCAAAATCGCCGACGACAACAAATTCATCAGGTCCTACATTTTCTTTAGAATATTTAAAAAAGCTGCTTTGACTTCTTGCAATAAAATCGTGAACTTGCAACTTTGGTAATCGGATTTCTAATTCATCTACAAACTGTGATTCTGTTAAAAATGTACATTTTGAATTCAACCCAAAAGAAGAATATAAGGAGCATTCGGAATTCTTGCTGGAAAGACGTGAACTGGTTACAACAATCTGTCGAACACGTAATTTTCATTCATTTTGTTGGGATACTTGGGGATGTGGTCGATAAATAATACTACACGTCCTTATTACACTAATATATATTATAAACAATAAACCAACTTTAACACTAAGAATACTACGTTTAACTCCCCACGTGTTCCTTCCCGCATGGCATTCTCCGACACACACTTTTTCCAGATGGCGCACGGATCGAGAGTATACATTTACACGCACTCTAACACGCCTTCTTAAATTTATAATCTCGATCTATTAAAGTAATCTCAGCGCTGTCCTACTTCTCACAAATTTTGTTTTATCTAAGCTTTTTGTCAACATATCTGCCAAATTCAATTTTGTATCGATTTTTATAATATCAATTATACCTTTTTCATAATTCTCATTTATGTAATGATACTGCACTTCAATATGCTTGGATGTTTTCGTAAAATTTCCAAACTTTGCTATCGCTATTGCACCTGAATTATCTTCGTACATTTTTACTGCCTTATCGAATTTTACATTAAAGGATTCATTTAACAAATTTCTTATAAATAATATCTCTGTCACTGCTTCTGACATAGCAGTATATTCCGCAAAGGTTGAACATTTAGTTACTGTATTCTGTTTATGTGTTCTCCAATAGACTAAATTCCCATACACTCTAATTATAAACCCTGTCGTAGATTTTCGGTCTACGTTATCACCTGCGTAATCTGAGTCTACCATACAATCTAACATCTCATTCGTTAAGTTGTCATAATAAGTTAATTTTAAATCTTTGGTCTTGTACAAATACTTCAGAATTCTCATTGCATATTTGTAATGTGTTGCACTATAACAAGTCTGGTACCTACTTAGATAATTTACACTATGAGCTATATCTGGTCGCGTGCCTGTACTGATGTACAATAATTCACCTATCAAATTTCTGTATCTTATGTTTTCATCTACTTCACTAGCTTGCGTTAATTTCAAGTTTGTTTCCATCGGAGTATCATATACCTTGGCATTTTCTAAATTGTATTTTGCAACTAATGATTCAATGTATTTTGATTGGCTTAATGTCATCTTACGTCTATCATCACTATAATCTATATCTATACCTATATAACTTCCTATTTTTCCTAAGTCTTTCATTGAAAATCTTTCCATCAGGCTTGCTTTTGTTTCCTTTATGTTGTTTTTATTGTTGCAACCTATTAACAAATCATCTACGAAAACTAATATATATATTGGATCCTTGTTTATATTATTTATATATAGGCAATAATCATAATTACTTCTTACAAAGTTCATCTTCTCTACAAACTTATGAAAACAATCATACCATGCTCTGGGACTTTCTCTTAACCCATAAAGTGCCTTTTGTAATTTGCAAACTTTATTTTCACCAGTTTCATAGCCTTTAGGCTCACATATATATACTTCAGACTTTACTTGACCATTTAAAAACGCCGTCTTAACATCCATTTGCTCTATAAATAAATTATTTTTGCAACAATATGATAAGAAAATTTTCAAAGTTTGCATTTTTCCCACTGGTGAATATACGTTGTCAATATATTCTTTCTGTTGATACCCTTTCACAACTAATCTCGCTTTATATGTATTGTCACTTTTCTTTGTATAAATCCATCTAACACCAAGAATCCTTTTATCCTTTGGTCTTTCAACAGTTTTCCACGTGTCGTTCTTTCCTAAGCTAGCTATTTCTGCGTCCATCGCCTTTTGCCATCTCTTTGATTCATTACTATCTATCGCCTCTTCGAATGTGTTTGGTACATTTGCATTCATGTAGTTTATATATATAAAATGGGTTACTGGATTCCCATATCTATCAATAGTACCTTTATCCCTAGTTGATCGTCTTCTTACTGTTAACTGTTCATCCTGCTCACTTTCATTTTCATTCTCATCCGTAAGATTTATATTTACTTCGTCGATTTCATTTTCTTCAACCTCACTTTTATATCCACCTTCATCACGATTTTCAGTTTCTGATTCCGTTTCATCATGTTCTTTAACCCGTCTATCCTCTTGGTTTTCTAAGCAGATTAATTTAGTATCTTCTTCAACTACTGTTACATGTCTGGCATTTATTACTTTGTTATTTATCAAGACTCTATAACCATTATTAGTATAGCCTACTAATACACCTAATTCGGCTTTGTTGTCCCACTTGCTTTTTCTTAATGCTTCTGGACTTCTAACGAATACTCGACTGCCATAAATCTTTAAATGTTTGACGTTCGGCTTTTTCCCAAAGAATATTTCATAGGGAGTTTTATTCTCCACTGTATTTGCAATAGTACGATTTTTTAAATATACTACTGTCTTCATTACTTCAGGCCAATATTTCCTATGTGTTCTAGCTTCTCTCATTAAACATCTACCAATGTCCATAGCAGACCTGTGTATCTCTCAGCTACACCATTCAGCTCATGTACATAAGGTGGGCATGGCACTAGTTGTATTCCTTTATATTTAATAAAATTGAAAATTTCTTTGTTCATATACTCTCTACCATTATCACATTGTAACTTCTTTACCTTCTTATTAAATTGATTTTCTACCAAGTTTACATAGTCAATGAAACAGCCTGCAGTTTCTGCTTTACTTTCAATACTATAAATCCTAGCACATTTACTATAGTCATCTATGAATGTCAAAAAATATTTCTCACCACCGTACCCGATTGTGTTATGCGGGCCATTTAAATCTGTGTGTATCAACTCTAAAATTTCCGTTGTTTTTGTTCTCGCATTTTGAAACGGTTCATTTGTCATCTTACTTTGAATGCAATTTGCACATTTCATTTCTGTGTTTTCAATTTTATCTGGCAAACCTACCAACAATTTATCTCTTACCAATTTACTTAAATAGTGAAAATTTACGTGACCTAATGCTCTATGCCATTTTTCTTTTTCGGTTAATTTTGTTACATTCGTATAAATTTTATTTTCGTTTGTTGTGATAAAACTTTTCATCCGATATATATTATCCGTTTTATACGCTACGGCTAGTAGTTCTCTATTTTGATCAAAAATTTTCGCATGGTTATCTTTTGCTAATATTGTACAATTGTTCTTAGTGATTCTTGAGAAACTTAATATGTTCTGTTTAATACCTTTTACATAATAGACATTTTTGATAACAATTTCTTTTTCATTATTATACACTTTAAAATACGTCTTAACATTTCCAAGTTTTGTAGCTTTCAAAATTTTCCCATCGGGTAATTCTACTTCTACAGGATTTGTCAACATTACAAACTCATCAAACACATTACAGTCTTTCACAATGTGATCAGAACAACCACTATCTAACAACCAATTAATCTCACCTGACTTCTCACTATTGTCATTGCACTTTTTTACTTCTTGGTTGAATAATTGAGTCGCACAAACCGGTGCTCCACTTGAATCGTTGTTCCTCTGCTTTCTTAGATAGTCACCTCTTCCTTGACTCATCTGGAATCCTCTTCCTCGACCACGACCTCTGTATGGTCCTCCTTGGTTGTAGCCTCGTTGAAATCCTCTTTGACTTCTTTCTTGTTCCTGTCGACTTTTTCTATCATTCTTGTTTGGCTCTTTGTGCCAACAATCTCTTTGCAAATGTCCAGGTTTTCCGCATTTGAAGCATTGTCCCCTTGTTCTTGTTGTGAAGGTACTTACATTAGTTCTTCTGTCATTTTGATTCCTATTCATGTTCTTTTCCTTGATTTTCGACCTCACATAATCAACTGTTCGTTGGCTTTCAGGTATCACATCAATGAAGTCACCAATATAACTATAGTTTGATGGCAAAGCTTTCAACAGATACCTCAGCTTTTCTGCTTCGTCTATCATTCCTCCTGCTGATTTGAATTCGTTCACTGCCTTTTCAAATTCTATGAAAAACTCTTCCACCGTTTCATAATTCTTCAACTTAACTTCCTCCATTTTACCTCTACATAATATTTGTAATGCTGTAGATTGAGTTGCATACATTTTATTGAATTTGTTCATCATTTCCAGGGTTGTTTCACAGTCGCCCACATACTCTAATTGTTTATCTGATATTGTGCTTATTAAAATTGTTCTGGCTTTCAACTCCTTTCTTTGCCATTGTGTTTCATCTTCTTTATCTGTTTTTAATCTGACTGCAGGATCTTTGCATTCTTTATATTCTAGCAACGTCATTAATCTGATTTTCCAACTTGAGAAATTTGCTCCGTCAAAAATAGGCATTGCAATATCTTCAATTTTTGCGTGTGTAGCCATCTCGATTTCGTTCAATCTCCTTTTCGATTACACTTTTCAAAATTATACCTTTTCTGAGTTCTTTCCAAAAACAACTTTTTATTCTTGTCTTTAATCCTTTCTTTTCCCCTCAAAACAACCTCTTTAATTTATAATTCGTGTCCATTCTCTAAATATTCCTCTTCACCCATATAAACGTGTGCTTAACCTATAACTGCCACGTGCTTCGCTTGCCAACTTTAACATCTCGTCTTTCACCAAATTTCCGGTTAACCACGTTTAACTATTCATCCAGGTTTTTCTGATGCACATTCGGTTTTATTTTCAACTTTTTTCTTTCAAACACGTGTTTCCTTGTAATCATAACCTCTTTCTCCTATCAACGTTTTCCCCATGAACCACTCTCCGCTACCATGTTGGGATACTTGGGGATGTGGTCGATAAATAATACTACACGTCCTTATTACACTAATATATATTATAAACAATAAACCAACTTTAACACTAAGAATACTACGTTTAACTCTCCACGTGTTCCTTCCCGCATGGCATTCTCCGACACACACTTTTTCCAGATGGCGCACGGATCGAGAGTATACATTTACACGCACTCTAACACATTTACTCCAACCAAAGAAGTAACACATTTAACTGCCCGAATTTATTCAGACAGTGAAAAATCAACAGTTGTAGCTGTTATGAGGTAAGTAATTTTATAACAAACAATTTAATCCGGTAGATGATCATTGGTACAATCCAACCATTATTTCTTAACCAGAACCTAATCCCATCACATCCCATCATATCCTATCCCACTAGAACATTGAACATCCTATCCCATTGAATATTGACAACTTAAATGTGTATAATGCTAAGTGTCATTGACAAAGAGTGAGTGTCCAATAACTGTTACATTTTCCTGCAGTCCAACACCCTATGTATAACAATAGCAGGTATAGCCGCTTGGCGGTTGCAGACACTGCGCGGCTTGGCCGGACGAGCCAGCATGCCACGACGCGACGCAGCGTTCCATTCAATTAATTTTTATAAGGCCAATTTTAAAGTGTCCGTATTTTTAAAACTTGGTCCGTGAAGGGGACAAACAGGACTATATGCCCATTTTTTTCAGATTTTTAAATATTTCCCCGCTATAAAAAAATGACATTTGTTGTAAACAATTGCAAAATAAATAGTTTAAAAAATTTTTTTTTTAATTGAAATAATTTTTATTTGATACTCCCATGGGTCTGCTACAAGTACCTAAAATTTCATTTTTATAACTTCCTTACTTTAGCAGCTATTATTTATTGAAAAAAAGTGAGCTCTATATTTCAAACAGATGTAAAACCAACAATTTTTAAAATTTTTAAAAATCCTTCGAGATACGTTTATATATCACTAAAGACTACAACATATTCAAAGTAGAACAAAATCCGACATGGTACTCCGAAAGGTGTCCGACTTCGCATGGAATGACCCAGCAGTATTATATGCCCTTAAATTTTGGCTTCGTTTCATATTAACTACTCACGAGTGTCTACTAGAAATAACATCCTTCTTCAATGGGAATTTCACCGTATATGGCCAATATAACTGATGAAATAAGAGTAAATTTAGCTTGTGTGTGTATCGTCATCGTGTGAGATGCCGCGCGAACGACGCGCGGCATAATCGATAAAACAATGGACGGTTGAAATCGACGATGGGTTTTTGTTTCGGGAGCACGCCGTACGGGGAGTTCTATTCTGTAAGCCAGTGGGCTATGTTCGGTGGTTTTATAAAGGAAAGAAATGTCCTATGTTAAATAAATAAAACACCAATCGGGAGACGACATTGCATCATTATTTCAACAATAACTGTACAAATGGTATAATTATGAGCGTTAACATACATTGTGGAACATTGGATATCTTTTCATCATATAATGGTTTTAAGCGTCAATTGATTTGTGTCTTATCTAATGATTAAAAATAAATTATCTGTACTCTAAAGTTTTCTCTCCCGTTTACTGGATAAATTTACTAAAATTATTATTAAATTACAAATATATGTAGGATGTGGTAGAGAGGGGTGACGAAAAGACGGTTATCTAATCACTTAAATGAGAAACAATATTTAATGAGAATACAATAGGTGATCCGATGGCCTTTACACGTGCTTTTTCTTTGACTCCACCTTAGCGACTGACTCGTCGTGGACGAACAGGACGACCGTCCACTGTCCTCACGCACACACACGGCATACGCGCTCCCGCACGCACCTAATTTGTAACATTCCCTCACTCGACCTTTCCTGCATTATCCTTCGGTCTCTGAAGGCATGTCGTCAATTTCTCTATTACAATCAAACGGTTTCATATAATCTGCGGCGGTACTAGTCATCATAGGTCCTTCAGCATCATTCGTTCGTGCTACCTCATATCGATCATTTCGTTTAACTTTCGTTACTTTGTATGGTCCTAAATATTTCTGTTTAATCTTAAGTTTAGTTCCGAATCGCGTTCTTTTAATAAATACTAAATCGCCTTCTTTGTACTGTTTCGCCGGCTTACAGTTTTTATCATATTGTCGCCTAATTTCCTCCTGTACCTTTAACAAATTTTCTTTCGCCAAAACTCTTAAATCATCGTGGCTTTCATTGTACATTTGTATCACTTCCTGCTCAATAACAGTGATAATTTCGTGATCGTCTCTGGTTTTTATTTTTCTCTCCAAAAAGGACTTCAAACGATGTCATGCCTATTGTTCGCTGGTATGTGCTATTTATACATTTTTGGACTCTACCTACATATTTATACCATTGTTCCGGATTATTTAATGACAATTTTGCTAATACAGGTATTATTGTGCGTATCGTGCGCTCTGCCTGTCCGTTCCCGCGAGGAACTCCTGTCGTAATTTCTATTTTTTCTATATCTTCTTCTTCGCAATATTTCTGAAATTCTAGAGACGTGAATGCAGTTCCCTTGTCTGATATGATGCGATCCCGGATTGCCGAAAAAATTCTTTGCTGACTATTTAACTTACCAATTGTTTCCTTGCTGCTACCTGTTTTCGTAGGATATAACCATGCAAATTTGGAAAAACCATCTATTACTACCAAAATGTATCTATATGATTTACTTGTCGCCGCCATAGGGCCTACATGATCTATATGATACGTACTTAAAGGCCTATCCTCTTCTGGTATCGGAGTTAACTTACCTTCCTTTTTTCCTAATTTTTTCTCGGATAATATACACGGAATGCAACAACTAACAAATTTTTTCAATTTTTCTTCTAATGTAGGGATATAATATTCTGACTCATGTTACGTATGCCGAACGTTTCGTTCCCCAATTTTTCTGTACCACTTGCGTGCATTAGGAAAACGCCCTGCTACTTATCTACCCTTTGGAATGTAAAGTCAGTTCCCACGAAATGCAGCTGCTCGGTGACTAACGAAGTTCGGAGATTACCAAATATGGTAATGTCTAACGTGCATCCGAATCCTCCCCCACAGATTTTTGGGTATATAAACCCCTTCGTTTCCTTACTCGGGGGATCAGAATCGTTACAGTTACGTTTAGAGTTAACATTACGTCTTGTTACGCTGTCCACGGTTCTGACAGTCAGTTGCATCTCGTGAGATCGGGCTACAGTACCCTTTCGTATCAATTTTAAACCATATAGAATTCGTGAACCGGCATAAAATCTATTACGGCCTTTATTGTCAACCGACTTACCCCCGCATCGCCAGTGCGTCAACACCGCGCAAGATCATTTTAGGTAATTATAATCATTCTTTGAACGCGACATAACTGACACAAGACACTTGTATCTTACTTGTTTGTTTAAAAATATATCTAGTTTTATTATTAAATCAGAGTTACCTAACTTCTTTAACCCATCATTATATAAAGCGATTATTATTAGTTAAACGTTCCCACAATAATATAACCTTACCGCTCGGGTTATATTATATTTAATAATTGAAAGTTACGAGGCCAATTAACATATCCTGAATCCAAATACAAATTCTTACAACCCAGTGGCTCCTCGATTACGCATCGAGTTCGTCCACGCAATCTAATACCATCCTAGAGGCTCCCTGATTACGCATCAGGTTCGTCCTCGTTATCAACTATCCTAGCGGCTCCCCGATCTTGCATCGGGTTCGTCCGTGCACCTCACTAACAAATTGATACCATATTCCATACTCTCTCTTGCACTCGCAGGCCAAGCGCGCTACACGGCCCTGGCTCGTAACACTTAATAGCCTCTTTCATTTCTCTTATGCCAAAGTGGCCATTTTCGTGCGTTTTTCTTATTATTTCCGTTTGCAAACAAGAAGGTATCACAATTACATTTTTACTGTTCCTTCGCCTCATCAAAATATCGTTTTCTACTAAATAATCTTTGTACGTTTCGCTTTCTAAAATACATCTAATTATCTGTAGTCTTTCTTCTTTGGTTTGTTTCTTTTTTATCATCGTGAGCAATTTATTTTCTATCACTAACACCGGAAATCTACTGAGCGCATCTACGTGCTTAAATCTCGTTCCTTTTCGATGTTCTATTCTATACTCAAATTCTTCAAGGGTCAATGCCTAACGCGCAATTTTAGGTGACAAATCTCTTTTTGACAGTGTTTTCTTAAATGCTTCGCAATCAGTGACTAATTTAAACGGCACGCCCAAGAGATATACGCGAAATTTTCGTACTGCATTTATCGCCGCTAACACTTAACTAATAACACTTAACTAATTCATAAGAATGACATTTTCGTTCTGCTTCGGAAGTTTTCTTGCTGTAATAATACACAGGATGAAATGCGTTTTCGTTTGTTATTTTCTATAGTAAAACTGCGCCGAACCCTTCCTGACTGGCGTCAATATGGACCTCTGTTTCTGCGTTTTGATCATAAATTTGTAGTACTGGTTTTGTAGCTAATATAGATTTTAACGCTAAAAAAGCTTGCTCTTATTCTTTTCTCCATATAAATTCTACATCTTGTTTAATTAAATCGGACAATGGTTTTGCGATTTTGGCATAATTTTTTACGAATTTGCGAAAATATCCCGTTAATCCTAAGAAACTTTGCATTGTAGGAAAATATGTTTAAACTGATGAACGGGACACGGCGATGTAGGAGAATATAATAGAACTGATTTCACAAATAAAATGTAACTTCTGCGGTCTGTACACGTTCCTTTATTGTTCGAAGTAGAGACCTTGGTCCTCCTCCGGAAGGAGGGTCGGCCCGCGGAGTCTCCCTCCGCATACCGGCCCATTTGTCTCCTCGACGAGGTGGGCAAGCTCTTCGAGCGTGTGATTGCTGCCCGCTTCGTCGAGCACCTGTCGCGGGGTGCCCCCGCCTGGCCGATGCCAGTACGGTTTCCGGGAGGGTCGATCGACCATCGACGCGATAGGTCGTGTCAGGGCCCTCTCGGAGTCGGTCGTCTCCCGGGGAGGGGTGGCTTTGGCAATATCCTTGGATATTGCCAACGCCTTTAACACCCTGCCCTGGGAGGAGATAAGGATGGGGCTCGAATACCATCGGGTCCCCCCTTGTCTCGGGGCGGTCATCGGGGATTATCTCCGCGGCAGGTGGATCGAGTATCCGGGCCGGGATGGACATATGCGGAGGGAGGTGTACTGCGGGGTTCCGCAGGGGTCGGTCCTCGGGCCACTCCTGTGGAACATCGCGTACGACGCGGTGTTGCGGGCCGACCTCCCCGACGGCGTCAGCGCCGTGTGTTATGCAGATGACACACTGGTGCTGGCCGTCGGGGCGCACTGGGGGAGGGCCAAGCGTCTCGCGGAGGAGGGGGCGCAACGCGTCGTCGACCGGATCAGAGGGATGGGGATGACGGTGGCGGTCCATAAGACCGAGGTGATAGCGTTCCATTCACCTCGGCAGGATCCGCCACCCCCTCTGATCCGCGTGGGTGAGGCTAATATCGAGGTGAAGCCCCAGATGAGGTATCTGGGGCTGATCCTCGATAGCCACTGGCGCTTCGAGGAGCATTTCCGCTGCCTGGTCCCCCCGGTTGGAAAGGATGGTCGGGGCTTTGGGCCGGATTCTGCCCAACCTGGGGGGCCCGGCGGGCCGAGTTCGCCGCCTCTATGTGGCAATGGTTCAGTCGGTGGCCCTATACGGGGCCCCCGTCTGGGCGGACGACCTGGCGGCCTCCCGGCGCAGCATGACGATGCTGCGTCGGGTGCAGAGGCGGATGGCGCTAAGGGTCGTCCGCGGGTACCGGACCGTGTCGCATGAGGCGGCGACGGTTCTTGCGGGGATGCCGCCCATGGATCTCCTCGCGCGGTCGCACGCGATGATGTATCGTCACCGCGTCGACCGTCGCGCGGGGGTGGGGGCGGTCCCGGGTGTGCAGGAACCTGCTTGGGGCGAGTTGAAGCGCCAGGCCCGGCAGTTCGTGGTGCACGCGTGGCAAGAGCGGTTGGCTCTGCCTACCGCGGGGCACCGGACAGTCGGGGCTGTTCGGCCACTCCTATGTGAGTGGCTGGACAGAGGCCATGGAAGCCTCACCTACCGGATGGCACAGGTGTTTTCGGGGCATGGCAGCTTCGGGAGATACCTGTGCCGGATAGGGAAGGAGCCGACGGCGCGTTGCTGCCATTGTGACGCTGAGCAGGACACGGCGGAACATACCCTCGAGGTATGCACTGCATGGGAGGGGGAGCGCCGTGTCCTGGTCGGCGTCATCGGGCGGGATGTCTCGCTGCCGGGCATGGTGCGCGCCATGCTCGGCAGCGAGGAGAAGTGGAGGGCCGTGGCCTCCTTCTGCGAAATCGTAATGTTGCAGAAGGAGACCGCGGGAAGGGAGCGCGAGCGTCAGCGGCGCGCTGAGGCTCGCGCTCGTTTGGTGGCGAGAGAGCGTCGCCTGGGCGTCAGGCGACGCGGGCGGCCCCCTCGGCGTGGCGCATGACCCAGGCTGGGAGGGGGGTCCTGATAGGAGCCCCCTCCCGCCAGGCGGCGTAGGGTCGGACCGGATGGGGTGGCAGTGCCTCCTGTCCGGGTCCGGCGCACGGAGCGGCACCCTCGGTGGCCTGGTGCGGCCATTAGCTGCCGGCCTCCGAGGGGTAGAAACGGGGTCGCGGCGGTTGCGAGTTGGGGCTCGCAGCCGCCACTAGACGCGGCCCCGGGACGGATGGCGGCAGGACGAAGTGGCCTCGTCCTGCCGCTATGAGACAGGGCGATTACCGGGGGGACCGTTTGTCCCCCCGCGGGTGGGCGCAAAGCGCGGGCACGGGGAGGATACCGGAAGTATGCTTCGAGCGATTCCCGGTATCCTCCCAAATCGTGCGGAAGGGTCACCGTGGGGTTTTTAGTGGGTAGGTCCCGCGCCCGTTATAATGGGCGCGGGGAATCCCACACACCCCTCCCGCCTCTCCCCAAAGAGGTGGGAGGGAGTCTTTCGAAGATTTTCCCCACGAAAAGTAGAGACCTTGTCAACAGTTTAAGAGGTTACACATAACTGACTACCGGTCGCTCACCGAAACTCGGGAGCCGCTACCAACGTCCTCTCAGTGCGGAGAGAGAGGGGCCCTGTATACATCAGAGCGACACATCAAAATAAAGATTTAAAACCAACGGTTTAACGCTTACAGCATATGTTTTTTATTCTTTGGTTTTGGAAATTTTTCGACTGCCCGAATTTTATTGCTGCTTGGATATACGTTTCCATTTTCGACTTCGTGTCCTAAATATTCTATCCTCAACTGCAAAAATTGACATTTATCCCAGTTAATCGTTAGCCAATTTCTGGCTGCTACTTTTAAAACCTCAACTAACTTCCGAAACGCATCTTCATCACTTTCTTCCGGTATTATCACATCGTCTACATAAGTTAACATTATTTTATGTCGAATTAAATCATGAAATATCTCATCCATATATCTTAAAAAAACAATCGCGCTAATAGATAACCCAAACAGTGTCCTTAGAAATTCAAATTGTCCGCTATGTGTTACGAACGCAGTATACTAGGTGGGGTGAAAAGTAACCTCCTTGACCGCCAGAATGCGCTGCTACTGCAAAAAAGGTTATGGTGCCTTGAAGTCCGTTCATATTTAGGCAGACATGCCAAATTTCAGTGCGATACTGTATTTAGTTTTGTTTTGACAGCTGATTGTTGTTGACGTGTTTGGCATCATGTTGAGTATGGACAAAAACGATTTTCGTTCTCTCATAAAACATTATTTTTTGAGAGGCAAAACGGCGAAGGAAACAAAAGAAAAGTTGGATAAATATTATGGGGCTAATGCTCCGTCAGATTACACCGTCAAATATTGGTTTCGAGAGTTTCGTGGTGGCCGCAACTCCACTACCGATCAAGTCCGCAGCGGCAGGCCCTCCGATGCGGTTACAGAGGACAATGTCAAAAAAATACATGAAATGGTGTTGGCTGACCGGAAAGTGAAGCTAGCAGATACCATAAAGATTAGTACTGAGCGCACACGCCATATTTTGGGCAATATTCTGCATATGAAAAAGTTATCCTGCCGTTGGGTGCCGCGCATGCTCACTCCTGGCCAAAAACACGAACGCGAGAGCACTTCGAAAGAGTGTTTGGACTTGCTGATGCGGAATCGGGCGGACTTTTGGCGTCGATTGGTAACTGTTGATGAAACCTGGATCCACTATTACACACCAGAGAACAGAATGAGTGCCCGGCAATGGACTGAAGCCGGCACGAGTGCTCCGAAGCGGCCGAGGAAGGCTCAATGGGTCGGAAAGGTTATGGCGTCGGTTTTCTGGGATTGTCATGGCATACTCTTCGTGGACTACCTTGAAAAAGGAAAAACCATCAACAGCGAGTATTACTGTGCATTATTGGAGCGATTGAAGGCCGAAATCGCTGCAAAACGGCCTCACATGAAGCGAAAAAAAATTTTGTTTTTGCAAGACAATGCTCCGGCGCACAAGAGCATCGCAACCACGGCTAAAATCAATGACTTACGGCTCCAATTGCTGTCGCATCCACCGTATTCGCCCGATTTGGCTCCCTCGGACTATTATCTCTTCCCAAACCTCAAAAGATGGCTCATCAATAAAAAATTCAGCTCACGCGAGGAAATCATCGACGCCACGGAGGAGTATTTTGCAGACCTTCCGGAAAATTACTTTTCGGACGGGATCAAGAAGTTGGAAAATCGCTGGAATAAGTGTATCGAGCTAAAAGGGGATTATATTGAATAAAATAAAAAAACATTTTTAAAAAAAAAAATTTTTCATTCCCAAGGAGGTTACTTTTCACCCCACCTAGTATCTAATACTCCCTTCCGCTACCAGAACGTACAAAAATCCATTCTTTAAATCAATTGCAGAAAATACGCGCGCCTTTCTTAACTCGGCTATTCGATCCTCGATGAGCGGCATCGGGAAATGATCACGCTCGATTTTCTTATTCAATTCTCTATAATCGATGCAAACTCTATCAGAATTATTCTTTTTCGGAACTATGACTATCGGACTCGCAAATTCGCTCTTACTCGGTCGAATAATTGCCTCTTTTAACCATTCATTTATCTGTTTACCTAATATCGCTTTTTCCTTTGGCACTAACCGTCGCGGTCTGCAGTTAACAGGCTTATCATCTTTTAATACAATTTTTGTCGTTACCTTCGTATCTGCCA
Source organism: Colletes gigas (assembly GCF_013123115.1). Taxonomy (NCBI): domain Eukaryota; kingdom Metazoa; phylum Arthropoda; class Insecta; order Hymenoptera; family Colletidae; genus Colletes; species Colletes gigas. Next base: position 6,901,388 of record NW_025106643.1, on the reverse strand, counting down.
TTTTCGCTGGCTGATATTCGCTAATTAGCTTGAGTATTTTGTCCTTGTATGCGTCCCCAACATTCACTTCACCTTTTTCGATATACATGATTTCTCGCAATTCTGCAAATGTTTTGTCAACACTACCCGTGGCTGCCTCCTCTTCTACGTTGATGGTCATTTCTTCGTTTTCCGGACTTTCACTGCTCGCCGGTACATCCTTTGCTATCGTTATTATCTTCTGGATCTTGATTATTTCACCTTTGTGTATTTGAATATTTACGTTCTTCAGAAAATCCTGCCCAAAAATAACATCGTGTGAAATCGAATATGTTGGAATAACAAAGAATTTGAGACTATGTGTCTCTCCATCTACCAGTACGTCCACATCAAAGACGCCGACGACCTTCGTCGTCACATTGTCTGCGTGGGTTATACAGGGTGTCCCAAAGATGTTGCGGGTCCTTAAAGGGGGTGATTCGGGGGATGATTGCAAACAACTTTTTCCTTTGTGAAAATGCTCTCCGGGGTTTCGTTAACGAGATATTAACAAAAAGCACCGACCAATCAGATCGCGCGCTTTCCGCCCGAGCTCCCATGCTAGCATGGCTACGCGCCGTGCTAGCGTGGCTACGCGCCGCGCTGCGACTTGTGAACAAGCAACTCGGCATGCAACGAGGAAAATTGCGTAGAATGGCAAATGAAAAAGGCGTAGCAAATAAAATCGAACACGTTGTCATGGTTTGTTTGTTATTTAAAGTGAATGATGAATAAAGGATAAATAGATGAAAATCACGTGTAACGTAAAAAGACGAATACACATTTTTTTTAGAGGATTCGAAAATAATAGTTATTTGAAGTGGGAGGATATGGAATACGTAAAATTCCTTGTGTCAATAACGTATCCACGAAAAGGAAATTAACGAAAAGTGATCGTAGTTCGTTATTGTGATATAAATCCGTAATTTAATAACGACCAGCACTGTTGCTGATAACGAATAAGTCTGTTTAAAAAGCCCGGATAAATATTTTCGTACGAGAATTTTAAGAATTATTGCCGGAAACAAGCCATAGCTTGCATTAAATTTAAAAATGAATGATTACCAATAAACTGACTAAAACTCACCCTTGTCGAAAATGCACCTGTAACTTGAAAACTTGTGTCACTGGGTCACTGAACCGATCCTGGTCATCGATGGACGAGCCCAGTGCACAGCTGATCCCAGGTATACGACACTACCCAAAGTTAAGGGTCGCAATGTCAGGTGCGTCCAGGTCAACGTATCGAATATTCACTTCACTGCACGGCTACTAACACTGATCACTTTATTTTTTTGTCGTGAAACGTATTGTTCTTACGTTTTAAAAATTGGTGGCCCCGAAAGGGGCCGATTGTTATTAATGAAAGTATTGCTCCACATGACGGCCGTCATTATCCACACATGCTTGAGCGCGGAGAATTAATTGTCTTTGGACGCCCTGTAATGTTTGCGGCGTTATTTTTTCCACCGCTGCGTGGATAAGCGCAATTGCTTCTTGAGGGGTGTCCACCGGTTGACGGTACACTTCATTCTGAAATGATTGTTGTACAACAAATACAAAACGTAAGTAAAAAAAAAATTATCTACCATAGGAATAAGTAAAGAGTAACAGCAACAATCAAATTACCTTCAGGTAGCCTCTGCAGTTATCTTGAACTGTGACTTACTTTAGGCGACGGTTCAAAATGCGCACACTAATTGTTGGGTCAGCTTCAACGGCGTCGAGGATTCTCCCGATGGTGCCCGGATTTCGCGCTGCTGCGAGTCTGCCCACCTCGCTGCCTCGCGGCATCATGGACCCCGTTGAATACAATCTCGACGCTAAGCGACGAAATGTATCCTCGCTTGGCGTTTGAATATTAGGGAATTCTAACGCAAATGCTCGCACAGCAGCACTTGCGTTCCCGTTGTTCCGGGCGTACACCCAGAACATCCTATAGTACTCTTGAGCCGTGTACATTTCTACGACGGGGTTGCTAGCTGACTGACAGGATTTTTTTCAAGCAACTTCCACTACCCCGAAATAGCTTCTCTCGTTCCATTATGAGTTAACTCCCACCAGGACAAAATTTAGAGAAAAAGAAACCAGCATTTGCTGAAAAAACACGTGGCCTGCAGAAGTGCAACGAAAACTTTCACAAAAGCCCGCGTTCTGTCCTTCTACTGCCAATGTACCCATTGCCTCGAGATAGAAAACATACACCACGTGTATCGGTTCGAAAGGGCCCGAAGAGAAGAGAAACAGAAAGTCTTCGAGTTGCTATAAAGAAGAAAATGCATACCATTCCTGTTTCACCTTTCCGATACCCTGAGTTTACGTCTGCTACGAGGCGAAACCAATTAAGTCATAAATTACGCGCTTAATTGGTCTGCGACTTAATACGTGTCGACGTATTCCGGACGAGAGATGGTGGACAGCGGTCCCACCTCTTCCTGTGTCTCTCCGCGAGGCGTATTGATGTTGGATAATAATCTGTAATTTCTAGTTCTCCAAAATTAATCAGGCTGATCAGCCAGAGCATTTCGCCAGGGTTGCGGTTTATGACCGTATTGTCCCGCTAGTCGGCGGTAGAGAACAGTTTCCTACAGTTTCGGATAATTTATGACTTAATTGGTTTCGCCTCGTAGCAGACGTAAACTCAGGGTATCGGAAAGGTGAAACAGGAATGGTATGCATTTTCTTCTTTATAGCAACTCGAAGACTTTCTGTTTCTCTTCTCTTCGGGCCCTTTCGAACCGATACACGTGGTGTATGTTTTCTATCTCGAGGCAATGGGTACATTGGCAGTAGAAGGACAGAACGCGGGCTTTTGTGAAAGTTTTCGTTGCACTTCTGCAGGCCACGTGTTTTTTCAGCAAATGCTGGTTTCTTTTTCTCTAAATTTTGTCCTGGTGGGAGTTAACTCATAATGGAACGAGAGAAGCTATTTCGGGGTAGTGGAAGTTGCTTGAAAAAAATCCTGTCAGTCAGCTAGCAACCCCGTCGTAGAAATGTACACGGCTCAAGAGTACTATAGGATGTTCTGGGTGTACGCCCGGAACAACGGGAACGCAAGTGCTGCTGTGCGAGCATTTGCGTTAGAATTCCCTAATATTCAAACGCCAAGCGAGGATACATTTCGTCGCTTAGCGTCGAGATTGTATTCAACGGGGTCCATGATGCCGCGAGGCAGCGAGGTGGGCAGACTCGTAGCAGCGCGAAATCCGGGCACCATCGGGAGAATCCTCGACGCCGTTGAAGCTGACCCAACAATTAGTGTGCGCATTTTGAACCGTCGCCTAAAGTAAGTCACAGTTCAAGATAACTGCAGGGGCTACCTGAAGGTAATTTGATTGTTGCTGTTACTCTTTACTTATTCCTATGGTAGATAATTTTTTTTTTACTTACGTTTTGTATTTGTTGTACAACAATCATTTCAGAATGAAGTGTACCGTCAACCGGTGGACACCCCTCAAGAAGCAATTGCGCTTATCCACGCAGCGGTGGAAAAAATAACGCCGCAAACATTACAGGGCGTCCAAAGACAATTAATTCTCCGCGCTCAAGCATGTGTGGATAATGACGGCCGTCATGTGGAGCAATACTTTCATTAATAACAATCGGCCCCTTTCGGGGCCACCAATTTTTAAAACGTAAGAACAATACGTTTCACGACAAAAAAATAAAGTGATCAGTGTTAGTAGCCGTGCAGTGAAGTGAATATTCGATACGTTGACCTGGACGCACCTGACATTGCGACCCTTAACTTTGGGTAGTGTCGTATACCTGGGATCAGCTGTGCACTGGGCTCGTCCATCGATGACCAGGATCGGTTCAGTGACCCAGTGACACAAGTTTTCAAGTTACAGGTGCATTTTCGACAAGGGTGAGTTTTAGTCAGTTTATTGGTAATCATTCATTTTTAAATTTAACGCAAGCTATGGCTTGTTTCCGGCAATAATTCTTAAAATTCTCGTACGAAAATATTTATCCGGGCTTTTTAAACAGACTTATTCGTTATCAGCAACAGTGCTGGTCGTTATTAAATTACGGATTTATATCACAATAACGAACTACGATCACTTTTCGTTAATTTCCTTTTCGTGGATACGTTATTGACACAAGGAATTTTACGTATTCCATATCCTCCCACTTCAAATAACTATTATTTTCGAATCCTCTAAAAAAAATGTGTATTCGTCTTTTTACGTTACACGTGATTTTCATCTATTTATCCTTTATTCATCATTCACTTTAAATAACAAACAAACCATGACAACGTGTTCGATTTTATTTGCTACGCCTTTTTCATTTGCCATTCTACGCAATTTTCCTCGTTGCATGCCGAGTTGCTTGTTCACAAGTCGCAGCGCGGCGCGTAGCCACGCTAGCACGGCGCGTAGCCATGCTAGCATGGGAGCTCGGGCGGAAAGCGCGCGATCTGATTGGTCGGTGCTTTTTGTTAATATCTCGTTAACGAAACCCCGGAGAGCATTTTCACAAAGGAAAAAGTTGTTTGCAATTATCCCCCGAATCACCCCCTTTAAGGACCCGCAACATCTTTGGGACACCCTGTATTCATCGTCGTGGTTTCTACCGCCGCGCCGGTCTGCCGATATCCCTGTGTTTCGTCTCTCGTACCAATGAGATATCGCTCCCAGAGTCAATTAACGCTTGGCATTTTTTCTCGTTTATTTTTATTGGGTATGTCGATTTAGGATTCGCAATGCAATTTACGTTTGCAGGTTCGGTATTGTTTCCTTCTTTTACCGTGCATTTGTTCGCTATACAGGGTGTTCGGCTACCTGTAGCAAAAATTTTAATGAGCGATAGTAGAGGCCAAAATAAGACGAAAATTAAGAATACTAATTTGTTGATGGAGGCTTCGTTGCAAAGTTATTAACATTTAAATTTCCGCCTGTAGAATGACAATCCGGTAAACAGCTGCGTTCGCGCGGACGGTTGCGGCAGGCGAGTGCTAGTGGTTCTCACGCAGCATGAAAAATTCTGCTTACCGACATTATCGACAGCCTTAGATTTTTGTCCACTTATGGGAATGCGAACACCTTACGTTGAATAAGATTCAACCTGTCTTATGAAAATCCAGAAGGGCATATCAAAACTCGCCCGACGAGATTTTCACAGAGAAAGGGTGAATACCAGTTCCAATACACAATGTTGTGAACAAAAATCACCCACATGCGATTATACACGCCCCACGATTGTCCACAGTGTCCACAAGTATCCACAAATAATCCTTTCAGGCACTAACCACTATGCAATTAAATAAACACGTACCGCGATTATGTTATTCGTGAATGTCTACGTGTACGTGTATCACGATTCTTCCGAGTTACTTACGAATAAAACTGTTATTAATTTTTCAAATACACTTCAATTTAAAAATGTAATCAATCGTGGGGCGTGTATAATCGCATATGGGTGATTTTTGTTCACAACATTGTGTATTGGAATTGGCATTCACCCTTTCTCTGTGAAAATCTCGTCGGGCGAGTTTTGATATGCCCTTCTGGATTTTCATAAGACAGGTTGAATCTTATTCAACGTAAGGTGTTCGCATTCCCATAAGTGGACAAAAATCTAAGGCTGTCGATAATGTCGGTAAGCAGAATTTTTCATGCTGCGTGAGAACCACTAGCACTCGCCTGCCGCAACCGTCCGCGCGAACGCAGCTGTTTACCGGATTGTCATTCTACAGGCGGAACTTTAAATGTTAATAACTTTGCAACGAAGCCTCCATCAACAAATTAGTATTCTTGATTTTCGTCTTATTTTGGCCTCTACTATCGCTCATTAAAATTTTTGCTAGAGGTAGCCGAACACCCTGTATGTCCAAAATTGTTACATTTAAAACATTTTGGCCCCTTACCTTTATTTGGACAATTCTTAGCGTCGTATTCTAGCAATCCACACGAGTTGCAACGAGGCTTCTTTGTTTTAGCGGATGCCTCTTTCTTTTCTTTTACTTCTTCTTTCTTGCCATAGTTCAACTTCTTTCCAGCCTTTTCTTTCATTTTGTTGTATATTTCTAGATTAGCTTTCAATTCTTTTATTGTACGTGATTGATACATTAATTATGTACTCGATAAGGGCACCTTCTTCGACGTTACCTTCGCTGGCTATTTCGCGCTTCGCATATATGTATTGTCGTCCAGTTTTTTGAGACAATCTTTTCCGTTTATACAGTTTTGAATGTACCAAAGCACTATTTGTCTCCGTTTTAAATTCTTTTTCCAATCGGTTATGCAATTCTCCCCATGATCGGATACCTTCCTCTGCCGTAATAAATTATTTCGCTGACCCTCGTAGCATGTGTTTTGCGTAAATCAACATCTGTAGATCGTTCCATTGCAATAACGTACCCATGTCTTCGAAATCTTCGATCCATTTTTTGATAGGTAACTTATCGTCGCCTGTAAAATAAGGTACGGACTGCTCAACATATTTAATTGTAAAAATACTGGATTGTCCGCTGCACGCTTTTCTCGTCGATCTGCCTTTATATTGCTTGCTTTCGGCCTTATTAAATTCTTCGTCTTCACTTTCTGAGTCTTCCTCAGATTCTTCAGTTTCTTCTTCTATGTCATCCTTGCTTTTCATGTAGTTCTTTAATCTTTCTCTTAAATCTGCTTTTTTACCTGTCGCTTCCAGTCTCAGTTCGTTCAACCTTTTGCGTAGCTCACTGATTTTCATTTTATCGATTTCTTTGCCTTTTAATTTCTCTTCTTTCTGCGTCGCATCCTCGCTGGCCATTACGGTTTCTTCGCTGTCGTTATTTCCGTCGTCCGTTTTACCAATTTCCTTCTATTTTTTCACTCACAAGTCACTTTTATTTTCTTTTTTTTCCGATTCGCTGACACCACTGATTCGCCACTAAGTTTACTTTATCACTTTATCACTTTATGCCTTCATGGTTACTTCGTAGTATGACCGCTCGAACTTTTCCACTTTTAACCCGTTTTCTCGACTATCCTCTCGGCAGACGAGCCCCCATTTGTAGGATGTGGTAGAGAGGGGTGACGAAAAAACGGTTATCTAATCACTTAAATGAGAAACAATATTTAATGAGAATACAATAGGTGATCCGATGGCCTTCACACGTGCTTCTTCTTTGACTCCACCTTAGCGACTGACTCGTCGTGGACGAACAAGGACGATCGTCCACTGTCCTCACGCACACACACGGCATACGCGCTCCTGCGCGCACCTACTTTGTAACATTCCCTCATATATATTTAAACGAAATGTGTTATAGAAGCTCAGTTTATGTTTTAAAAAATGTCCATAAAAGCTTTTGACCATCAAAAAAGATATAAATTACTTCGCGAGCCATTATATCTGCGGAATGATATCGCCATTTTGAATTTGAAATTTTTGATTTCATATTCGATATCAGCAACCTCGGTAACCTTAAATTACCAAGTTTTATAAAGACTTGATGAAATCTAAAATTTTGACAGTTTTTCAAAGTTTTCTGCTCATCGTGCACCCATAAAATCTATCGTATGTGTTATTCTATCGTCCTTCCACGAGAAGAAGGCACAGAGTGTTTACATCCCCACTCTTGCTGCAATCCGCCGATTGGCTGTCACCGATCTTCGGCACCGTTTTCCATCGATACCTGTGAGCCAGCGGACTGCAACAGGAGGAGGAGTGGGGAATTGATTTACATAATATTTCACATTTCAGGAAATAATGGTATTCATTTCAAACCTTAAATATATTTAAATAATTATTTTACCTACGTATAGCTGAAAACTCTATAAGCAATAAAGTTTACAGTATTTATCGTGCATTAAAATCAAATTTTATATGTAAATATTACAGCACAATAAATATATTTAACCCATTAAAGATTGAGCAATAAAATAAAGCGATTTTTAATATATGTATTTACAAAACTTATGATCGTTTATTTATTTATAACAAAATTTTGTATTTATTGAACTTTTGAATTTCCAAAGCACAAACAACATTTCTATGGTTAAAAAAACACAAAATAATTTATCATAATACTAGTTTCTTCAAACAGAATAATATTGTGAAACTTGGTTGGAAAAAGAAATTGTGTCAAATAATTATTAAGCAAATCATTGGAATATCCTTTCGCAACACAACATTAAAAAATAGAATTCAATAATGTAAACTGACTAAAAAAAATAAAATAATGTCGTATTAATGCAACATTGGTCCTCAATGGGTTAAATTAAAATCGATGATTCATACTGAATGAATTTGTTTCTTTAAAATATTTTAAAAGTTACAATTATTGGTGCATGTTTAAATTAAAGTCTGTGAATGCTGGTAAAAAGATTACTTGTAAATTGAGAAAAACTTACGATGAGTGGAATACCGCCTCGAATACGTATTTGCTTTCTCGCTTTCCTAATTCGTGCGATGATGGCTATAGTTTCAGCAGCTAGAACCTTAACGGTAGTAAATAAACCATTAAATCATAGTAATTGTCAATTTAAATTTAAATAAATTAAAATTTTTCAAATTTTTGTGAGACTTTTTAATATTTTCGACAAGACAATACAGTATTTTCTCTATACTATAAACGACGCTCTCGGGGCTCAACGTTCGCCTATAGTGCAGACGAGAAACAATTCTTCATACTTTGTTGACGCTCACTGATGGTGGCAAGCGCAGAAAAGAATAGCGAGCATATGACAAACAGGGACTGAGCGCCCGAGCATCGCCGAATTCGCTTTCCTTTACTTCGTTTCGGTTCAGCTGCATCGAAACACAGGGAATGTTTACGGTAGTCTATACGGAATCGGTATTCTAGTTCTGACCTCTACCTCTCTTGACAGAGGTCACAGAATGAAATACTGATTCAGTATAGAATACCGTAAACATCGCCTGTGTTTCGATATAGTAGAGGACGTGAAGTGAACTGAGCGATGTAATGCTTTTGATCGTTTATTACATTGATAAATATCACTTGAATTGTATATCATATTTGGTGTCATTTTAATCAGAAAAGTGTCATGAATATGTTGATGGTAATGGTAAATATGTTAAATGTTTCAAAACGAGAAAAATGAAAATAAAAAACTTTTATTATTGCACTAGTGTTGTCTTACTAATAATTTGAACCCGTATCGTGTTACAATGTTCGATGACGGTCCGCCGAGCGCGCCGTTATGAGAATCGCTCATATGAAGTGGGATACAGAGTGGGGATGCGACATTTGACTACATCATGAGCAAGTTTCTCGCTTGTATAGGTAAAACATTGTAGCTGTACAATTTTAATATAAATGTATATTGAGTAAATAAAAAACTAACTTGAATATCCCTAGCCGGATGCTTCAATATTTGAATCAACGGTGTTACAATACCAAGATCGATTAGGTACCGCCGCATTTCTGTGGAACTTGCAATTTGGAGCAATACTGATAGTGAACCATTTTGACATTTTATATTTTTGGTCTCAAGAAGATTCACTAAAATTTCCAGACCTCCCATCCCTTGAATGGCTTTCTGTATTATCTATTTTCATAAAAACATATTATAATCCTATAGTTCAGCAAGAGAAAAGAGTAAAAATTCGTTTGTAGGTAGAATAGATCTAATAAAATGATTGCACTAAATTTTCAAGTATAAATTCCAGAGAAATTTTAAAATAGAAAATCAATCATTGGAAAATCATTTTTAGATAAAAAAAATTAAAATTAAACACAGAATATTAATCAAGTTTAATAAATACTTTTATTAAAAAGGGGAAGCAAGTAATATTTGTAATACAATAAAACTTTCATTATCTGTGCTTTCGAAGAAATATTATAAATGAGACATAAATTAATAATATTCTATGTCTTAATCAACTATGTTGCGTTTTTAATTTAATATAATAGAATTCCCATTATTTAAAATAATAGAAAAACACGATTGCTTAGTTTAAGAAGTTTTTGAATACTATATCACTAACTTTTTTTATATTAATCATTTTATATTTAAAATAATAATAATAAAATAATTCACAAGCAATACCCTTAAAAGTATTTAAATCTCAATTTTGAACTAAAACCCCATGTTTCCTAATAAAGATATACACTGGCATGCAAAATTTAGGGAACACTAAATTTTCATCGAAAAATTGCTGATATCTAAAGTGTGATAAGTTCGTAACAAAGCATCATACAACAATCATTCGGAAGTCGTTTTAAAGCTTAGAGCTTCTATTTTCAGAATCCTCTAGCAGTTTTCTCCAGAGTCATTTCTGCGTCACGTGGGAGGGTGGAAAAGCGAGGATATTTTTTTTTTTAAATTGTTCGATTTCAAACGACTGTACAGTCGCTTGAAACTGGCTTGTACTGCCGGCGGCACATTTCTCATTCAAAGTACAATAAAATGGCTAAAAAAAAAATCGTACATTAATTTTTGAGGGGTCGTTATAAAGGGGAGTCTTCAGCCCTCAAACCCGTGATGATTGTACTATACAGTGGTTTGAAATCGAACAATTTTTGAAAAAAGAACCCTCGCTTCTCCACCCTCCCACGTGACGTAGAAATTACCCTGGAGAAAACTGCTACAGTATTCTGAAAATAGAGGCTTCAAGCTTTAAAACGACTTCAGAGTAATTGTTGTATGATGTTTTGTTACAAAGTTATCATACTTTAAATATCAGCAATTTTTCGATGAAAGTGTTCCCTAAATTTTGCACGCCAGTATATTTTATTTTTTAAGTTATTAACTGTTACTACATCATTTTAACGTTTTTATTATTCATATTTAGTTTATGTAATAAATAATTTTTTACCATCCGAATAGTGGAGGTTTGTATAATAGAACTTATACTGTATTTCTGCCATCTTTTTCGATTTAAACACTTTTAATAACAAATGTTGGAAATAAAGAAAACGCACACTTTTAATAGTTAAAGAAATATTATCTTTATACAAATTAAACGTAGTATAAAGAAATAGTAATATTCTAAATAGCAATTTAGTATAAAAAATAAATTGTTAAAGATTTCACAAAAAAGAAAAGAAATATACTGTTGTATAAGGTTTAGGCATATTTAAACACAATCATTATAGGCCAAAACTAAAGATATATATTATAGAATTACACAGATGGAGGTTACAAAAAAAAACTAAACTACATAACGTTCTTGGTCGGACTGCAAACGTGCCACACGTCCGCGCACAAAACCTCAACTCAGTGTGGCCAGATCGGGCATAATTGAGCAGTGTGGCCAGATCTGGCATAATTGAGTGCATCGAAATCGGCAACAGTGACGACGAACTTCCTTAGCGTCTAACGGAATGGTGGGGATAGCAGGCATACACTACCGCACGAGCCACGTGTACGTGAGCTCGGCACTTCGCACAACTTCGGCAAATCGATAAAGAACGCTAGTGTGAGCCTTTCCTTCATGCTCTTGTAAAAGAGAAACAGCTGAAATACGACCTCGCGTTAATCGGCATACGATTCCAAGTCTCGACTGCCCCAGCATTTTTACTTTCCGACCTATATGTAAGGTATAAGGAAAATAAAGTATCATAATGAAAAAAAATTTTGATTTTTTTTTAGCGGAAATACACGTTTTGGGACCCCCTGATCATATTGTGACTATTGAAAAAAAAGACATTTTTTTTGTTCCTCAACGACTAACAATAAGTGAATTGGAATAACGAAAAAAATATTTCGAAATTTTTTTTTAGCGGAAATACACGTTTTAGGACCCCCTCATCATATTGTGACTACTACAAAAAAACATATTTTTTTTCTGTTCCTATGCTATTGACATGATTGCGTCTAAACGGCTGAATGAATTTAAATGAAACTTAACATTTAAGTTTTATGTTCTCGTTTTAAGGTCTCATTATATTTTAAGCGTGATCAGTTCCCATATAATGATGATTATACGTCTGTAGTTTTATAATTATTTCGATACATATACATCATTTGTAACAAATTTTTAAAGCGATTTATATAAATCTGTGGCGCTGCTTCGCTGCGGGTAGGGGATCTCGTGAGAATTCGTAGGAGGACAGAAAAGGAAAGGAGGGGGCGCGTTTCGTCCGGGCCTGCCAGTGGACTCATCAGTAAGGCTTTCTAGCAGGCCCTGCCTTAGACGACTGGGATATTGGGAAGTCGTTCGAGGAGTGTATATATAGCAACGGAGGGGTCGGTCGAGCGCTTGTGAGAGCGCGACCCCTCTGGTGGCGAGCATGGGAGGCGACGCCACATTACCCCCCTGCCAGTGCTAACGATACCGGATTAAGTCTACTATTTACAGGACTTATCGAATACTATGTACATTATCTACAGTTGTTCCGTTCCTCTGGGACTTGTCGTCGTCGTGTCTTCGTATAGCGCCTCTATCTCGATTGACGATCATCACTGGAGATTTTTCTGATCCTGGCTAGAACTTCGATTCTATTGCGCCGTAGGATATGCGTGCTTTCTGCTGCTGCGTGGTCGTTCTCTGATCGTCTGGCGCGGCGAGTCGTTCTCGTGCCTTGCGCTGCTGAAGTCATCGAGCGTATATGCTGCTGTCCTACCTGTGGCCCCACTATGCGTGCTATTGCTGCTTGCTTTTGAATCCTGCCAATCTGTCTCCTCCTGGAGACGACGGCCTCGTCAGGTAGATTTGGTCAGGACCGAGCGATCGAGTGAACGAAAGGCCACCTTAGGAGAGGGATTACGAAAGAGCTATTTGCTAGTACGATTAGACACGGTTGTTCGGCGCTGCCTCCTTCGTCCTACGCTGCGTGCGGGTCTGCGGTTTCCTGGAAAATTCTCGAGCTGCTTCCTAGTTGTCCAATTCATCGTCCGGGTCACCAATTGTGGCGCTGCTTCGCTGCTGTTAGGGAACTCGTGGGAATTCGTAGGAGGACAGAAAAGGAAAGGAGGGGGCGCGTTTCGTCCGGGCCTGCCAGTGGACTCATCAGTAAGGCTTTCTAGCAGGCCCTGCCTTAGACGACTGGGATATTGGGAAGTCGTTCGAGGAGTGTATATATAGCAACGGAGGGGTCGGTCGAGCGCTTGTGAGAGCGCGACCCCTCTGGTGGCGAGCATGGGAGGCGACGCCACAAATCTTAAGAAGGATTAAGATCAAATATACTTTTCTCCTATCTTTCCTAGACAGGAAAAATTAAACGAAATCTTATGCCTTGCATACCTACCTAAACCACATAAAAAACGTATTCCACAAATATTTTAGAATAATGTTGTTCAAAGCAGTCTTACTCGTAAAGGGTTAATTAAGGGTTAATTAAAATGAAAAACCACTCTTAGCCAGTACCGTGCACGCTACAGAAATAGATTACTACTGACTTTTCTCACTATGTTTTTTAATAACCGTATCAAATTGTTACACACAATCAAATGTTATATATTTGACTTAACTTTACATAACAAAATAATTGTAACGATAGGTAAAACAATAAGGTGCACGCTACCGTTCAATGGAAACCACGGGAAGGTGGTGGTCACTTCCATCAGGAGGGAAATGTAAAAAATTGTTATTTCTTTGTAACATTATCACATGCCATATATTAGAACGTCTATATTCTTCTTTCCTTTTTTTTTGATTCCCCTCTAAATTCATTTCTGCAAAATGAAATATATTAAATTGACCTCTATACAGGGTGTCCCGTAAATAGTGTAAGAAACGGAAATGGGGGGTAGGTGAGACAATTCTAAGCAACAATTTCCTTTGCAAAAATGTCGGATGGGGCTTCGTTTTTGAATTATTAACGAAAAACACTGACCAATCACGGCGCTCGCCTTCCGCGCGCTCAGGGCCGTCCGACCTCGGAGAGCCACCGCGCCGGGTAGGTAGCAAGATGCGCGTTGAAAATACATCGAGGAACGAGTACAAATAATTAAAAATACTACCACTGCAACTGTTACCTAATTCGTGAATTACTACGTAATTAGTACGTAAATTACTAAATGGAATTTACTTTTTATTAATTATTTGTATTCGCTGTTTCCAAGGAAGAAGGAATAAAATCTCGGAATTTTTAGAAAATTAACCCTTCGCACCCGAGTGACGCTTCTCGCCAGAGTGTTTTAAAATTAAAATAAGAATTATTATCAGAAAATTAAAATAAATACGGTAAGAACCATTTGTAACCGTTTGTTATTAAAAACTGTACTGAAAAAGCAGACTGGATTTCTGCGTACCGAAACATTCCTCGAATGCAAAGGGTTAATAGAGAAATAATTGAAATTCGACTTACCCATTCATTTGCAAGTTGACCTACTGCGCTGACAATAGGGCCCGGCCAATGCACCGCTGTCGATCACGGCAAGGTCGAAGACCCGAACGAAAATCAGCTGATGGGCCAGCCCGGTCACTGTACCTGCTTCTCACCCCGAAAACACTTCACAGCACGGTCACTAACAATTTTCACTTTCACTTTTCACTTTCGCATACCGATGCGTTCCGTTGCACCCTTCTTCGATTGTTGCTTCTTCCTGGGTTGATAACGGTGCCTGGATGTTGCTCCCTCCTGAATTGTTGTTGCTCCCTGAATTGTTGTTCCTTCCTGGATTGTTGCTTCTTCGAACCTTGCTCCCTTCAGGATTGTTGTTCTTTTTCGCTGGGATAATGGGCACGATACGTGCGGGCGGCTTTCTTCGCGTTCCCCTTGGACTCCGCGAAAACGAAGAACGTATGATAATACTCGGCGTTTACGCGTTCCATCGCGTGCGTCCGCTTCTGTTCAGAAACGCGTAGGTTCTGTGAAAAATTTTGACTGACAAATTGCATTTCCCTCCCCGAAAAAGTTCCAGGTAAGGCAACCTATTGTCGCGCGATTCGGAATTACCTGCGATCGGCGAACGTGCAGACCATGCTTTTGCCGTGTATCGCACAAAGCCAAACGTCTCTTCGGCTAGTTGACCCTGGCGGAGTTATTTTTTTATTACTGCAAAACTGCCGCAAATGTTTGCTGCTAACCGTGCGTTCGACTCTTCTATTCGAATTTTTATGATTCACCGTGAATATTTTTGTACACAAAACATATTTAATTGTACAACAAAAATATTTAACGAAAATATTAAAAAATATTTCTTCTTGGAATTTTTATTTCAGAAATAAAAACTAGAAGAAATATTATTTAATATTTATGTTAAATATTTTTGTTTTTTGTTGCTCCAATATTTTTTATTATCGCATATTATCTATTATGTAACTGCCTCCTTCTTTGTGGATTATTTTTTATAAACAATACCTTTTTATTTTATACTCTTAAAATTTAAAAGCATGGAATTTTTCATGGTATATTCTTCTTTCTTTTTTACAACAAATTTTCCATGAAAAAATATTCACGGTGAATCATAAAAATTCGAATAGAAGAGTCGAACGCACGGTTAGCAGCAAACATTTGCGGCAGTTTTGCAGTAATAAAAAAATAACTCCGCCAGGGTCAACTAGCCGAAGAGACGTTTGGCTTTGTGCGATACACGGCAAAAGCATGGTCTGCACGTTCGCCGATCGCAGGTAATTCCGAATCGCGCGACAATAGGTTGCCTTACCTGGAACTTTTTCGGGGAGGGAAATGCAATTTGTCAGTCAAAATTTTTCACAGAACCTACGCGTTTCTGAACAGAAGCGGACGCACGCGATGGAACGCGTAAACGCAGAGTATTATCATACGTTCTTCGTTTTCGCGGAGTCCAAGGGGAACGCGAAGAAAGCCGCCCGCACGTATCGTGCCCATTATCCCAGCGAAAAGGAACAACAATCCTGAAAGGAGCAAGGTTCGAAGAAGCAACAATCCAGGAAGGAACAACAATTCAGGAGGGAGCAACATCCAGGCACCGTTATCAACCCAGGAAGAAGCAACAATCGAAGAAGGGTGCAACGGAACGCATCGGTATGCGAAAGTGAAAAGTGAAAGTGAAAATTGTTAGTGACCGTGCTGTGAAGTGTTTTCGGGGTGAGAAGCAGGTACAGTGACCGGGCTGGCCCATCAGCTGATTTTCGTTCGGGTCTTCGACCTTGCCGTGATCGACAGCGGTGCATTGGCCGGGCCCTATTGTCAGCGCAGTAGGTCAACTTGCAAATGAATGGGTAAGTCGAATTTCAATTATTTCTCTATTAACCCTTTGCATTCGAGGAATGTTTCGGTACGCAGAAATCCAGTCTGCTTTTTCAGTACAGTTTTTAATAACAAACGGTTACAAATGGTTCTTACCGTATTTATTTTAATTTTCTGATAATAATTCTTATTTTAATTTTAAAACACTCTGGCGAGAAGCGTCACTCGGGTGCGAAGGGTTAATTTTCTAAAAATTCCGAGATTTTATTCCTTCTTCCTTGGAAACAGCGAATACAAATAATTAATAAAAAGTAAATTCCATTTAGTAATTTACGTACTAATTACGTAGTAATTCACGAATTAGGTAACAGTTGCAGTGGTAGTATTTTTAATTATTTGTACTCGTTCCTCGATGTATTTTCAACGCGCATCTTGCTACCTACCCGGCGCGGTGGCTCTCCGAGGTCGGACGGCCCTGAGCGCGCGGAAGGCGAGCGCCGTGATTGGTCAGTGTTTTTCGTTAATAATTCAAAAACGAAGCCCCATCCGACATTTTTGCAAAGGAAATTGTTGCTTAGAATTGTCTCACCTACCCCCCATTTCCGTTTCTTACACTATTTACGGGACACCCTGTATACTGCTATTCATTCAATAGAACTTTATTTCTAATTATTGCCTTTTAAAAACCTATGGGAACTGGGCTATATATATCTACGTCCTTTCTTCGTCCGGGCATTTCAACGGCCCATCGATGCGCGAGCAGTATAAACAAAACACTATCGCCACGTGCTCGAGCCACTGCTGTTTCTCTTGAGTCAGTTGAATTCGGTCGACGAGGACGAACAACAGGAGAAATTTAAAGGTACGTGCCGTAGGTCATTCTGAGACATTTAAATTGAAAAAAAGCTTTCGCGTAGGTATTCTGTAATTTTCTGTTCTTTCGCTTTTCTGCTTTTATATCATGGAAACGGTTGTGAAATCGAAGAATAAGTGTAAGCGCGGTTTTTTATCTTCATGGATAAATGATCATAGATTTAAATCATGGATACGTGCAGTACCCCATGATAGAAGTCGTTTTTATTGTACTTTATGCAATAAGTCTTATTCTTGCGGTTTCTCAAACGTGTATAGACACGGAGAATCTGGGTGTCATAAAAAAAATAGTACTTCTAAAAGGACTTTTATGCCTCAATGGCTTGAGAATGATTATTTCAAGCCATGGTTGCATAAAGTCGACGGCGACCCTTATTCATGGTTCTGTTCAGTTTGCAACAAACAATTTTCATGTCGATTATCGACGATCTATAATCATGCAGATTCTCAGTGTCACATTGAGAATTATAAAAAGAGTAACGATAACGCAGACAATTTGAATAATAATTTTACGACGCAATCCGAAGAATCGCCTCTGTCGTTGGATGAAAGGATAAAATCTGGATTCTTGAAGTTTTCAAAGACATTGGGCAAGATCCTGATGTCTTGAAACATATGTCGTTCGGTCGAACAAAGTGTTCAAATATTATATCAAACGTTTTGTATCCTTTAGAAACAAAACGTATTTCTAGTGTTTTACAAAACACTAAATTTTCTATTTATATTGACGAAACATCCGACTCGACCAACAAGAAATGGATGACGTTTCTTGTTCGTTATGTTGCACCCGAGACTTTGGATGTTCGAACGGAATTGGTAGAATTATTACATCTTGATGCCAGAAATTGTGGCGCAGATAATTTATTTAAAACATTTGAAATTGCCATGATAGAAAGAGAAATTCCGTTCGAAAATATTGTCGCGTTGTCATGTGACAACGCTGCTGTCATGACAGGGCGACACTCGTCCTTTATGACAAAGCTTGCAACAAAATGCAGGGACAAATTTTTGACTCTCCGCTGTCCGTGTCATCTGTCTGCAATGGTAGTGCGCGAAGCGTGCAATACCATTCCAGACATGTGCGAGGAGTTGTTACGAAAAGTAGCAACTTTCATATACAGTAGTCCCAAACGTTCGGCTATATTCCGCGAATTTCAGCAATGTTTTCAAACAACCGACAAAAAAATTTTAAAATTGTGTTCTACGCGATGGTTATCGCATTATACATCCGTAGTTACACTTTTAGAGAATTGGGACTCTGTATTGCTTTTTTTGCAAGAATTGACAATAAGCGAGAAATCAGAGTCCGGGGAACGTCTGTTAATCTCGATGCAAAATCCAGAGGCCAAAGCATATCTTTATTTTCTAAATTACGCTCTTGAGTTTTTTTATAAATTTAGCATTTTCTTTCAAACTCAAGAGACAAGAATTCATTTGCTTCAAAAGACTGCGGCAGAACTTTTATGCGATATATTACTCAATTTTCTGAAACCGCAGCTTTTGAAACACATGGATTTAGTAAGAATGATGAATTTTTCTGTATTCGAAAATCAACTCCCATTTAATAGTATAAATTTAGGAACAGAGTGTCTTAATTTTCTGCATCAACTGAATGCAGAAGGCAAGTCCGACATCGTAGAAACCGTAAGGAAAAATTGTTTAATGTATCGATTGCCAATCGATGACGAATTTCTTAGCAACTTGTATGTTTTTGAACCCACTTTTATATTAAATGATACAAATAGAGACATTTCCTTCAGAAATGTTCTCTTAATCGCTAAGAAATTCGGCGGTTTCGACGAAGAAGGACTGCAAACAGAATGGTCAGTATTGCCTTTGGAATTTACAACGAAAGGTAGACAGACGCTTATCGAGATGAAATTCGATGGTTTGTGGAAAACAATTTTATTAACGCGAAATTTGGACTATAAAATTAAATTTCCTGAATTGATGAAATTAGTAAATACAATTAGATCACTTCCAAATTCCAATGCCGATGCAGAAAGATTGTTTTCCATGTTACCTGACATAAAAACAAAGAAACGGAATAAACTTTCTTCGGCCAGCGTCAACTCTATTTGCGTTGTGAAATCTTCGTTGAAGGCGCAGAGGGAAAACTCTCAACCCATGGAGGTATATGACGATCATCTAGCTCTATTGTATTCCAAAAATTTATATCATAGATTTGCTAAGAAGCAAAAGTGTAATTTAAGATTAAACGCAACATATGACAATAACTTTGAGAATTTTCCCGCTACGTCATATGACGAAAATTAAGGTACCGATTTACTACAGAGCTTTTCTCTAGAGAGATTTCTCTCTCCAGAGAAAAGCTCTTTAGTAAATTCGTACTATTAGGCTGCAATGACAGTATAAACGTTTTCATGCGACGTCGCGGTAGACTGGTCTTGTTACGTCAACGGTACCGCGACGTAGGCGCAACAAGGTGTGATGCATGTATGTGCCATAACGTCACGCGAAAGCGCTTACACTGCAACCGCAGTCTTGTTAGTGATGTCCAAAATATTTTTTTTTGGACATCGCTAATATGTAAATAGTCGTTCAATTTGTCTCGCGTTGTTACTTTTTTTACGTATTTCGCTTGTTGTAAATACTATTCTGCTTGCTCTAACTATCATTTTTTTTCTTCATTTATTTGCTTATATTTTGCCGTATATTTTTAGTTAGTGAAATTGCTTGCTGTAGATAGTGTGGCTATGACGTAGAATGTCGCGCCTTGTTACACTTACGTCACGGTACCGTAAGAGTAACAATGCACGACATAACGTGCCAGCTTAATCGCAAACGTCCTATCCCGACATCCCATCCTTTGGAAATGTAAACAATTATATCATTTTTCCATTTTTATGGCTCGTGTGTATATTAATAAAAATTAATGCATTCACGAGTTAGTTTTTCATTATATTGTAATTTCATTACATTAATAAAAACATTTTAATATACGGCATGTGATAATGTTACAAAGAAATAACAATTTTTTACATTTCCTTCCTGATGGAAGTGACCACCACCTTCCCGTGGTTTCCATTGAACGGTAGCGTGCACGTTATTGTTTTACCTATCGTTACAATTATTTTGTTATGTAAAGTTAAGTCAAATATATAACATTTGATTGTGTGTAACAATTTGATACGGTTATTAAAAAACATAGTGGGAATAGTCAGTAGTAATCTATTTCTGTAGCGTGCACGGTACTGGCTAAGAGTGGTTTTTCATTTTAATTAACCCTTAATTAACCCTTTACGGGTAAGACTGCTTTGAACAACATTATTCTAAAATATTTGTGGAATACGTTTTTAATGTGGTTTAGGTAGGTATGCAATGCATAAGATTTCGTTTAATTTTTCCTTTCTAGAAAAGATAGGAGAAAAGTATATTTGATCTTAATCCTTCTTAAGATTTATATAAATCGCTTTAAAAATTTGTTACAAGTGATGTATATGTATCGAAATAATTATAAAACTAAAAACGTATAATCATCATTATATGGGAGCTGATCACGCTCAAAATCTAATGAGACCTTGAAACGAGAACATACAACTTAAATGTTAAGTATCATTGAAATTCGTTCAGCCGTTTAGATGCAATCATGTCAATAGCATAGGAACAAAAAAAAAATATGTTTTTTTGTAGTAGTCACAATATGATGAGGGGGTCCTAAAACGTGTATTTCCGCTAAAAAAAAATTTCGAAATTTTTTTTCCATTATGATACTTTATAAATTTCCTTATACCTTACATAGGTCGGAAAGTAAAAATGCTGGGACAGTCGAGGCATGGAATCGTATGCCACTTATCGCGAGGTCGTATTTCAGTTGTTTTGTCTTTTACAAGAGCAAGAAGGAAAGGCTCACACTAACGTTCTTTATCGATTTCCCGAAGTTGTGCGCAAGCGCCGAGCTCACGTACACGTGGCTCGTGCGGTAGCATATGCCTGCTATCCCCACCACTCCATTAGACGCTAAGGAAGTTTGTCGTCACTGTTGTCGATTTCGATGCACTCAATTATGCCAGATCTGGCCACACTGTAATTGAGTGCATCGAAATCGACAACAGTGACGACGAACTTCCTTAGCGTCTATCGGAATGGTGGGGATAGCAGGCATACACTATCGCACGAGCCACGTGTACGTGAGCTCGGCACTTCGCACAACTTCGGGAAATCGATAAAGAACGATAGTGTGAGCCTTTCCTTCTTGCTCTTGTAAAAGACAAAACAACTGAAATACGACCTCGCGATAAGTGGCATACGATTCCAATTCTCGACTGCCCCAGCATTTTTACTTTCCGACCTATATGTAAGGTATAAGGAAATTTATAAAGTATCATAATGAAAAAAAATTTTGAAGTTTTTTTTTAGCGGAAATACATGTTTTAGGACCCCCTCATCATATTGTGACTACTACAAAAAAACATATTTTTTTTTTGTTCCTATGCTATTGACATGATTGCGTCTAAACGGCTGAATGAATTTCAATGAAACTTAACATTTAAGTTTTATGTTCTCGTTTTAAGGTCTCATTATATTTTAAGCGTGATCAGCTCCCATATAATGATGATTATACGTCTGTAGTTTTATAATTATTTCGATACATACACATCATTTGTAACAAATTTTTAAAGCGATTTATATAAATCTTAAGAAGGATTAAGATCAAATATATTTTTCTCCTATCTTTCCTAGACAGGAAAAATTAAACGAAATCTTATGCCTTGCATACCTACCTAAACCACATAAAAAACGTATTCCACAAATATTTTAGAATAATGTTGTTCAAAGCAGTCTTACTCGTAAAGGGTTAATTAAGGGTTAATTAAAATGAAAAACCACTCTTAGCCAGTACCGTGCACGCTACAGAAATAGATTACTACTGACTTTTCCCACTATGTTTTTTAATAACCGTGTCAAATTGTTACACACAATCAAATGTTATATATTTGACTTAACTTTACATAACAAAATAATTGTAACGATAGGTAAAAGAATAACGTGCACGCTACCGTTCAATGGAAACCACGGGAAGGTGGTGGTCACTTCCATCAGGAGGGAAATGTAAAAAATTGTTATTTCTTTGTAACATTATCACATGCCATATATTAGAACGTCTATATTCTTCTTTCCTTTTTTTTGATTCCCCTCTAAATTCATTTCTGCAAAATGAAATATATTAAATTGACGTCTATATGCTGCTATTCATTCAATAGAACTTTATTTCTAATTATTGCCTTTTAAAAACCTATGGGAACTGGGCTATATCTACGCGATGGTTATCGCATTATACATCCGTAGTTACACTTTTAGAGAATTGGGACTCTGTATTGCTTTTTTTGCAAGAATTGACAATAAGCGAGAAATCAGAGTCCGGGGAACGTCTGTTAATCTCGATGCAAAATCCAGAGGCCAAAGCATATCTTTATTTTCTAAATTACGCTCTTGAGTTTTTTTATAAATTTAGCATTTTCTTTCAAACTCAAGAGACAAGAATTCATTTGCTTCAAAAGACTGCGGCAGAACTTTTATGAGATATATTACGCAATTTTCTGAAACCGCAGCTTTTGAAACACATGGATTTAGTAAGAATGATGAATTTTTCTGTAGTCGAAAATCAACTCTCATTTAATAGTATAAATTTAGGAACAGAGTGTCTTAATTTTCTGCATCAACTGAATGCAGAAGGCAAGTCCGACATCGTAGAAACCGTAAGGAAAAATTGTTTAATGTTTTATATTACAGCTGCAAACGAAATTCGTCATCAATTGGCAATCGATGACGAATTTCTTAGCATGTTGTATGTTTTTGAACCAACTTTTATATTAAATGATACAAATAGAGACATTTCCTTCAGAAATGTTCTCTTAATCGCTAAGAAATTCGGCGGTTTCGACGAAGAAGGACTGCAAACAGAATGGTCAGTATTGCCTTTGGAATTTACAACGAAAGGTAGACAGACGCTTATCGAGATGAAATTCGATGGTTTCTGGAAAACAATTTTATTAACGCGAAATTTGGACTATAAAATTAAATTTCCTGAATTGATGAAATTAGTAAATACAATTAGATCACTTCCAAATTCCAATGCCGATGCAGAAAGATTGTTTTCCATGTTACCTGACATAAAAACAAAGAAACGGAATAAACTTTCTTCGGCCAGCGTCAACTCTATTTGTGTTGTGAAATCTTCGTTAAAGGCGCAGAGGGAAAACTCTCAACCCATGGAGGTAGATGACGATCATCTAGCTCTATTGTATTCCAAAAATTTATATCATAGATTTGCTAAGAAGCAAAAGTGTAATTTAAGATTAAACGCAACATATGACAATAACTTTGAGAATTTTCCCGCTACGTCATATGAGGAAAATTAAGGTACCGATTTACTACAGAGCTTTTCTCTAGAGAGATTTTTCTCTCCAGAGAAAAGCTTTATAGTAAATTCGTACTATTAGGCTGCAATAACAGTATAAACGTTTTCATGCGACGTAGGCGCAACAAGGTGTGATGCATGTATGTATGTGCCATAACGACACGCGAAAGCGCTTACACTGCAACCGCAGTCTTGTTAGTGATGTCCAAAATATTTTTTTTTGGACATCGCTAATATGTAAATAGTCGTTCAATTTGTCTCGCGTTGTTACTTTTTTTACGTATTTCGCTTGCTGTAAATACTATTCTGCTTGCTCTAACTATCATTTTTTTTCTTCATTTATTTGCTTATATTTTGCCGTATATTTTTAGTTAGTGAAATTGCTTGCTGTAGATAGTGTGGCTATGACGTAGAATGTCGCGCCTTGTTACACTTACGTCACGGTACCGTAAGAGCAACAATGCACGACATAACGTGCCAGTTTAATCGCAAACGTCCTATCCCGACATCCCATCCTTTGGAAATGTAAACAATTATATCATTTTTCCATTTTTATGGCTCGTGTGTATATTAATAAAAATTAATGCATTCACGAGTTAGTTTTTCATTATATTGTAATTTCATTACATTAATAAAAACATTTTAATATACGGCATGTGATAATGTTACAAAGAAATAACAATTTTTTACATTTCCCTCCTGATGGAAGTGACCACCACCTTCCCGTGGTTTCCATTGAACGGTAGCGTGCACGTTATTCTTTTACCTATCGTTACAATTATTTTGTTATGTAAAGTTAAGTCAAATATATAACATTTGATTGTGTGTAACAATTTGATACGGTTATTAAAAAACATAGTGGGAAAAGTCAGTAGTAATCTATTTCTGTAGCGTGCACGGTACTGGCTAAGAGTGGTTTTTCATTTTAATTAACCCTTAATTAACCCTTTACGAGTAAGACTGCTTTGAACAACATTATTCTAAAATATTTGTGGAATACGTTTTTTATGTGGTTTAGGTAGGTATGCAAGGCATAAGATTTCGTTTAATTTTTCCTGTCTAGGAAAGATAGGAGAAAAATATATTTGATCTTAATCCTTCTTAAGATTTATATAAATCGCTTTAAAAATTTGTTACAAATGATGTGTATGTATCGAAATAATTATAAAACTAAAAACGTATAATCATCATTATATGGGAGCTGATCACGCTTAAAATAGAATGAGACCTTAAAACGAGAACATAAAACTTAAATGTTAAGTTTCATTGAAATTCATTCAGCCGTTTAGACGCAATCATGTCAATAGCATAGGAACAAAAAAAAAATATGTTTTTTTGTAGTAGTCACAATATGATGAGGGGGTCCTAAAACGTGTATTTCCGCTAAAAAAAAACTTCAAAATTTTTTTTCATTATGATACTTTATAAATTTCCTTATACCTTACATATAGGTCGGAAAGTAAAAATGCTGGGGCAGTCGAGACTTGGAATCGTATGCCACTTATCGCGAGGTCGTATTTCAGTTGTTTTGTCTTTTACAAGAGCAAGAAGGAAAGGCTCACACTATCGTTCTTTATCGATTTCCCGAAGTTGTGCGAAGTGCCGAGCTCACGTACACGTGGCTCGTGCGATAGTGTATGCCTGCTATCCCCACCATTCCGTTAGACGCTAAGGAAGTTCGTCGTCACTGTTGTCGATTTCGATGCACTCAATTATGCCCGATCTGGCCACACTGCCTCAACTGGCGTGCAGCCACTCTTGCCAACTCACAATGGCTGCCAACTTATATCTGTAACATTCCTCCCTCATGGCTGCATGTCGGTTTCACAGAAAGTACAGACCTAAGTTATTACTATGTTTAACTATCTTTTCCTTGGCCAGAGCTTTCGTCAGCAAATCCGTTGTTAAATGCTCCGATTTTACATTATTATTTAATAGTTCCTGTTTGATGAAATGATATTTTCTACTTATGTGCCGGGTTCTATTTGTTACCTTACTTCTCATTACCCATTCCATTGCAACTCTACTATCTGTTTCTAATACTTTTTCACATTCTTGCACTCGTACTCCTAGACTTTCTAATAGTCCTTGTACGCAACTTAATGTCTGCTCTCCTTCACACATTGCTACAATTTCAAACTTACATGTTGATAATACTACTAGTTTCTGCTTATTGCTTTTGCAAGTTATTCCTCCAAATTTTGTTACGTATCCACTAAATGACTTTGCATCTTCCGTACTATTCCAACTAGCATCAGTGCTTAAACATATCTCATTATTATATCTCTTATTACTTACCGTAAATGCAATATCTGGCCTTGTTCCTATTGCTAGATACATCAAAGATCCCAACATCTCCTGGAATATTATGCTGTCTACCTCTTGGAAATCTTGATGTTCATCCAAATTCTGTTGAGTATCCATCGATGTCAGCGTTGGCCTTGAATCTTGTAAACCATACTTTTGGAGAATTTCTTCAATATACTCCACTTGCGATAACTCTATCCCTTCTCCGCCTTCTTGTATTCGTATATTTAAAAACCTCTTTTCTTTTATTTCCTTCAATTCAAAATATTTTCCCAATTTTCGCATTTCTTCATCGACTGCATGTTCGCTTGTTCCTAACAACAGGCAGTCGTCTACGTATAGGCCTGAGGTGGTTGCGTGTGAGGATAAGAATGGGTCTTAAATGCAATCGCAAAGTTCGCCTTGTATTCTTTATTCTGAAGGTGTTGTTCACTGGGTGTCGTGGCGAAGACTGACTTCTGTACAAAATAATTTTTTCCTCGAACTCTTTGCAGTCGCCTAATTGGTTCAACCGATGCGTCGAAGTTAACCAATTAAGCATCTTGCAATTCCGAAGTCACCGCCTACTCCTTGCGCCCTTGACGCGCTTTTTGGGAAAGGCGATGTGACCCGGTGGGGGTAGCTTTGTCGACGGAAGTTTGGCAATGCAGCGGAATTTCCTCCAAGTCCAGGCCTGGTGATGTCACCCGCCGAGGGTCGCTTGACCTGGCGTTGCAGCCCTTCGGAAATCCCTGGTTTATGACATGTGCAATATGCCACTGAGGCCGTTAGAAATCTTCGACGAAAAACATGCTGGCTAATAAAACTCGTAAGAAACGGCTTTCTCAAAAGTGGCCTTTTCGACTTTGCTTGTCGTAAGCCACGCTAGCATTTGCACGCCAAATGTTTCTTTTGTTGTGCGAGCTAGCCACTACAGGCTCATGATTACGACACTGCCCTGCTTTTTTTGGATATACAGGGTGGTCCACGCAATTGTTTCAAGTCATAACTCCGTTATTATCGCATTTACTTAAAAATGCCAAAGGAGAAAGATAAATGGTTCGATGAGCATTATATCTGTAGGCCTTTAAATTTTTTTTAGATGCAGCAGTGCATGTGCAATTAACAATTGCATCATTTCTTTAAATTGAAATGTATATTTTTGTTTACACAGATCGATTCTTCTGTTCATTCTACGTAAAAAATGATTAGGGTACCATGGCAAAAAAATTATTAGATCTCGAGATATTTTCAAAAAATGTCTTTATTGAAGAAGATACTCAAACACTTCATGACTATGTTGTAAAGGTAAACAACCTTTCGACATTGTTATCATAACAGAAACTAATTTGTACGAGTAAGCATTTCATCATTCAGTAGCAATTCACATACCGTAACTCGAGTACGAAAACTAAGAATTTGAAAAAGTGCGGTTTCTAAAAAATAAGTTTTGCAATAACGTTATCGCAACAAATACATCAATACGATGGCCAGCCCGTTCACCTGATTTAAGTCCCCTTGACTTTTTTCTGTGGGGTTATTTGAAAGATAGAATTTATTCAAATCCCATAGATTCTGTAGAGAATCTGAGAGAAAGAATCATACTGGAATGTGCAGCAATAACTGCAGATAATTTAAACGCAATTATGCAAACAATAAAAAAATGTTATCAGAAATGTTTAGAATGTAATGGAGAAGCGTTTGAGCATCTTCAATAAAGACATTTTTTGAAAATATCTCGAGATCTAATAATTTTTTTGCCATGGTACCCTAATCATTTTTTACGTAGAATGAACAGAAGAATCGATCTGTGTAAACAAAAATATGCATTTCAATTTAAAGAAATGATGCAATTGTTAATTGCACATGCACTGCTGCATCTAAAAAAAATTTAAAGGCCTACAGATATAATGCTCATCGAACCATTTATCTTTCTCCTTTGGCATTTTTTCGTAAATGCAATAATAACGAAGTTATGATTTGAAACAATTGCGTGGACCACCCTGTATACCCACGGGTCCTCTTCAATTCTTTTCCACCCCTCTTTGATTAATGTATCATTTATCTTCTTATTCTAATAATGTCCCGATTGCGGGAGTCCATGTATGCTCTTCTTTAAACGGCATACTTTCCCTAAATCTTTCTCAAAACCCGGCGGTTGCTCCATATATAGGGTCTTCGGCTACCTATGGCAAAAATTTTAATGAGCGATAGTAGAAGCCAAAATAAAACGAAAATAAAGAATACTAATTTGTTGATGGAGGCTTCGTTGCAAAGTTATTAACATTTAAAGTTCTGCCTGTAGAATGACAACCCGCTAAACAGCTGCGTTCGCGCGGACGGTTGCGGCAGGGCAGTGCTAGTGGTTCTCACGCAGCATGAAAAATTCTGCTTACCGACATTATCGACAGCCTTAGATTTTTGTCCACTTATGGGAATGCGAACACTTTACGTTGAATAAGATTCAACCTGTCTTATGAAAATCCAGAAGGGCATATCAAAACACGCCCGACGAGATTTTCACAGAGAAAGGGTGAATGCCAATTCCAATACACAATGTTGTGAACAAAAATCACCCACACGCGATTATACACGCCCCACGATTGTCCACAGTGTCCACAAGTATCCGCAAATAATCCTTTCAGGCACTAACCACTATGCAATTAAATAAACACGCACCGCGATTATGTTATTCGTGAATGTCTACGTATACGTGTATCACGATTCTTCCGAGTTACTTACGAATAAAACTGTTATTAATTTTTCAAATACACTTCAATTTAAAATTGCAAACAGGAATTTAATAAGTATTCGCTGATTGTTTATATCACTGTATTTCTAACATGGTACTTAATACATAACTGAATCAAATATGTTTAAAATGTGTCGCGTGAACTAGCTTGACTGATACTGATTTACGACTGACTAGCTGGCCGAACACGTGCCGATGCTGCTCTTTGCCACCGCTGAGTGTGAGAGAGATAAGCGAGGCGAGTGACGTAGAATCGGGGTCCTGTTCGGCATTTGTTTCTCTGAACCTCGTCGATCGATGGCACAGTCAGCTGCTAGTATTGTTACCTTGTTCGACGTGAACGTAAATCGATGCGAAAATTTCATTTATCCTGCGATTCCTTTTTACATTTTTAAATTGAAGTTGAATTTTGAAAAATTAATAACAGTTTTATTCGTAACTCGGAAGAATCGTGATACACGTACACGTAGCCATTCACGAATAACATAATCGCGGTGCGTGTTTATTTAATTGCATAGTGGTTAGTGCCTGAAAGGATTATTTGTGGATACTTGTGGACACTGTGGACAATCGTGGGGCGTGTATAATCGCGTGTGGGTGATTTTTGTTCACAACATTGTGTATTGAAAGTGTCATTCACCCTTTCTCTGTGAAAATCTCGTCGGGCGAGTTTTGATACGCCCTTCTGGATTTTCATAAGACAGGTTGAATCTTATTCAACGTAGTGTTCGCATTCCCATAAGTGGACAAAAATCTAAGGCTGCCGATAATGTCGGTAAGCAGAATTTTTCATTCTGCATGAGAACGACTAGCACTGGCCTGTCGCAACCGTCCGCGCGAATGCAGCTGTTTAGCGGGTTGTCATTCTACAGGCGGAACTTTAAATGTTAATAACTTTGCAACAAAGCCTCCATCAACAAATTAGTATTCTTGATTTTCATCTTATTTTGGCCTCAACTATCGCTCATTAAAATTTTTGCCATAGGTAGCCGAACGCCCTGTATACTACCTCCTCTAATTGTCCATATAGATATACGGACCTTACATCGTATTGTTTAATTTTTAGTTTTTGCATGGCTGCCATTGCTAACAATGCTCTTGCACTGCCCAATTTTAGTACTGGAGCAAAAGACTCCTTATAATGTACCCCTGGCTTCTGGTTGCACCCTACAGCTATCAACCGAGCCTTATACTCTATCTTCTTTCCATTCTTTTCTCTTTTTGTTGTGAATACCCATCTGCTCCTCACTGGCTTCACTCCCTTTATTCTGAGTACTAGATCCCAGACCTCATGTCTTTCCATATTTGCTAATTCATTTTCCATCGCATGAACCCATTCTCTTTTGTTGTTTCCTTCCAAGGCATCCTTGTAGTTATTAGGTACAGACTCGTTTTGGATCGTTAGATTCGCTTTCTGTAATTTCTCTTGTATTCTTCTCGATCTTCTTGCTCCTTCCTCTCGAAGCTTTTTCTCTCGTTCCTCCTTAGCCTGTAACATTGCCACCTGTTCTTCAGCATATGTTCTTCTTCCCTTCCGTTCTTCTTTAGCTGGCTCTGCCATTTGCTCAAACGTCTCTTCTTCCTGTGGCAGATTTTCTTGTTCATTCATGCTTTCTCTCTCAGTTTGCATTTCTTCTCCACGACCATCTAATCGCTCGTGCACTCCTATTTCCATCCCGCCAATTGATATTTCTATTCCCCTATCTTCCTGCTTCTCCAGCATTTCAGAGCCTTTTGCGTCCTCATTGAATTTTACTGTTCTAGCTACCTTTATTTTTCCATCTCTGTGATCATATATCCTGTACCCCTTTGGGACGTCTATGGTTGATGTCCATTTCATTTCTCTTGTGGTGTCATGTCTGTACACTCGCGCGTTATTGTTATATTTTTTAAGTATGCTGCCGTTACGGCTCCTTCCATCCAAAACTTTCCCGGTAGCTTCGCATCTATCAGCATTGTTCTAGTCCTCTCTATTATGTTCCTATTTGCTCGTTCGGCAACCCCATTGCTTTGCGGGTTATATGGTATAGTCTTTTAATGATTAATCCCCATCTTGCTAAAGTTTTCCTTAAATCGGCTATTTACGAATTCTTTTCCATTATCCGATCGAACTTTCTTTACTTTGGCTCCTAATTCCTTTTCATATCTTCTAACATATTCCGTGAAATATTCATACGTGTCTGCCTTGTTCGTCATGGAGTAAACCTTATCATATTTGCTATATTCATCAACTATTACAAATAAATACCTGGATCCTCCTAGCGATTGTACTGGTATTGGCCCACACATCAATATGTAGGAGTTCCAATGGACTCTTGGCTTGTGCATGCCATACCCGTGCATTTGGCTACTGGGTGAGTTTACTCATTGTGCACGATTCACATAATTCCAACTTTCCTGGTTCAAAATCGAGGTGTCTGACTGAGCCATTAGACCTCATCTTGTCCAAAAATTCTTCGCATATATGCCCTAGTCGTCGCATTTGCAATGCCAGTGCATTTTCCAGTCTTCCGATTGCTTCCTTGTTGCTTCTGAATCTTGTTCATTACTCAATAAACAACTATTTTTCGGTTTTGCCATAAATATAAACATTCCATTTCTCTCTAGTAGTTTACTTATCATCTCTTCTGACGAATCAACAACTATGGCCATGCCATTTTCAAATATCACCTTGTTGCCTTCATTAATTAGTTTACTCACTGATAATAGGTTGGCTCTTAAACGAGGTACATATAGGACATCCTTAATTTTTATTGTTTCCTCTTGTCCATTTATCATTTTTACGATTCTTATATCACCTATCGCTTCTGCTTCCAATGATCTATTGGTCTCTGCTACATCTATGTTAGTCCTGTATTCTCTAATGTTTGTCATATACTTGATATTTGGGGTCATGTGAGCAGTTGATCCTGAATCAAGTGTCCACTCTTCCATCTTGTTTTCTTTTCCCATTGTTGATATATAACTACCCTTCTCTTTCACCTGAAATGTATGCTCATTTCTTGGTGCAGTAGCTATATTCCCTTGTTCTCTTCTGATATTAAAAATTCTACCTCTATAATCAGGTCTACTATTATTTGAATTATTGTTGTACTTGCCTCTATTACCTATTGGCTGTGAGGTTCTCCCATTCCGATAGTAATATTTTGCTATATGCCCTATTTTCCCACACACAAAACACTCAGAGGGTTCTTTGTAATGATAGCGCTTGGTCATCCTATATACCTTTCCGTCTCTACTATTTCCAGCTGCTTGTCCCTCTGTTTCTCGACTCACTCTACATTCCTCTGCTTCTAATTTTAGTGATCTTTGGGCCCTAAGCACTATCACCACTCTTTTATATTTTGTATGCAGTCCTCTTTCCAGGTGGTATGTTACTTCCCTATCTTCAATGGGATACCCTATACTGGCACTTCTTGACACAATGTTCTTAGCCCTTGTTATGTAATCCTTGACCAATTCCCCATTATTCATTTTTATGTTCTGTAATTCTAGACCTATATCTATGTGTAGCTCTATGGTACTTTCCACATGTATTCTCTTTAATTCTTCCCACAACCTCCTTGCTGATTCTTCTGTTAAAAATAACCCTGCCTGGTCCTCACTTAATGTCATAATAATTATTTCAAACACCTCGTCGTTTTTCCTTTACCACGTGGTTCTTCGTTTCCCAGCGACGGATTCAGGGTTTTCATCTTCTGGCGGTTCATCACCCTCAATTATTTCTCGAAATAGTTCACGAGCTTTTAGCACTGATTTTACTTTTAACGCCCACGTATGGTAATTCTTCCCATTTAACAACTCAATTTTACTGAGCGAGATACCTGTTCCATCAGCCATTGTTCCAATCTCTTTTTTTTTCCTTCTTCGCCATATGCCTTTCCTAACCTCTACAACACTTTTCACTTTTAAATAATTATACTCAAGCCTAACCACGCTCTGCTACCAATTGTTGTATAAGGTTTAGGCATATTTAAACATAATCATCGTAGGCCAAAAACAAAAATATATGTTATATAATTACACAGATGGAAGTTACAAAAAAAAACTAAACTACATAACGTTATTGGTCGGACAGCAAGTGTGCCACACCGTGTGGCACTCAACCGGCGTGCAGCCACTCTTGTCAACTCACAATGGCTGCCAACTTATATCTCTAACATATACTAAATTGATTATCTGTGCTTTTGTAACCCCTAATTAATTATTTTTAGTATAGTTAATAGAGGTTCTACTATATTAACTTATATTGACCTCTCTATTTCTGTATAAGAAATAAAAATTTTCGTATTCACGTAGTTTTTCCCTTTTGTAAATTGAATTCTTTTAACAATGTGATTTTTGTACACCATACCAATTGAATAATTCCACGCGAAATAGAATACCTTTTGAAATAAGTTTTCAAATTATGTTAACTTTGGATATGTTGTAGTCTTCAGCGATATTTTAACACATTTGTTTAAATATCGCATTAGTACGAGGAAAAAAAACTCGGCCGCGATTAACGATTTTGTTTGTGCACGTGACACTTTGGAAGGTTAGCGTTTGTATCGAATATGATCGCGGACTTTCTTGTAAGAAATTTTAAGTTTCTCAAGTCGCGAACCCGGCTTGCTCGTTCGGCAAATTAATGTCGTCGAAGCAGATTTCTTATAAATAATGCACTTAGACAGCGGTTTGGTGTGTTCTTTATTTTGAATGCTCAGGTTGACTTTACAAAGGAAAAAGTGACATTTTTGACGATACTCGCGGTTTACATAATCTCGGTTCTATTGCTATTGGTGGAAAATGTTGCGGATGGGGGTGTGCAAATTTTGATTGATTGGTGGTTGACGGTGGTAGTGGGTGTGACTATTTCTAATTCTAAGGGGAAGTGCACGGCGTAGGAATTTTCCGTTCGGGGAAAGTTCCGGAGGTCCCTGGTGTCGAAACCAATGCGTGTCCAAAAAAAATAGTAAAGTGGCCGATGACAACTCACGAGCACTGCGAATGTTGCGCTTTTAGAGTTTATGATTTTCATAGGAATTTTGTAACAATGGATCGGTAGGGGACTCGAGCGTAACGAAGGCACGCTAGCCGTAGTCATAAAACGCGTGGACAAAATCGTGGGCCCGGATGCACGCCTGAACATATCGCCCCCTTGACCGGTTACGGTCAATATATGTATACTCTATCAAACGATTGACAATATACAGGATGTTCGGCCACTCCTAGTCAAAATTTTAATGAGCGATACTAGAGACCAAAATAAGACGAAAATCAAGAATACCAATTAGTTAATGGAGACTTCATTACAAAGTTATTAACGTTTAAAGTCCCGCCTGTAGAATGGCAACCCGCTAACAGCTGCGTTCGCACGGAAGGTTGCGGCAGGCCAGTGCTAGTCGCTGTCACGCAGCATGAAAAATTCTACTTACCGACATTATCGACAGCCTTAGATTTTTTCCACTTATGGAAATGAGAACACCTTACGTTGAATAAGATTCAAAACTGTCTTATGAAAATCCAGAAGGGCATATCAAAACTCGCCCGACGAGACTTTCACAGAGAAAGGGTGAATGCCAGTTCCAATACACAATGTTGTGAACAAAAATCACCCATACGCGATTATACACGCACCACGATTGTCCACAGTGTCCACAAGTATCCGCAAATAATCCTTTCAGGCACTAACCACTATGCAATTAAATAAGCACGCACCGCAATTATGTTATTCGAGAGTGCCTATGTGTACGTGCACCATGATTCTTCCGAGTTACTTACGAATAAAACTGTTATTAATTTTAAAATACACTCTATCTTAAAAATGTAAAAAGGAATCATAGGATAAATGAAATTTTCGCATCGATTTCCGTTCACGTCGAAGAATGTAACAATACTAGCAGCTGTCTGTGCCATCGATCGACGAGGTTCAGAGAAACAAATGCCGAACAGGCCCCGATTCTACGTCACTCGCCTCGCTTATCTCTCTCACACACACACGCACACACACACAGACACATATGCACTCACACTCAGCGGAGACAAAGGGCAGCATCGGCACGTGTTCGGCCAGCTAATCAGTCGTAAAAAAGTATCAGTCAAGCTAGTTGACGCGACACATTTTAGACATATTTGATTCAGTTATGTATTAAGTAGCATGTAAGAAATACAGTGATATAAACAATCAGCGAATACTTATTAAATTCCTTTTTACATTTTTAAATTAAAGTGTATTTGAAAAATTAATAACAGTTCTATTTGTAAGTAACTTGGGAGAATCGTGGTGCACGTACACATAGACACTCACGAATAACATAATCGCGGTGCGTGTTTATTTAATTGCATAGTGGTTAGTCCCTGAAAGGATTATTTGTGGATACTTCCGGACACTGTGGATGATTGTGACTGTGTGATTTTTGTGCACAACATTGTGTATTGAAAGTGACATTCACCCTTGCTCTGTGAAAATCTCGTCGTGCGAGTTTTGATATGCCCTTCTGGATTTTCATAAGACAGGTTGAATCTTATTCAACGTAAGGTGTTCGCATTCCCATAAGTGGACAAAAATCTAAGGCTGTCGATAATGTCGGTAAGCAGAATTTTTCATGCTGCGTGAGAACCACTAGCACTCGCCTGCCGCAACCGTCCACGCGAACGCAGCTGTTTACCGGATTGTCATTCTACAGGCGGAACTTTAAATGTTAATAACTTTGCAGCGAAGACTCCATCAACAAATTAGTATTCTTGATTTTCGTCTTATTTTGGCCTCTACTATCGCTCATTAAAATTTTTGCTATAGGTAGCCGAACACCCTGTATGTGAAATCACTTTCATATAAGATTCACCATGGTTAATTTTATAATTTTAATTTGATATTCGAAATAAGCGACCCCAAATAGACACATTAGACCATCAATATTAAGATAATTTCATTCAATACTCAATGAGTTATCGATTTTTGTCCACATTTTTTCAAAATCAGCATGCCCAGTTACTCAGGTATATTAATTTTCAAAAAAATTCATTAAGTTTTGATTTTTCCGTCCGCCATATTGAATTGACCATTTTGAATTCGATAATTTTTATTCAAAATTTGATATCTATGTCCAACACAACCTAGAGATACCAATTTTCTAAAAATTTACAGCAGAATTCACTGAGTTACTGAATTTTGTCCATTATAGCTGGATTTTGCCCACTGTGCACCATGGCGGTTCTAATCAACAGGAGTCCGGTACCACACGTATTTGAAACTACATACAGCGACTAGTTAACAAAATATGTAAACAAATATATTTGAATTATATCTATTTTAAAAGCATGTGCGGCCTTTTTCTGTATGAAAAATTAGGAAATATGAATTAATAATTCTTTAACAATTTTTCCAAAAAATCTGAAAAAATTACACATTAATAGTCATAATGTTATGCTATAGCTGTAAAAATATGAACATGGTCACGTAAATAATTAAAGCAATGTAAAGCTTTCCCACCATTTTTTAATCATTTGTTATTTTTTTGACTGCGTTCCATCCCTTCGAAAAATCTGAAAAAATTAGAGATTACTAATTCTTTTTCCTTATTCGGCTAGACCCTTTGATTGTTGATCTCTATTCAATTAACAATATGTTTTTCTCTCTCGGTACTAACGACACAATACCAGTGGAAACTGGTGTTGGAAGCGATTCTTCGTGCGAAGTCAGCGAACAAAAACACGTAAACGGCCGCGGTTTAATTGTCTGTATGCCGAAAGACTTCGGCGCCAGCCCAACCTTCTAGAGCATCACGTATGCATACAGAAACGGAAATTGCGGCCGAGTTTCTTCCTCTCGGACGATCGCGATATTTAAACACTATTTTTATCTTTTAAAATTATTTATGTAATATTTGAATTAATGATTGGAAAAAGAATAAGATTTCTATTCTTATAGAAACGAATATTATCTTTTCCCAATCATAAATTCATTTAAACCTTATCATGCATAAACAGTAATTATTGAAAAGTAATGGAAAAACAATTTTTTGTTAGAATTCTTAAAACTCTCTATGAACCTTACAAATCTTACGTAAAATGAATTTTGACCACGCCCCCCTCTGCCTTCATAAGAAAGTGTAGGAAAACACTGAACCCAACTGTCTCGTTTAAATACTTTACGTAATTTATGGATGAGCCATATACTACTAGGTATGTATGTACATTACTGAACGTTTTTAATAATATGTGCTCGTACAAAAGTTTTTTGTACATTATTTATTCGTATTGCGCTGCATTTTAAAGAATATACTAATAAACCAAAAAGACTTAATAAATGGAGAAAATTGTTAAGAAATGATTGAATTACCCTACTGGTGAGGTCATAATCCTTCAGAAGGCATACCGCCACCATAGTCGCGGTTTGATTACCCGCTTTCATGTATCTAATTAGCTTTTGTATATGCCAAAATTCTGAGGGTACTTCTGGTGCATCGTCTTTCAAGTGTCTGAGTTCATCATCGCTCTCCGACTCAGGCTCGTCGTCCGAACTTTGGTCTTCATCTTTTTCGACAATTGGACGAACTTGAGGCCCGAACGGTTCTCCAGTAACCAATGACACCAAAGGCATTGGTGGTTCTTCCGGTTCTATTACTTCTGGAATATCCGGTTCTATTCTTTTATCATGTAAAATGAGGAAAAAACCATTATTTGTTGTAAATTGTGTAAAAGCAATATTTTATTGGTATATACCAGGCGTTTTCCAATGTTTTGTAAGACTCCTTTTTACATCCAAAATACAAGCAAGAATTCGTCTATTAAAAAATCTTTGTTAAGTTTAATTTAATTTATTCAAAATAAAGTTGTTTTGATTGATTTTGATTAATTAAATTATTTATTAATATAAAAAAAATTAATTAAAGACAGCTTTTCTTTAAATTATACACTAATAAAACGCTTCTACTGATAAATAAACTACATTTATTACATTAGGTGTTGCAAATAATGAGATACAAAACAGAAAATTATAAAAATCCATATATTATGTCTTGAATAAGGGTATTTAAGTGAAAGACGTGGATAATTTTATAAAAAAAAGATACATTTTAACAATTTCAATGACTTTGAAATACATACAGTAGATCACAAAAGTAAGTAAACATCTTGTGTCTTTATTGTACAGTCTGCTATTAAGGTGTATTTTTGTACTATTTGTGTTATATTATAAATTCATGGTGTTATGTTGTATTTTGGTTATGTTGCTTAATGATTGTAGTACACCTTTTAATTTGTTGGTTTACATTTAACATTTGTGCTATATTTCTTAGGGTTATCCGAAAATATGGCTGAAAAAAGACATTTAACAAATGAGGAGAGAAGAGTTGTTATTAATATGAAAAGAGAAGGAAACACTTATCGAGAAATTGCTAAATTTTTTAATAATACACCGGCAGTTATTTTTATAATAGTTACTATTTATAAGAATACTGGACGAGTTTCAGTTACACCAAAATTTGGACCTCCAAAGGTTACTACTATACGAGTAGATAAGAGAATAGTTAATATTTCTAATTCAGATCCTTCCATCAGTTCCAAAAATACGTAGAAAATTATTAAGTGAAAGTAAAATTCTACCATGCACTGAAACTATCCGCCGTCGATTATGGGTTTTAGGAAAACATAGACGCGTTGCACGAAAGTTACCCTATTTAAACAAAAAAAATCTCATGAAATGAATAGAATTTTACAATAAACATGTTTTGAAACCTATTACATTTTGAAAAAATATTCTTTGGACTAACGAATCTATGATTAGATTAAAGTATAGCCATCTACGAATGTATATCTGCAGAAGACAAGCAGAATTTGCACCACATGAGTGTGAAAAAGCAACGTTAAAATCAATGGAATAAGGTATTATGGTTGGGAATACTTATCATATTTTGTAGCAAGGAAAATAATTATCTTAGAAAGGATTAATAGGTAACGATTTCCTGCTTCAACAGGATAGTGCACCCATTCACAAAGCGAAAATTGTTACTCAATATTTACAAGAAAGTAAAATAAATGTATTAGAATGTCAGTTCAAAATGGACATGATTGTGGATATTAATCCTTGTATATAATTTTTGTTTACTTATTTTTGTGGCATACATTCATAACATGTTTTGCTTTTTTGTTTTTTCTTTAAATAGAACTTTAAATAATTTAAATTTTTTGATTTAGTTATTTAAGTACCTTTGTATAGTATGAATAGATATTAATTTCATTTTATAAAAATAAATATTTATCTTTATACACATACTTTTTCGTAACATACTGTTTACTTACTTTTGTGAGCTACTGTATGTTGTCAAGTTCATTGACATTCTGAATAATTGTTTCGTATGCGTATAACCGCCGCCGTCCGGTCTTAGTTTTAGAAATTAACGCAAAAATATCCTTATAGTTATAATAGTTGACTACTGACATGCGAAAGGCTGAACTTAAACCATTCCCGAGCGACTACTGATACAAAGAACGCTTCTGCATATTCTTAGATATTTTAGGTATAAATTGAATGGTGTATAAAACACATTTTCGCTACGCCTTAAACTTTAAGCAGTCGACTCCTGACACAGTTACTTTACAGTGCAGAGTAAGTATAGGTAGAGTAATAAAATGCTATTAAATGCCCAACTTTCCACTGTGTAAGACACGAAGAGACATTGTTCGGGAAGATTGAAACACTTACTACGATGATAAAGATTGTCACGAAGGTCACCAACATGGTAAGAAGAGGAAACAAAACATTGTCCCATAGAAAATTAAACAATTTTTTACAACACGTAAATGCTTCATATGAGGATTACTTGGCATTGCACACTGACGTATGCTGGTTGAATATTGGAAAAAGCTTGTGGCGTTTCTTTGCATTAAGAAATGTAATATCAGAATTAAAAAAATGAAGGATATTCAAAAAAAATTCAAACACACTAAGTTACAAAAACAATAACAAACAATATGTGATTTAATAACTCACACAAATGGTTTCCAAAATCAGTTAAAACTATCGATTGCAGAACTAGAAAAGCAAAAATTATATCATTAATTATATCATTTTCCACCCTACAAGGAAATTAAAAATTCATATCCAGATGTAAATTTTGTGAAATATGTGTCAGTGATAGAAGATTCGGATAAACAATTCAGAAAAAGATTTAAAGACCAACTCATTAGAAAGTGATATATTGATCTTCAACAACCCCAAAGAATGTATTGTCGAAGACCAAGAAATTCTATACTGGAACTGTATAAAATGCAAGTTGATACATTTCTATTGAACAAAAACGAACATGGATTCGAATTTTTTAAGCTATTACCCGTCGATAAGCATCCGAAATTTGTGGATTTAGCATTAAAGATTTGTTCAATTTACGATTTCACGCACAAATGTGAAAGCAGCTTGTTTGCTTTAACCCTTAACGGTTGCAAGTCACCTCTGATCTGACAACAGAATTTGGTCGCTGCGGTCGTATGAAAAGCTAGCAACTGTTACGGGTTAAAAAACATTAAATCTAAATATCGTATGTCATTAATAATTCATTCTTTGCTGAGATTAACAACAACGATCATATTAGTTGATATACCACTACTGGTCAATAGAGTAATATGGCCACAATATTCTCATTCGAAACTTGGTGTCGGTATATATTTTTTTATAATTAAAATTAAAATCAATTCTTAATCTATAATCGATGCATGGATATGACCACAGGCTGCAAAGATACAACTGGAGGATAGCTTCGATGCTATGCCCGGTTCAACGAAAACTGGCAGGAAATATGTATAAACAGTTGCACCAGAGCTGAAACAGAATGGTCAGATCCCTAAATAGTAGGAAAGAAGCTACTTTTTTGAACAAAAAGTACTGATCCTCAATATTAATAAGATATTATTAATGAAATATTATAAATATTATTACATAATAATGTAAATAAGGAGACAAATGCAAATACAAATTGAGATACGGAAAACTATATTTCAAAATTTAATGGACCAGGCGCCTGCGGTTGAGAGGGAATGCCGGAAGTGGCCTGAAAAGACACGGCGCGAACTCTGTGATGGCTCACTAGAGTTCCTGGTCCCCCGCCAGGCGCCTGAGGATGGTCACCGTGAGATTTTAGCCGGTAAGAGTCCGGCATTACCCGTTGGCCCTCCCTTCGGGCGGACCCGCGGGTGTCCATGAGGATTTTCCCACGTACAAAAAAAAAAGTGAGTGTAGTGGCAAAGAGTGAGAGTAAGTAAAGAGAGAGAATATTAGATTACTAACGGTTAAGAGGTTTCCCAGATCTGGTTGGAGGATAGACCAACTAAAGAGTGGGAGCGTAAAGCGTCAACGAGGTAGAATTCCTCAGACCAGCTGTACACTAAAATAATTGTATAGTCCGGGTCACGATATAGCGAGCTCGTAAAGTCGGGTAGACGTCAAAATAAAGATGGAAACATCTTTAGCTGAAAAACTACCGGGACTAGCGAATTGACAGAAATACGAGCAGATAAGACAATAGTTAGGGCCGTATGAAGAAATGTTTTATCCAGTGTCGCCATTTTTAGAGGTACCGTTACAGGTAAAGGTCTTAGCCAAGTCTTTAATATCTTAATTTACTTGCTCATAATATACACATATGCAGGTAGAAAATGAAAAAAGGTGACGTACACAGAAAGGCATTCAGAAATGCACCCTCAAGCAAGCATTCTGATTGTATTTATTTCTCGGAATTAACTTTCTAGTTGCAATGATTGATGTATTTATTTTATTAGTCTGAATATGTAATTATTGTGTGCAATCGAGTAGTTCAAATTTATTGCCTAACAATGTTCTACATTTTGTGTTCTACATT
Source organism: Colletes gigas (assembly GCF_013123115.1). Classification (NCBI taxonomy): domain Eukaryota; kingdom Metazoa; phylum Arthropoda; class Insecta; order Hymenoptera; family Colletidae; genus Colletes; species Colletes gigas. The sequence continues at coordinate 6,860,229 of NW_025106643.1, read as the reverse complement.
TACATGTGTCTACGGAGTAAGCTGACCGAGTAAAAACAGAAAACGATTCAAATTTGGTCTATAGTTTAATATATAGTTTAATATTAACTTTATATTAAATACAAGTATCAAGTACAAGGTACTTAATCGATACTTAATCGAAGGTACCTATCGAACACCTTAATCGAATATATGAAAATATTCAGTATTTTTTCGTAAAATAGCTGCCATTTTGCCATTTTTTGTTTTTTTGAAAAAATCCTAGTTCATGCTATAACCACACTCATCTATATTAAGAATATCGTTGGTTTTTGGATTTCGGATGACTTATTCGCACGATATCACATACGCAGTCGGTCGCCGTTCGTAAAAACTGTTGTTTGTTGATCAACAAAAACAGCGTAATCAATAGATATTATGCGTTGCAAAAATTCGTAAATATAGCTAAATATATAATAAATGTATCTACAAAACACTGAATTAATCGCTCTTTAATAGCCAGCAAAAAAAAATCACAAAGAAACATGTATTTTTCGTGCCTATAAGGTAGTATGGCCCCTTAAGGCAATAGGGCCCTAAAGCTATTAACACCAGTCGTTAATGAAATGAGTCACCGTGCGGCCTGACACCACCGTTAGGTCAGGGTTTTTTCAGTGTAAAATAAAATAAAATGGAAGTAACAGTGCACCAATCAGAAAAGAGAAATTTTACTCTGCGTGCATCGCAACAGAAATAAACACATTTTAAACAACTCTGGTTTCATCATTTGAACTTTGGTAGCACACAACATGGACGCTGGTCCTTCGAGTAAGTCGACACTTGACGTGCAATCTCTCCAAAAGCTTGAAGATCTTACGATCATCACAAGCCCCAACAGAAATTCTTATGTCGACGACTTGATCATCGATACCCAGAGACGCGACGAAGTAATACAACTGCGAGACGACATCATTCAATTGCTCCAATGCGGCGGATTTCACATCAGGCAATGGGCATCTAACGATACCTGTTCAAGAATTAGCTTACTTCTTGGCCGCCACAGGTCTCATTTGTAGCACCTCTCGGGCACGCTTTGTGCTCGGGAGAATCGCTAGTTATGCGTCAAAACCGATTTTGGACATTTGCACATGATTGACATGTGCACGCATCGATCTTTCTGCGTGCCGGTTGAAATCTCGTGGCGGCTCAGAACGCAGCTATTAGCATAGTCTTGTTCTGACCACCTTGGTAGAAAGTGTGTTCCTGTGATCAAGTCTTGAGTTCCTTTGTTCTTTGTGCTTTGTTACATCTTTTCGTGTCTTAAGTAATTTTCTCACAATCTTTTAAATAAGGCACAAATCATAAGTCGCTTGCAATTAATACAATTGCAAGGGCATTATGTATTTGAATTAAGATATAATAACGGTCATTTCTCACATCTCAATCTGTGCTGGAAATGGCGATTAATAATAACAGTCATTTCTCACATCTTAATCTCTGCTGGAAATGGCGATCGATAATATCGTCATTTCCTTAAGAAATTCATAATCATCTCCCAGTGATAATTGACTCTCACTGTATACGCTGCTTTGTTAACAAATTGACTTAAACCTTGTTCAAAAGTTTTGCACCATATTCATTTTTCGCGAACCTTCCATCTAATCAGCATTTTCAATTTATACAGTCCACGAATTCAGACATTTTGTAGTCCTTCGAGTCCCAATAAGAGCACTGAACTCCTTATCGACAACATACAATCACACGACAAAAGCAACAATCAAATTAAACCAAACGACATTCGAGAAAACACTCAATTTCTTAATCCTTCCCACAATATCAAATTTCATACCACTCGAAGCAATCAAGCACGACTACACAAACATACCATCAAACATCAAACTAACCGATCCCTCATTCAACCAACCAGCACCAGTCCAAATGTTATTAGGTCTGGGTCCCACTTTGTCGATCCTTAGCATTGGACAAATAAAACTTGAATCATCGCCAGAAACCGAACTCATCCTCCAAAAAACCCAACTGGGTTGGATTATCGGAGGAAGCGTCATGACAAAACAACCAAAAGGAATTCCAGGTAAGACAGGAACATGTCACACGACTGCCCTTCAACTAGATATGGACAGATTCTGGAGGCTGGAGGAAAGCCCAAACAAACTACATCTTTTCCCCAAGGAAACTGCAGTAGAAGAGCATTTTGCCGACAACACGCACAGGTTGTCAAACGGCAGATTCGTAGACGCCTTACCCTTCAAGGAAAATCATGAGCAATTAGGCAATTCGCGCTCCAGCGCATTAAAGAAATTTTACTCTTTGGAGAAGAAATTGAATGCCGACTCAAGATTGCGAGAACAATATTCGGCCATAATTAAGGAATACCTTGATTTGAGTCATCTATCCGTAGCCGAAGACATCGAACAGCCAGGTTTCTATTTACCACACCACGCGGTTTTTAAGAAGGGAAGTCAAACGACAAAGGTACGAGTAGTTTTCGACAGCTCAGCCAAATCTAGTACAGACATATCTTTAAACGATACGTTAATGGCTGGACCGTGCCTCCAGAACGACATATTCGCGTTAATCATTAGATTTCGTTTGTATAACTACGTTTTGATTGAAGACATCGAAAAAATGTACCGCCAAATTCTTGTACGCAGGGAGGATCATAGATTTCAAAGGATTTTCTGGGGGGGGCACGTTCAGATTAGCTGCAGCCCCATTTCTTGTAATTCGTTGCATACAGCAATTAGCAGATGACGAAAGGGAGCATTTTCCGATGGCAGTAAAAATTGCAAAACGAAATTGTTTAGCTTATAATGCGAACTGCTATATCGTAAAGCCATTTGACTAGTGTCGTTAAGACAATGGAGCCCTAAAGCCATGAACACCAGTCGCTAATGAAATGGAGAAGTAACAGTGTACTAATCAGAAAAGAGAAATTTTCTTCTTTCGTTAAGGAACCACATTTGTAATTTTTGGTGACACATATCTGGAACATCGGTAGCACATCACGTGCAACGCATCCTGACAGTTTTGGCAACACACATTCGTGCAACGCATCAACGCATCATTGGCAGCACTCTGCATGCACCGCAACAGAAATAAACACATTTTAAACAACTCTGGTTTCATCATTTGAACTTTGACAGCACACAACGTGCACGCTGGTCCTTCGAGTAAGTCGGCACTTGACGTGCAAGCTCTCCAAAGGCTTGAAGATCTTACAATCCCTACAATCCCCAACACTTTGGGAATTCTTGTATCACGTAGAATTAGCAACGAGACGACGAATGTGGTTATTCATTATTATCGTAGGGTTTGAGCTAATTGTAAGTTAAATAAAATTGTTCCATCCGTTAGATTGACCGAGGTGGACCTATTGAATTTCCGCCAAGATCACGAGATCTGACATCTTTAAATTTCTTCTTGTGGGGTTTCTTAGAAAATATGGCTTATGCAGACATTTGCACAACTCCGAATAATTTAAAAGAAAAGATTTTGCACGCATGCCACGAAATTTCAGCGGAAGTGCTAGGAAATGTTGGCAAATGCTTTAAAAATAGAGTAAATCATTGCATCCAAGCTGAAGGGTATATTTTTGAATGTCAACTTTAGTGAGGTAAGTCATAATATAAGAATAAAATACTACTGTTATTATCCAACACTAAAATTGAAATATTTTTTAAATCAATAATTTTTCATAATAAGTAGCTTAATACTTTCATATGGAAAATAACGAGCTACATCGATTGATACATAAAAAAATATGCGATTTCATTTAAGAAAATAAACTTGACTATGGGTGTTCGGCCGCCTCTGGGAAGAATTTACATGAGGGATTCTAGAGGCCAAAATAAGACGAAAATCAAGAATACCAATCAGTTGATGGAGGCTTCGTTACAAAGTTATTAAAGTTAAAGTTCCGCCTGTAGAATAGCAATCCGCATAAAGCTGCGTTCGCGCGGAAGGTTACGGCAGGCTAGTGCTGGTGGTTCTCACGCAGCATGAAAAATTCTACTTAACGACATTATCAACAGCCTTAGATTTTTGTCCACTTATGGAAATGCGAACACCTTACATTGAATAAGATTCAACCTGTCTTATGAA